>NC_058520.1:536369832-536672242 GCF_904849725.1 Hordeum vulgare subsp. vulgare | reverse complement strand
ACTGCTAGATCTGTCAATTGAACCCATCCAAAAGCACATCTGTCACGGATTTTCTGAATCTCCAGAAATGCCAAGCTTATGGTTTGGTTTAATACTGCAAACTCTTTCTCAAAGGGAAGCCGAATCTTCTGGTCCAACTGCATGTAAAGATCTTTACATCAACTACAGCATTTACAAAGGGAAACGGAAAAAACAGCAATTGGGTTATGTCTAACCTTCTCAAGACAGCGGGCTGCATCAAGTACATAACAAAAGTAGGACAATTGCCTGTATAGATCTGCCTCTGTGTACTGTCAACACACAGAATAAGTATTAGTCGCCATCAAAGAACAAATAAGCACACTGTAAACTTAAGCATGTATCAACAAACCTGTCTGACTAGACGGCCGTTGCATTGTGGATAGTTCGGGCAGATGGTTCCTCTCTCAGAATCCCCCATCACTCTAAGGTTCACTATGTGAGTTGAATATTTGCAACCCTCGTCATCACACTGGAAAGAAATAGGCCAAAAGCAAAGGTCCGTTACATGTAGACAGGCACCCAAAGGTCAGAGAATGTGAAATACCAATCAGAAGTGGAAACTATACTTACCATCAGCAAACCTTTATAATACCGATTGATGAAAGTATCAGCCTGTCTTTTTATCTGGCATGAAAAAAAAATCAATTTCAGCTCAGCAATCAGAATGCTAAATCATACTACATGAAGTGGTATTAACCTGGTTGGAGAGCACAGCAGGAGAAACTCTGCACTCATCAGTGTCATCTGGACATCTTGGACACCGCATCCGATGCCAGAAATTCACAGTAGCGTCTTTTCCTTCATTTGGATCTGATAAACTAGCAATCAGACTTGATACAGGGGGGCACTCGAAGGTAGAGGTACAGCTTGGGCATGATAAGCACATTGGCTCGCAGCCACGATATCTGCAAGTATTACTCATGTTATTTATAGTTGGAAGTTACGGACCACACGAATCAAAGCGAAATAAGCATATTATATGTTTACCTCTCGCCTTCATCATCAATTACAGATAAGAGCATGCTAGACGTATCTTCGTTGCTAGACCCGGTCAATCTTGATTGGAACTGATTCCAAGGATTTATAAGGATCAAAAACACATGATAGCAGAACTTTCTTATTTAGTTACATAGTTAACCATGAAGCAAGAGCTAATGCACACCTTGGATGAATCAAGTCCAAGACATTCAGCCAGTCGGGCTGGGCTAGTACCTTCAATTGAAGCGCATAGACGAGAAACGACAGGATGAATCTGTAAAAGCAATTCAGAATTAGAACAATACAGTACAGATAAATGTAGCATAGAAGAACTATATATTTTCTTATATGCAAAGGAGGACCTGTTGTGACAAATAATACTCGATGTCAATCATCCACTTGTTAGGGTCTCGTTTTAACTCATCTGGATGCCTAGCTCTTTGAGCAATTCCCCCAGAATGTGTATTATCAGAATCCTGTTTGGAATAGCCAAATAAAGTTAGAATTGACCCTTAATAGTCAAGTAAATTTAAGGTCTGATTGAATATTTCAAAGAAAGCTTTTCCAAAACATTCTAGCGGCAGGATTACATTTTTTAAGTTAAGATAATTTCAGACAAACGAAAAATTATGTTCCATTAATGAGTTCTCGTTAGGTCAAAGCAGAGGTTAACAATAATAGCACAGTAAGAGAAACCCAAGAACAAATACTACGTACTTAGGTATACATGAAAGACAAGAAAAGTGAATTGTTGCAATACCTGTTGTGTGCAAATAATGTAAGGAACTGTATCACCTGCAGAGCATCCAGAGAAACCATTTTGCTTCAGTCTTAAAGCAACCTGAAAAACACAATCAAATGAAGACAACGCTCAGCTGAGCTCATCAGTTTCCCATTAATCTCAAAAACAAATGACCAAAAGAAAAAGAACAGGTAAATCTTACCTGGACATGAGGCTGGTTTTTAGCATCTGGGTAATCTTCTGGCGCTTTCGTCAGACTCTTTGTGATGATATATTTTTCAAGCTCTATTTGACCACTTTTCATCTGTGCTTGGACCTGCAACAATACTCATATTCAGTCAATCATACATTTTATTACACTAACAAATATAGCACCAATGCACGTACAGTCAAAACTCTAGTGAGGAGTGGTAGCAACCAAATTAATGCCTTTCAGAAAATATGGAGAAGGAAAACTTAAGAGATGAAGAATATATTATAGGCTGCTCACCTGGACGAGAGAATTATGTATTGACTCAATAACATCATCACATGTCCTGTAGAAACAGTTTTAACATGGATGAGATAAAAGGGAACATTTCAAGCAAAATTAATGGCGACTAAAATACTTACCCTCCAGACAGAATTTGATTCAGGCAAAAATCACCAATTTCTTTAGACAGCAAACTCCAATCACGCCTGACCATATCAAGTCCCTTGCGCTCAATGTTCTGTATCAAGCATGTTAGAGTAGCTCCCCTAGTTTTACTAATTAAATATTAAGTTGGAATAGGCACACACCTCTCTTAAACTACCATCTAGTGTCACTTTAATGGCAGCATACTTCTTCTTTTTGAGAAGCAACATTCTTTTGTATACACCATCAAGATCAATCTCCAGACAACGGTACTTCTTGTTCACCTGCATAAAGCAGTCATGGTAAGTTGATGTTTTTGTGCTGCTCATAGATCATAGTTTAGTACCCAAGGCTGTGATTTAAATATCAGAGTCCTACCTCCTGAATGACCTTTCCAGCAATTGCTTTTGCCTTGGAGATGTCATCCAGTCCAGTATATATCATTATGGAGTCAGTGTCGCCATAAATAACCTGTCCAATAAAATGAAAAGAAATATCAATATGACCAATTTATTTGTAAAGGAAGTTAGTGTTGAATCTTGTTATAAGCAAGATTCTTTTGATATCTTAGAGAGGTTATTACCACTGAGATATTTATAAACATAAGTTTGTAATATACATACCTCCAGGTTTAAATTATTCTGAACCAGATCAACAGTGTTTTGCAAGATCTCTCTACCCTGCAGGGGCATCATAGCGTATATCAGTCACGACAAATATGTAGCACATGTTTGTAAATTAATTTTGAAGGAGAGAAAGTATGTTCTCACTTGTAGGGTAATAAGCTCAGCAAGCGGCTTTGCAAAAAACCTAGAATTAGAAAAGCCCAAGCAACCATACATACTGGAGCATAAAGTTAAAAGGATAAGTTAGAGCCCATTGATCGCACTGGATGAATGCAAGAGGAATTACTAATGTTTGTGACATGTATTTTTTTACCTATTTGCAGTAAGCTTCAAAGCTTGCTGTTGAATATCAAACTGCTGCCTTTTGAGACCAGAGGCAGTTTTGAGCCATGATTTAACCATTCTTCTCCTCTCCACCAAACTCTTCAGCAACTGTGTTGTTAGCCATGATTGCAAACATGTTAGAACAAAATTATGCCCTGGCGAAAAGCTACATTTCATCAATAACTGAAGTACAGAGAAAAGTAAAGACAGGACAAACAATCACGTGCTAAAGTACAGTCCAAGTAAGCCCTTTGTGTTCCTTAGAGCATCTCCAACAGGCGCCCAAAAAAGCGGCGCGCTAAAATAATTTCACAGCGCCATTTTAGTAATTTTAGCGCGCCGTGGCCGATTCATTCCAGCAGACGCACAAAAATATAGCAAGCAGCGCGTAGCAGTCCAGCAGACGCACTAAAAAATAGAGCGCCACAAATATGTCTACAACAAACAGGTCCCTATAACATTTACAAATAAGCCCATCTGACAAAAACAAAAACGCAATTAGGTCCCCAATCATTGGAGCAAGCTAGCTTGCAAACCATCTTCCGCCGGCCAACGCACGCGCTCCTGGCCGGCGAGCTCGAGGCGCTGCAGGGAGGCGGCGAGCAGAAGGGCAGCGGCAGCTCCGCCCCGTGCCAGGACGAGCACACGGAGGAGTGGCGGCGGCCGGCGGCGGCGAGCTGCAAGGAGTGGCTGCAGCGGCGAGCTTGAGGCGGGACGAGCAAAGGGAGCGGAGCAGTTGGTCTTTGCGCGTCGTCTCCAGATTGTATAGCGCTTTGTACGCCACGCACCAAATATCCCGCGTGCGATGCAGAAATTCCCAGCGCGCTGGATGGATTTTGCAGCGTGCTGGCTTTTGCGGCGTCTGTTGGAGATGCTCTGCGCGCTAAATTAGCGGGTTTTCCAGCACGGGCTACTTCTAGTGCCTCTTTTGGAGATGCTCTTAAGTGTATACTTCTTTTGGCATCCACAAAGAAGCCAATGAGTTTGATGGCAAATCAGGTGAGTTCTATTACTTGCACACCAAAATGACCAGAAGAATATGTCTCAGTAGTCTATTCCAAAACCAAGGATTGTGAATTCTCATAGGATTTAAAATTGGCAAGGGAGCACAACTCTGTGATTATTAATTACAAGTCACTCAGAAAAATGAGCTGAAAGCAAACTTTTTATTTGTTATATTCTTGGTGGCAAAGTTTCAAAGCAATATAGATGTTACCCATAGGGTATCCCACCTGTGGCATGTTAGTATGTCGTTACCAGCTAGCAGCTCAAAAAATTGCAAAACAATGTTTGCCCTGGTCCCCCAAGTAAGGAAAAACACCATATCTGAATAAAAACACATATGTATGTAAGTACCTCAGGCAAAACACCAGTAGCCTTTGAAGTTGGCAGGTTAGGAAGATTGCCATCAGAAGAACGCTCAACAGTGGTGAAGCAGATATTGAATTCCTGAGGGGAGAAGAGAATAAAACAAACAGTGAATATATATCAAGGGCATCACTTAACAGATAAGGCAGAACTTACAGAATCTGTGAAAAATAACGACTCACCTGAATTATTGAAGGATAAAGACTGTTGAAGTCCAGAAGTAGAATATACTTGTCGTATAGACCTTTTTTAGGCTCCAAAACCAACCCACCAGCATATGAAGGGCCTTTTTTTACTTTACCTTGATCACCATTATGCACCTCATCATCAATGGAAGGATCAGCAGCACCATCAGCAGCGTTTCCACCTTCGGTATCAGTATTAAGTTTTCGTTTTGCAGAGTTCAGCTCCTTGTTGCGTGCAGCAAACTTATCTGGCAAAATGAATTTTTTTGCATGGAATGAATGCAACAGCAGATATTCCACCCTCTGAGCTCTAGCACCCTGCGTCCATTTCATGTGAGAGATCATGTCAACACAACGTTGTCTTTTGTCCTTTTTTCAAAGAAGACTGCGTTGTTGCAGATGTAACTTTGCATAAAAATAATGATGGTATACCTGGAGAGTTTTTCCCCACAGATTACCACTAATATTTGTCAGTTGGCGTGTAAGCGGGAGAACACTCAAGTGGAACATGAGCTCCAAAGAAAGCCATGCATCAGTCTCACCACACTCAACCTACATGAGGATGATAAATTGGTACAGATTGCTTCAGTTCATAATTCTTAAGACATGGCATTCTCTTGAAAGAAGTAAGCATGATTTTTGAATTCAAAGAAACCACACCAGCTTTAGAAGTGTTCCCGATGATTGGAACATTGGAGGAATATCATGTGGTGAAACCTCTCTTCTGTCTTTTTTCAATTGCGTCTCTGCAAGTTGTGTCAGAGAATAACTCACCTGCGTAAAACGTATAGGTTAGAGTTGTTAAGTTTGGCTTTAAGATTGCACCAAACAGTTAAAATGCTGGTTACCTCCCGCAGAAGATCGCGAGAGCATAAGTAGGTGTCACAGAGGAGACGGCCAGCAATGCAGGACATAATTCCTGGACTTGCCCCAGAACCATATAGTGTGTTTCCTTTGGTAAGCCTGGGCATTACTGATCTTCTAAGGCGACCAATTTTGGACCACATGCTGCTTGCTACTTTGCAGGTCTAGAAGAAAAAGGCATAAGTTACCAAGGAGAACAGGGAGCTACTGGTACAGGTTCTATAAAGGTATAAAGATAAACCAGAAATATAATTATAAAAACCTGAGCACGGTGCAGAAGGACATCCAGGTCAAATCCCGAAATGTTGTGCCCCACAAGTACATCACAATCAAGTTTACTAAGTTCAATCATCAAGCGATTTAACAAAGCACGTTCGCTGAAAATGGAACAGGAAAGATTAATAAATGCAAAGATGAGAACTCAGATTTGTTCAAAGGAACATGTAAAATGCAAAAGCAACAACAGTACCCACCTGCTCTCTAGTGCCAGCACGTTGCTACCAGCCTTCTGGTTCCTATCAGAAGCTTCTTTGGTGAGGCCTATAGGAAAAATGCTACCTTCAAGCTTGCGCATAACAGTAAAATGGCTGATCGTGCCCCGTTTCTGCCAATCTTCAGAACGCATTGGAGTATCAATCTGAAATTACCCCAAAAGGCAAACAACGTTTATTTGGTATAACATGTCTCCAGCTTATAAAATAATTTCACAATATGTAGGCTCGATAATTGTTTCAGATAAACCCAAAGTGCATCAGTTTGTCTAAAAAGAACTGCTTCATATATTCAGAGGCATGGAAGGTTCCATTTGCTTGATACATCATTGCCAAGGTATGTCAGCTTTTCTAGAAAATTTTGTTCCACAAGACAAAGATAAACATTTACCTACCTGATACCTAAACTGATTACATATGTACAAACAAATACTAGAATAAAATACTTCAACCCCAGATTAGCATGCTTACTTTTACTTGGTGACAGCATATGACTGATGCTGACACAATCTCATGCACGTTGTGTTTCTCATTTATGATAGTTTTAAGATTAACAGCAGCAACTACAACTGGGGGGACTTCCAGTGTAGTACTTGTCATCAAAACAGAAATGTCTTTTGGGCAGTCGACTGTAACTTCAAATTTACACCAGCTGACCTGTGGAAACGCCAAAAACCATCAGCACCACCAATATAATGCAACAAAGAATCAGGCAGGAGCTACAAGACTAAGAGAACCAGATAACTTAGATATAAAACACAGCCTGGAATGAGAGGACAGCATGAGGTCAAGGATATACCCGCTGAGTAGATGGACATGCCACAAATTTAGAAATGGATAGCCATGAAGGACCCTTGATCTTCCTTTTGATGAGAAACAGCTCAAGTGCACTGAAAAGGTACAATGGTTACAGTGTGAGGAAAGGATTTGGCATGCAGACTACAACACTGGAATTGCTGTGCATAGCATGGGTCGCACATTTTATGAATCGTACCTATTGTTTGTCCCAAGTAACGCATGGAAATGTTCACCTCTAAGGTCAGCTGGTACCACAGGATCCTACAAAAATGCATATGATATAAGTAAAAAAGGGAATACGAGACAGAAGATGCATTGCTCAAGAAACATACCTTGTATGGGTAATTGATTTTCAGGACATACTGCTCACCGGTTGGCACATCGGTCCTCTCAAATGCATAGTTCCTCTAAGGCATGCCAAAATGAAAAATTAGCACAGACAAGGATATTACAGGGGTTGAAGTTACAGGATGGTTCCACCTACAAACCTTGACTGGAGTCATCACAAAATTTGAAACATTGAGGTCAGACAACTTGTCAGCTATTTCACTCTTTAGTCCAGATGACAACTCCTGGTAAAACGATATGCAGTGTGCATATGAGATAAATATGTTGCAATGAACATTTAGCTTAGTACATGAAAATAATCAATAACTCACATGTAAAGTTGCTCGAAGTGATGGCAAAGCATCAGAACTTGTGGAGTTCTTCTCTATCCTTGATATTGTGTCCCTTGGGAATACTGAACTGCTTGGGATTGCATATATGCACCTTTGCATATTTTTTACAACGACACAGCAACTATGGAACCTCTTGCCTATTACAACCTACAAAGAAAAGCGGTCGGTCAAAAGAGTCCAGTGTATAACCTAGAGCTGCAAACATGTAATAGCTGATAATCCAATAGAACATGCAACTATTCAAAAAAGTTGACATGCTTGACCATAGCAATAAATGGAGCTTCAAAGAAAAATAGTGTACTTTATGGAAGTAATGATCCGTGCCTATGGAATACATTGATTCATTCACTAAAATACATGAAGCACCACATAATAATTTATATAAATCAGCTATCCGCTAAAAGCTAAAGAATCACTTATTTTGGTGCTGGTGAATATTGTGTGAACAAAAACAAAGCACTTCGACAGATGTCGGCAACTATACATATGTCTCTTATAAGGATGATTTACCAGAATACTTCAATAGAAACTTAGTAGGAATGACATTTACCTTCCCAAACAAATAGACTGTGCCTGAATTGATACCAAAGGGCTCCTCATATGCATCCAGCACATAGAACGGCAGGGCTCCATCCTTCAGCTCAAACTCCGAGCTTTCATCGACATCGGCGGTAGCATGAACAGCCACCTCTCCCTCGCCTCCTCCATTCTCCCCATCCCCACATATCTTCATCCAACCTGCTGTTGCACTCAACATATCACCATTCTTGGTGCCCTCTGCCTTAATCTTAGCATTTAAACGGTGCACCTTCTCTATCTTCACCTCCCCATTAGCCTCTTGCTTCAGTTCCTCCGAGCTCTTATTTTCATCAACCAATTCAGCACTAGAACCTGGAGCTGCTTCTAATTTGGGTTGCATTTCCACATCAGGCTTCAGTTCCACCTCTGGCTGCAATTCCACCTCCATATCATTTCCATGGTCTGAAACCCCATCAGCCTCGTGCCCATTATCCGATCTAACCTCCATTTCAGCATGTACGGCTGGTTGAATTGCCTTAATTTGGGCAACTGGAGCAGGCGGCGGAGTCGGGGCAGAGACCCTGCCAACGCGACGACGGCGCTCCTCGCGATCTTTCTCATCGGGGGCGAACTCGGCGATGACGTCGTCCACGATGCTGTCCGCGGCCAGGGACGAGCCCCTGGTGCGGTCGCTGCCCGACTTCTTAAAAAAGGAGGAGGTGAACATGGCGGAGAGGCGGTCCTTGCCCGTCATCGCACCGGCGGCGGAGAGGGACGCCATGGCAGAAGACTGCTGGGGCGGACGCTTCGCCTGGGGAGGGCGCGGCTGCTTCCGCTTGCGGGGGGCGCCATCCTCGGCGCCAGATCCCTCGTCGGAGGAGGAAGGGAGGGCGCGGTGGGTCCAGTCCTCCTCGCGGCCGTCGTCGACGTAGCCGAGGCCGTCGTCGTCGATGATGAAGGCGCCGGCGTCCTCGCGGCGGCGGGCGACGAGGGCGGCGTAGTCCTCCTCGGCGACGGTGTCGTAGATCGGGTCCTCCATCCGCACCTGGACGGCGGCGGCGGAGCGGGCGCCGCCGCCGCGGATGGCGCGGAGGCGCTCGAGCGCCGCGGAGCGCGCCACCGCCTCGGTGCCCCGGGTGCGCGTGCGGCGGCCGGAGGCGTCGGCGGGAGCGTCGTCCATGGCTTCGCCTTCTCTTTTGCTCCCCCTTTCTCTCTCTCTCGTATCTCTCCCTCGGGCTCTTTCTCTGAATCGCGCGCAGGCGGGGAGAGCGTGGATCTATTGCGAATGTGCGGGTGTGGCTTTGGCGGGAAGGTGTTCGAGCATTTGGCGCGCAGAGTTTTCGGGGGAGCGGTAGCCGCTGGGTCTAGGGTTTTTCAGATCGGTTGGAGAAGAAGCAGCACATCCACGCGTAACTGGGCCTTTCCTAAAAAGACACTCGGCGTTCTGGGCTTGCTACAGCTATCACCGGAATACCCTATTTGCCGCTCTTTGTGGCAAACATATTTGCCGCTCTTTGGGCAAATAGTCGGGCAAACGCATACAGGGTGGCAAATGTTTCAAATTACAAAACTTTATCGTTTTCCAAACTTCATTCATAAATACAAAAAATCTTCTGTCAAAAATTGGTGCTCAAATTCGCAAAATGTTTTTATTTTCTAAAAAAAATTCTGGGTTTTTCAAAAAATGTTTTGGATTTTCAAAAAATGTTCTTACAATTTCAAAAATGTTCGTAAAAATTTCTCAGTTTAAAATTTTGTTTTTCATTTAAACATGTTCAAAAAAATTGTTTGGCCTTCAAGATTTGTTATGATTTTTCAAAATTGTTCTTGGTTTAAAAATCTGTTTTCAAGATTACAAAAATGTTCATACTTTAAAAAATTGTTCACGCTTCCAAATTTTTTTCATTGTTTTAAAAAATGTTCAAAATTGTTCACGCTTCCAAATTTGTTTGGGGTTTTCAAAATTTTGTTCTAAAGATTCAAAAAATGTTTGGGCTATAAAAAATTGTCCGCGCTTCCAAATTTGTTTAGGATTTTTCAAAATTATTCTCGATTTTAAAATTTGTTCTCAGAATTCAAAATATGTGAGTATTTTAAAAATTTGTTCGCGCTTTCGAATTAGTTCAGGTTTTCCAAACTTGTTTTATTTTTCAAAATTTTGTTCTCGGGATTCAAAAAATATTTTCCTCTAAAAATTTGTTCGCAATTTCTCAAAATTGATCAGAGTTTTATAATTTACTATCAAAATTGTTCGCGCTTCCATGTGCGCTGCAGCTCTTTCCTACCGCAATGAGCGACGGGTAGGAGTTTCCTAGTTATGGGCTATCCTTTAGGGATTAAGCTCACTTTGTTGCAATCTGAGGAAAACGATGGTCCAACGTGCGGATTCATTATCAAAACGTGTTCGCTTTGCGTCCACGTCGATCCATTTTCAGCCCAAATTTGGGGTTGAATTCCGTCGGCGCAGACGCATGCGCCCTTTCGGTGTCCGCTCCATTCACACCCGGCGGCCGTCCAACTACCCGTGGTCAACTTAATTAATGACGCCCGCCTTTCACGGGCCCATGTGTCAGCGACCGCGATCTTTTTTTTTTAATTCGAGCATGCGGTGGGGTTCGGCCTCATCTGCTTCCAAAACCCCGTCCCCATCTCGCTACCTCTCTGCTCTCTCATCGGTGACCAAGCCCTACCATCGCCCATGGTCGGCTTCTTCGCCCAGAACAAGGGCAAGTCCCCCGTCGTCCATCCCTGCGCGCTCCCCCCACTAGCGTCTCCCCGCCGGCCTCGCCAGCGGATCAGCGTCCCGGTGCATCAAGGAGAGTGGCACTGGGAGCACCGCATCCCGCTGTCGTAACCCGGACGTGACCCTCCCGCACGACTGGCATTTGGATCTGAAGAGGATCCCGGTGTCGGCTGTGTCGTGGTCGGCGCGGGGGCACGCGGAGGAGGTGAGTCACTTGCGGCAGCAGCAACTCACGTGACTCGGAGGTATGATTTGCGCTCGAGCACGAGGAGCAGTGCCCGCGCGCGTGCGCGACGTGCAGTCGTGCCCTTCGCCGCCCCGCCCGTCGTTCGCGACGAGGACCAGGAGGAAGAGCGTCGCAAGGCTGAGAAGGAGAACGCGGCATACGAGACGCAGCTCGTGGAGGCCATCGTGCTGTCCGCTGCCGTCGAGTGCATCGTGCCCCCTCCGCCAAAGACCGAGCCCCAGCCCACGGAGCCGCAGCCGGAGGTCTACCAATGGACCGGCTGTCTCCACGAGTGGGTCACCGCGCCGCCCCATCTGGTTGGATGCGACATCGCAGCAGGAGGTCGCCTACCTCCAGCAATCGAGCGCGCCGACGACCAGTGCAGATGGAGCTGAAGCGCCGACAGGAGCGGGAAGCGGAGGAGGAACGACAGGAGCGGGAAGCGGAGGAGGAACGACTAGAGAAGGAGGAGGAGGAACGCGTCCGTGCTGCGCTGCCGCCGCCACCAGCACAGTCCGAGCAGGCGGGACAGACGATGAAGGCACAGGCAGCGGCGGCACAACCCTACGTCGACAATGAGGACATCTAGGACGGCGCGCTGTCTCGTAGATTAGTTTTTAATGTTTAATTAATATAATGAAAACGCGTGGACTCTCACCGTCTTTGTACGTAATGTTCAATCAATATTTTTTTTATTTTCGAAAATATTTGTTTTTTTTCACGCGTCGTAAAATGGATCGGGTCAACGTTGGGCGCATGCGTCGACCCAAACACGAAAACGGATGTTGGTGTCCGCCGGACCGATCCAAACAAACAAAAACGTCCTACGTTTAGGTCGTCGCGTTGGAGTTGCTTTAAAACGTCTAGATAGATATGAATTAGCAAATCCGTTTATTTTTTGGGATTATGTGACCTCGGTTCCTCCTGCGACACGGCCGACTACCGTTGCCGTCGATGGTTTTAGGACGAGAGAAAACGATGCCTTCGATATGTACCCTCGTACAAAACAATGGAAGAAGGACAAGCATGTACTTCGTGCGTCGATTCCGAAGAATGCATTGCACCGCCACGTATAAAATGGACACACCCGTGCTAAGAAGTTACGAACTATTCGATCCTCAACATGGCATCGCTTCTACTTCTAGCGAGTAGCTCATGGCTTCTCCTCTGCTCTCTCTTGCCAGCTCCGGTGGTAGCCGACAGGACGTCGTACATCGTCCACATGGACAAGTCCGCCATGCCGACGCAGCACTGCGACCACCGTGAGTGGTACTCCGCCGTGCTGGCGTCTCTAGCAGCAGCAGCCGACTCACCGGGAGCTGCCAGCGGCGACCAGCCGCGGCTCGTCTACACCTACGACGAGGCGCTCCACGGCTTCGCGGCCACCCTCTCGGCCCCCGAGCTCCACGAGCTGAGCCGCGCGCCGGGTTTCGTCTCGGCCTACCCGGACCGCCGCTCCGACGTCACTCACGACACCACCCACTCCACGGAGTTCCTCCGCCTCAGCCCGTTCGGTGGGCTGTGGCCGGCAGCCAAGCTCGGCGAGGGCGTCATTATCGGCATGATCGACACCGGAGTGTGGCCGGAGAGCGCGAGCTTCGATGACGCCGGCATGGCCCCCGTGCCGTCCAGGTGGCGCGGCATGTGCGAGCCGGGCGTGGCGTTCCCTGCTTCCCTGTGCAACCGGAAGCTCATCGGAGCGCGCTACTTCAACCGGGGTTTGGTCGCCGCGAACCCCGGCATCAAGATCAGCATGAACTCCACGCGCGACACCATAGGCCACGGCACGCACACGTCGTCGACGGCCGGGGGCAGCCCCGTGCCCTGCGCGTCCTTCTTCGGGTACGGGCTCGGCACAGCCCGTGGAGTCGCCCCGCGTGCTCATGTTGCCATGTACAAGGTCATCTGGGACGAGGGCCGGTATGCGTCTGACGTGCTAGCCGGCATGGACGCGGCCATTGCGGACGGTGTCGACGTCATCTCCATCTCCATGGGCTTCGACGGCGTGCCGCTCTACGAGGACCCCGTGGCCATAGCTGCGTTCGCCGCCATGGAGCACGGCATCCTCGTGTCGGCTTCAGCGGGCAACGCCGGCCCACGCCCCGGCACGTTGCACAATGGCATCCCGTGGCTGCTCACCGTCGCGGCTGGCACGGTGGACCGGACAATGTTCTCTGGCACCGTGTCCTATGGCAACACCACGCTAACCACCATAACAGGCTTCACGATGTATCCGGCGAACGCTTGGGTGGTGGGCACGAAGCTGGTGTACGACGACACCATCTCGGCGTGCAACTCGTCGGTGTCAATGGCAAACGCAACGACGAGCATAGTCGTGTGTCGTGACATCGGGAGTGTCACTGAGCAGCTGAACACCGCGAACGAGGCCGGCGTCGCCGGTGCCATCTTCATCAGGGACGTGCTGACTTATGATGACACCATGCCACTCCCAGCCATTTTCATCCGCTCGAAAGATGCACCAGCGCTGCTGAGCTACATTAACTCCACCATGAACCCAACGGCGACAATGAGGTTCCAGCAGACGATCCTCGGCACGCGGCCTGCGCCGGTGGTCGCCGCCTACTCTTCTCGAGGCCCGTCTAAGAGCTACCCCGGCGTGCTCAAGCCGGACATACTAGCGCCGGGGGACAGCATACTCGCGTCGTGGGCGCCCGTATCTCCATTAGGGCTGATCGGCCAGACCTCGCTGGCCAGCGACTTCCTCGTCGCATCCGGGACGTCCATGGCGTGCCCGCACGCCAGCGGCGTGGCGGCATTATTGCGGGCGGCGCACCCGGACTGGAGCCCCGCCATGATCAAGTCGGCGATGATGACCACCGCGACCACCGACGACAACACGTTCCACCCGATCACCGACGCTGGCGCCGGCGCCGGCTTCGACGGCAACGACGACAACGGCACCGCGGCAAGCCCGCTGGCCATGGGTTCCGGGCAGGTCAGCCCCAACTCGGCCATGGACCCGGGGCTGGTGTACGACGCCGGGCCGAAGGACTTCGTCGAGCTGCTCTGCTCCACGAACTACACCAATGCCCAGATCGCGGCGATCACGAGGTCGTCGACGGCGTACAACTGCTCCTACTCGTCCAACGACGTGAACTACCCGTCGTTCGTGGCGGCCTTCGGCTTCAACGCCACCGGCGGGGAGACGCGGTTCAGCAGGACGGTGACCAGCGTCGGAGCGGGTCCGGCGACGTACCACGCCTCGTGGGTCTCGCCGAGCAACGTGGCCGTGGCCGTGACGCCGGCGACGCTGGAATTCAGTGGCGCAGGGCACAAGGTCTCGTTCGAGGTGGACATCAAGCTCACCGCGCCTGCTCCCGGGGGCAAGGCCGCCTACGGGGCCGTGGTGTGGACCGACGCGAGCGGCAAATACCGCGTGAGGACTCCCTACGTCATCCTTTGATGCTCGCGTTCAGTGCCTTCTTCCCTTTCTCGTGTGGGGTTGTGGCATTACTATTGGTTGGAATGACCTCTCATTTTGACATTTTGACTTGTTGAAAATAGAGAAAATTGGTTATTTGTCATTTTCAATACCTGGCTTTGCAAAATTGCCACTTTCAAAGTTGGCTTTGCAAAATTGCCACTCTGCTCTTTGGTTTCTTGATTACCATATCACTTCTCTCTTTTTAGTGATTTCCTTTTTCTTTTTTACATTTATAAGCATAGGAAAAGACCAAACTACCCCTAATTGTACATACATCTGACCGAGAGACCACCGCCCCGCCCACCCGGCACCCCGCCTGACCACCGACCCGCCCACCCGGCACCCCGCCGGACCACCGACCCGCCCGCCCCGCCCACCCGGCACCCCGCCCGACCACCCGGCACCCCGCCGGACCACCGACCCGCCCGCCCCGCCCACCCGGCACCCCGCCCGACCACCGCCCCGCCCACCCGGCACCCCGCCGGACCACCGCCACGCCCGCCCCGCCCACCCGGCACCCCGCCCGACCACCGCCCCGCCCACCCGGCACCCCGCCCGACCACCGCCCCGCCCACCCGGCACCCCGCCCGACCACCGCCCCGCCCACCCGGCACCCCGCCCGACCACCGCCCCGCCCACCCGGCACCCCGCCGGACCACCGCCACGCCCGCCCCGCCCACCCGGCACCCCGCCCGACCACCGCCCCGCCCGCCCCGCCCGACCACCGTCGTTGACGCTCGCCCCGCCCGACCAACCGTCCCGCCCGTCCACCGCCCCGCCCGCCCCGCTCCACCACCGTCGTTGAGCTCGCCCTGCCCGACCACCGTTTGTCGCCGCCTGCCAGTGTGTACACGCGGCGCTTGCGTCGCTCATCCCGGTCGCCTGAAGGAGACAGTAGGGGCAGGAAGGAGAGTCCCAGTAGGATGAGGAGGTTGAGGGAGAGGTTCCAGCTTTTGCTAACTTCAACAAAGGGGACAACAATAAGGAGGTATTTTGATGATGTATGTTTTTAGTTTAATCATAGGATTAATGGTCAAATTTCACAAGCCTCGATGCTGCATGATTGCTGAGATAGTTTAATCATAGGATGTATGCTCCATGTTGTTATGGACTGATAGTCATTTTGTTCGGACTGTAGTTTTTTGTTCACATGACAAGAATAATAACGAGACATAAATTGTTGCATCTCAAAACTAGCTTAAATTTTGAGTTCCAAGCTCATGGAAATTATGAGATCACATCTCAGAGTGAATAAAACTACTAGTGAGTTCATTTCTCCCATAACAAGCACATTTCAAACAGATAATCCATCCAACCAGTAGCTTCCTCTTTGGAGTCATCTTCTTTGGTGGAGCTGCTGTCGGCATCCTCCTTGGGGTCATCTTCTTTGGTGGAGCTGTAGTTGTCATCCTCTCTGGAGTAGTTCTAGTGGTTTGTGAAGAACTACCCTCCCCCAACAAGATAGCAAGGCGGCTGCACACATATATGCTATCACATTTAGATAAAATATTTTTCTTCCAGTTGGGCATTGTTGAACATAGAGATATTGGTCGTTGTAGCTTACCTTCTCGTGACCATGGTTGGACTATCATGCAGTATTTGTTCTCTAGTAGATCTTAGTGGGCTGCTAGGTTCAGCTGGTCTAACTTTTGTACTGTTCTTTCTAGGCTTTTTCTTCCTGTAATTCAATATTTTTTAACTTTCTAGGCTTCCTCTTCCTGTAACTCTCTTCCCATTTACCATAAACCTCTGCAAGAGCTTTTTCTTTCCCCCTCCAGACTGTGTCATATGTAATTGTGAGTTTGTGTTGTTCTTGCAACTTTTTTTGTAATTCTTTAGCGCCCATATTAGGTGAACTCCTAAGGATACTCACAACCTTGCTAGCTACCCAGTCTTGCGATGGTGTTATGGTCTTCACCCTGCTGCTTGAAACACAATCATGTTGATCAACTAAAACTGTGACCTGCACATATGGAATTTAAAAATGAAGGAAAGTTATATAGTAAATACACATAAACATAGATAAAAAATTAAATGATGAATGGATGTTATATAGTTAGCCATATATCACCTTTTACAGTACTTTTATCATCCTGTAGGCTGACAACAATCCTCCAAGGACAATCCTCACTTGACTTGCAAAACCCTCTAAATCTCTTCTTATCCGACTTCTCCGTGCCTAGATCAAACTCCTCATTGATGGCAAATTGCCTCACTGCTAACCTGAATTCCTTCATTGATGGATACATTGTTCCAAGGTCCATTTTTGGGTTGTCTTTATCATACGTAATCACTACCTCATTTGGTATGACATCACTAACAGGAATGGCAGCACCATCATTATCAGTACTCTGCTCAACCATTCTACGACCCTTTGGTTCACTCTTATATTTTTTATCTTCCTCATCGTGCAAGCCCAAAATATCACATAACTGATCATCACTCAGTAGTTCAATTTTACCTTTGTCATCATGTGTCTCCACTATCTGCAAGTTATCCCAATCAACTTCTGAAAAAGGTGTTGCCTCAAACTGTAACGGATCATCAATACTACTCCCCAACACGACCTTTGCTTCATGCCTACTTGAAACAATTCAGAAATCATGAACACAAGTTTGGGTTAGCGGTACACTATAGATGTGATTAGAAATTATCAAATACAAACAGTACACTACAGATGTAAAATGGCAGCCCTGGGACAATAAACAGTATGCGAACAGTTTATATCTTTTGGGACAATAAACAGTATGAGAACAGTTTACATATTTTTCTTCATATTGATAGATGTAAGCAGTATACTACAGATGTAAACTGTTTGTATGCAGATGTAAACTGTTTGTATTTATACCGTCCTTTTCATCTCTGAAAAGTGCAGAAAGTTAAACCGATCCTGGTACACATTGACAGTCCTTTTCATCTCTGAAAAGTGCAGAAAGTTAAACCGATCCTGAGACACATTGACAGTCCTTTTCATCTCTGAAAACTGCAGAAAGTGGAAGAATAGCAGCATTATACCGTCCAGAATCCATGAATAAGGCGTCGACGAGATCGGCGACAGACGACGTTGACGAGAGCGTCGATGAGATTGGCGGCGCACGGCGTTGAAGAGATCAGCGGCAGACGACGTTGACGAGAGCGTCGACGAGATGGGCGTCACGACGTTGACATACTCGTCCGCACGACGTTGAGGAGATCGGCGGTGCACGACGTTGAGGAGATCGGCGGCTGCTCGACGGCCGCTGCGTATAGGCAAGAGAAGATGCGTATAGGCACGAGATCGGCTGTCCACGTATTCTGGTCAACACGAGATCGGCTGTCCACGTATTTTGGGATGTCACATAAGGAGATGCATGTTGTATGGAGATCTCATCAATCAGTACGTGAATATATAATCAAGGGTAGTTTGGTCTTTTCCTATGCTTATAAATGTAAAAAAGAAAAAGGAAATCACTAAAAAGAGAGAAGTGGTATGGTAATCAAGAAGCCAAAGAGCAAAGTGACAATTTTGCATAGGCAACGTTGAAAGTGGCAATTTTGCGAAGCCAGGTATTGAAAATGGCAAATAACCAATTTTCTCTTAAAAATATGGAGAAATGTGTTGTTGTGTTCACTTCTCATGGATATCCAGATTTGACACAGTACGATGTTCTGTACGGCGGTCCACACATCATCGAGGCAACCCTGGGGCGAAATCATCAAAGCCTTAGTAAAGTGTGGCAAATAATCTAATCTCTCCCTTGAACAAGCTAGAAGAAGAGTGCCGCTAGTGTGGCTGAATTTACTATGTGTACTCCTAACCTCTCGAGGAAATATGGAATTCTAGTCCCACCCATCTTCTAGCAAGCCCATGCCGAGAGATGATACTACAAATAAATCCATACCATTCGGTGTGAGCTATACCTAATTGGACATCCCGGCTGTTATGTACATCTTACTACAACTGTACAAAAAACTGTACATTACAACACAACGCCTCACACTACAAATATCATGAAGGGCGGATTCCATTCACATAGATGTCACTACGTTGGTCTTGCACGTCTTCCGATTCTGTCTGCCTGGAAGCTTTTGCGGGGAGCGCCTTGTTGCTGTTATCGTCGCCCTCGTATGGCAGCACGATCACAGGGGCAGCGTGTATCGACTCCCATCGCTCCTTCACCAAGCTTTTGAATGCCGCCACCATTTCTCTCCGGAACTCTAGCTCCCTCGTGAATAGATCAAGGGTAGAGACGGCAAGAATGTATCTGAAAGGAACCACGAGAAGAACTGCAGAGGATGCTAGAAGAATGAGGGCAAGCTGAGTTGTAACCTGTCAAACAGATCAAGGACATTATATATCAACATACCTGTGAGCTGGTTTACTTGCCCTTTGGTCAGTATTACTTGAGCACTAATAAAACTTATTCAAGCGTACCTCAGGTTGGCCTGCTAAGAAGATTGTGCGCATCTTCAGAAGAGAGACATTGAGGTGCTGCAGAGAATTTTCGACCGAGGCCATTGCCTCTTTGAGAGCTACGATCTTCTGGATTGTGTTGGAAGGTGGTTGATCCCGTATTGTCACTTTGCCAAAAGACCTACCCAGCCGACCTTGTTCTCTCAGCCCTTTCAGGGCAAGCATGGAAAGGGCCATCGCCATCAAGGTAAATGGAAATATATAAAAGAGCATGTTCCTACAGATCATAATAAAAGCCTCGGATGTTATAACTAAGCATATGTATAATCTTGGATGCCATCAATCCATAGTTGGAAAAATAAATAACAAACAGGCAAAGGAACCAGGAAATGGTACAACATGACTCATGAGCAAGCCATGCTATCAATTCTTTGGACTAGATTTTGACCCATATAAATCTAAATACCCAATTGCCTCAAATACAGTTCCACCTGCAGCGGTGTACTTTGAAAATTGTCTCTATAGGAAAATGTGTGAACTAGCACAAATTCTCCTCTGAAGAAATTGAAAGGGCCATCTATTACCTTGTAGAACCCCATAATAGGACGATTATGCAAAGATGGCATACAACTTTGTCACAGTATCATCC
Organism: Hordeum vulgare subsp. vulgare; assembly: GCF_904849725.1. Lineage (NCBI taxonomy): Eukaryota > Viridiplantae > Streptophyta > Magnoliopsida > Poales > Poaceae > Hordeum > Hordeum vulgare. The sequence goes on along the minus strand of NC_058520.1, from coordinate 536,652,574 downwards.
TATAGTAAGCCAATACGATAAACTGGTAAGATAATTTGCAATTCACCTTACTGTATAACAGTGCTTTGGTGTGCATTCTTTTGCATCCCTATCTCCTAGGACTACAAATTAAACCAGCTCTGACAGCAAAATGTAAAATATGATCACTTCCTGACTAAGGAAAATCATCGATTTTTTTGTGCCAATCATTGACAAAATTTCTAGATTCTTTCAAAATTTCATCATGAAAGAACATTTGTGGAAGTCATGGCAAAAAAAACAAGATCGATACTCCAGAAGTGCTATTTTCAAAAGCATTTGGAGTGCTGATTTTGCTATTTTTGCCACGACTTCCACGAATGTTCTTTCATGATGAAATTTTGCAAGCATCCAGAAAAATTGTCAATGTTTGCCACCAAAAAAGTTCAGAATTTTTTAGTACGTTTCCATTTATTTCGAATTTACTGTTCATTTGAGCTCGGCAGTAGAATAGGACTTTCCCCCATAATAGGACAATTATGCAAAGATGGTATACAACTTTGTCAAGTAGGAGTATCATCTTATAGTACGCCAATACGATAAACTGGTAAGATAATTTGCAATTCGTCTTACTGTATAAAAGTGCTTTGGTGTTGCATTCTTTTGCATCCCTATCTCCTAGGACTACAAATTAAACCAGCTCTGGCATCATAATGTAAAATGTGATCACTGCTTGACTAAGGAAAACCATCTTCTACCACAGACCTCTCCTCACCTCTTCCAAAGGCACACACAAAATCCTCAGTAACTAAAAATTCAACTCACTAGAGAAAACTGGCTTACCTGAAAATAACAGTATAAACTAACAGTAGAAAACAAATGGTTGAACGGGGATTCTCCCAGCGTTTAAGTTTGTTGAATTTTTCAGCCATTATTGCGAAGGGAAGTACAAGTTCCTGACCCAGAAAATAAGACAGATGTTACAATGATTTACCATAATATAAACATATACTGAGACATGGATTTTCTGGCCAGACATGCTTTCTCAATGAAAGTAAACATATTATTTGTCCACTATATTTGAGGAAAGAAGAAGAGGAATCTGATTTTGAAAATAAGCATAGAATTGGAACTACATATTAGGCAATCACGTATAACATATCCATTAGATATATCATAGTAAGCAGCTTGACTGGAGAAACCATTTTACCTTGAAGAGGTCAATATTGCTTGGAATACCTTCGACCGTAGCAGCAACAATTGTAGCATGTGTCTTGTCAACTACTTTGCTCTTCTCCTTACAGACAACCATCGCCTTCTCTACAAGATTTTTATCAGCTACAACTAAGGATTTACTTAATATTACACCATGCTTGACTGAAGAGCCTTTCCAAAAACTGACTGAATGGCTTGATGCCCAGCTTGGAGACGTCATCCACTTGCCTAAGTACACACTACCGTCTATGTCGAAAACCTGTGAGCGACCACTAGATGAGCCTTCTGAATGTTTATGCCTTTGAAGTGATCTTTCATTTGCCATTTTAGAGTTTGTAATCAGTGACCCACCCCAGAACCTCACTGCTAGGGTCTGAAGAACAATATCACCAAAAGGTGCACCCGATAGATAGGAGAACTGTACTAACTTAGCTGGGTCCTCGTGTAATCTACGTATGAATTGCAGAGATTGAAGCCTAGCAATACTGTTTGTTGCACTACTAACAGCCCTTTTCTTGCCTCTGTGGGCACCATATACATGATGAATGGTTGGATCATCATCGCTTGGTCCATATTCACGAATGAACCTATAAACAGAAATAATTTCATTGATGAAGGCAAGCCATACATCTCGTCTCAATTCTCCGCCAAAATCAACAAACTCTAATGTCCACTCATCTGACCTGTAAACAATTAATTCGTTAGCACAAAATCACTGTAGCTGTGTTATATGACTAAGATCAAATAGCATGGATAATATGCTTCTATGACTACAGTACAAATGTGCAGCCATAAAGCCATGGATGATAGATGCAGGTGCAAGTGCTTAAGATGATTGCTCTCCTAGGGAAATGCTAACAAATAATGAATGAGTTATGGAAACTAGTAATAGGACCTCCCGAGTAATGTGGTGCTTCTCCCTGCATCAACGAATTACATGTAACATGCTTGCCATACATACGCATTGTTACAACTTATGAACACTAGCAATGGTCAGGCGGGTTAAATAGCTAATATTATGTACTGTTGTTATGCTTGCACCCAAAACAACCTGGCAATAATCGATGACCTGGGCGTCATCCTATCAAATTACAGATAGCAGTGAAAAAACATGTGCACACAGGAAACTGACATCGTAGGGAGTTATCGGTCATACTTACGCTGAACCAGATGAAACAGATACAGCAGAGTCAAATAACCTGGACCCAAATGGCCCAACCTTTGCCTTTTCAATCCTTGAATTATGGTCTGTAAGGTCAAGCCTCAATGGTTTCTTCATACCTGCCAGTCCAATGGCCTGTCAATATCAATGCAAAAGTGAAGTCGTCAGGCCAAAGGTCAATCATAGTTTGTGAAGTTTCAAAATGACATCCAGTAGATTTGTTACGCGGGACAAAGAAACATAAATTAAATGACTGAAAAAACTTCTCCTTTCTTCTTCTTCTTCTCCTTCTCTTATATATGAATTATATTATGTGTGTGTGGGTGTGTGGGTGAGTGTGTGTGTGTGTGTGGGGGGGGGGGGTTAAGTTCTACTTATAAGCAATTTATCTCTGTTCACAGATATGAACTAGGCAGGGGCCTTTCAGCTGGTGAGATCATTTTGTTTACGATCTCTTGGTCTGTCATACTGCTATCTTCTAAATCTTTTCTCTTATATAATATACATGCAGCTATCCTGCATGGTCTCGCTTTAGGAAAAAAAACTCGAAGTTCAAACGTTACTGCAGAAATACTAACAGATAGCATGCCCTACTATTTTTCATATTATAACCCAGAAAACTTTAGAGTGAATTAAATCATGAAAATGCTTGCCATGTATTAGGATAGCAACAATAAATATGTATGTCTTCAAAAAATAGTATTCTTTCTCCAAACAAGTAACAAATATTTTGAGTAGGAATCCATACCTCAAAATAGAGTGCCTTGTTGGTCAAGGTTAAGTGTCCGGGCCATGCAGTATTCTGCTCCCATTTTAGAACAGGCCTCTTTCTACTAGAGCCTATGCACAGAACTTGCTCGTCAGACAGAAAATTATCTCCAATCTTATGTGTTTGCCTCCCATGATGAACCCTTGTACAATGCACATTGTAACACATATTAATTAACACAGAACATCCAAATATTTAATGCATACTCAGCATGAGAATATGACAGAGAGATCAAATCATGAACCATATTAGCAGTTCAAATTGGTGAACAAAAGCTCACGATATGGGCTCATGTCTTACAAAATGTAAGCAAGACTGACATTTCTAGAATACGACTCACCAACACCTACCAATCATGCGGTTGGACAAATATCTGTAGTATAGATCAAATGAAAGAGGTATAGCATACTAGGAGCCTAAAGTAAAGTTAAAAATACACTTCCTGCAACTTGAGACTTAAGCAGAGATATATACTCAGTTCAAATCTGCTACATGTGTGTTGTCCACAGAGGCAGTCTTACTTTATAAGTTCACCAAGGTATGTTGTCCACAGATCCAATGAGAGTCCCTTTTCAGTGCCAACAAGGGCCCTAAAGAGATGATGAGCTGTTGAAGCATCAGCAACTCCTACCACAGCAGGAGCAATTCGGACAAAGGCATCTTCTCCAACAAGTCTTCCCTACCATATTAAAAATATCAAACTTAGAAAACTTGCCACGGTAGTGCATGAAATAAAATCGTATCTGATAAAAAAAATTGGGGTCTCGTTCACAACGAAACAATTTTTAGAAAACAGAAGAATCAAAACTCACCAGTATAGAGTAGTTATCTAGTGAAGAGTGTGGATCATTATCTTCATCGTATGGATCATTCCATGCAAGCATAGTCACAAAGATAAGCCTTTGAAATGCAAGCTCCTGCAGACATTTAATATAGAAGTATTAGCCAATGTAGAACTAGCTAAACAAAACAAGTGCAGCAAGCATGCAGTAATGTTTTGTGCTGCTGCCAAACAAGTGGAGCATTATTTGACACTTCAATACAACATCGATGCTGAATTAGCAACTAATTTACCCTCAAACTTGGATGAAAATCGGAGTTATCTCTTGACAAGTACCGGAAGCAGCAATATTCAACAAGATTTCGAGCATCATTGTGGATATGTTCATGAGCAAGCGCTTTGAAGATCCTCTGCACCTTCCTCCCAGTCAACCCATTCAACCTAAGAAAAAACCTCATGAGAATGCGTGAATGCAAACCAAGATAGCAAATTACCAGGACACTCAGGAACTCCTGTAAATTCTTCACTCTGCCGTACACTATTTAAAATGACTCAACAAAACTTTTGACTTCTTATCTTACTATTTATGTCCATTTCTCATTAGCCAATCAGTATCCTACATGAAACACGAGACCACTATCCAGAAACAATACCCGAACCCAATTTTTATCTGTAAATTGCATCTCGTATGATGCAAGTTGCGTAGCATAAAAGCCAAGGAGAAGATACTCCATGCCCCCAATACAGGTTCAAAAAGAAAATATAGCAGGTGCCTATCGCAATCTACCAACTGATTCTAGACGAACATAACACTAGAAAGTACCTACCGAGTTAGACCACACCTATTTCAAGGGATCCAGTAACTCTCAAACAACTAGAAACTTTTAAGGATACTACGGAACTAACAGGCATAGCCCACCTGTCCAGGTATAACGATGAATATCCCCAACTCCCTGTTATGAAGTTGCATTGGTCCCTGTTCAAAATTATGTGGCTGCCATGTGGGCTATGCTTGTCAGTTCAGTTGGGTGGCACTAGAATATTGCTTTGAAGCTACACCAAGCGAACAGCCCCACATGTTGGAGCTACAGCATTAAGCAGATAGGCCCCCTTCCATGTGTCACAATCCTAGCGTTCGCAAGAAACACACCATGCAGGCGTAGGAGTCTAGTTGGCAAATAATTAGCATAGCATGAATTAGCATGTCAACACAGGAAATGTTGTAAAGTCTATACCTAATAATAAAGCGGCTATTGCTTCCGTCGGAAAACCCACCGCAGCATTTTTATAAAAAAGCCCCTGTAATTTTTGTTATTCAACCCGTGCTCCATCATTTATCTGCAACGTAAAAGGAAAAAACGATTCGCTGCAAAAATTATACCCGTACGCATCGCCTCCTCCCGTCGACCCTGGGCCACCCTGGCCTGTGCCCAGGCCGCCACCACACCACTCGCCGCCGCGGCCGACCTCAACCGCCACCGCTGCCGATCTCAACCCACCCGCCTCCGCGGCCGTACCTCTCCCCGCTCACTGCCCCCGTTGCGGCGCTCGAGCGCATCGCGTCGACCCTGGTCCACCCTGGCCTATGCCCATGCCACACCACTCGCCGCCGCGGCCGACCTCAACCACCACTTTTGTCGATCTCAACCCACCCGCCTCCGCGGCCATACCTCTGCCCGCTTGCTGCTCCTGTTTCGGCGCTCGAGCACAGCTTCTGGATCAAATCAACGCGACAGCTACAGTGACTGGGGATGATGCGTCTGCTCGATGCAGAACGGCGGCGGCGCGCGGATAAGGCACGGCGGAGCGAAGTACTTGCAGGTGGAGGCGGGCCTCCATGGCTCACACGGGGAACTCCGAGGTTATGGCGCGGCAACGGCGACTCCTTATGGCCAGATAGAGGCGCCTAACCCTTGCTCCGCTCATCGTATCCCCTCCTCCGGCAGGAACTCATCATCTGGTGAGATCCCCTCCCCATGCCTCCAACCGTGTGCCAAGCACCGACAAGAATTTTTGTTTTGTGGGGGTTTGTTTGCTGATGAATGAATGTATTGAATGTAAGATTGTATTGTTGTAGAGACAGAGAATGGAACACCACCTTCAGTTTTGCTTTGTTTTGCTTTGTTTGTCCATAAGTGAAATAAGATAACAGTCCATTGATCAATTCACGTAGCCTCTTTGTTTTGCTTTGCTTGTCCCGCTCAATTTCTCATCATGGTGGAATTAACAATGGACGGGTTGATTTCTCAACAAAATAGGATAGGACTGACTACATTAGTTAGTTAGCTTATTATTTTAATAAATCAAAATGATTATAAAAAGATTAAAAGCGTGTGGTATTTTTTTCTCCCGTTGCAATGCACGGGCCCTTTTGCTAGTATTACCAAAAGACAAAAATAATTCAAACCTCATTGGATGTTGACCAAATCAAAATGCATCAAGGATGAAGCAGATTGCTCCTGGTGAAGAACGAGGAGATTAAGCATAGATGGCGGGAGTACTTTGACGAGTTGTTCAATGAGGAGAGGGAGAGCTCTACCATTGAACTGGACGACTCCTTCGATGATACGAGCAGGCGTTTTGTGCAGCGAATCCAGGAGTCGGAGGTCAAGGAGGCTTTAAAAAGGATGAAAGGAGGCAAGGCGATGGGCCGTGATTGTATCCCCATTGAGGTATGGAGAGGCCTCGGGGACATGGCTAACCAAGCTTTTCAACCTCATATTTCAAGCAAACAAGAAGCCAAAAGAATGGATGCGGAGTATATTAGTACTAATCTTCAAGAACAAGGGGGGTGTTCAGAGTGTACTAATTACCGTGGAATTAAACTGATGAGCCATACAATGAAGCCATGGGAGAGAGTCATTGAGCACCGTTTAAGAAGAATGACAAGCGTGATAAAAAATCAGTTTGGTTTCATGCTTGGGAGGTCGACCATGGAAGCCATTTTCTTGGTACGACAACTCATGGAAAGATACAGGGAGCAAAAGGACCTGCATATCGTGTTCATTGACTTGGAGAAGGCCTATGATAGGATACCGCGGAATTCATATGGTGGGCCTTGGAGAAACACAAAGTCCCAGCAAAGTAATTACCCTCATCAAGGACATGTACGATAATGTTGTCACAAGTGTTCAAACAAGTGATGGCAACACTGATGACTTCCTGATTAAAATAGGACTGCACCAAGGGTCGGCTGTGAGCCCTTATCTTTTTGCCTTAGTGATTGATGAGGTCACAAGGGATATAGAAGGGGATATCCCATGGTGTATGCTCTCTGCAGACGATGTGGTGCTAGTCGATGATAGTCGGACGGGGGTCAAAAGGAAGTTAGAGCTATGGAGACAAACCTTGGAATCAAAAGGTTTTAGACTTAGTAGAACTAAAACCGAGAACATGAAGTGTGGTTTCAGTACTACTAGGAACGAGGACGAGGAGGTGGAGGTTAGCCTCGATGGGCAGGTGGTGCCTCAGAAGGACACATTTCGATATTTAGGGTCAATGTTGCAGAAGGATGGGGATATCGATGAAGATGTGAACCATCGAATTAAAGCCGGATGGATTAAGTGGCGCCAAGCTTTTGGCATTCGCTGTGACAAGAGAGTGCCACAAAAGCTAAAAGGCAAGTTCTATAGGACGACGGTTTGACCCGCAATGTTGTATGGCGCTGGGTGTTGGCCGATTAAAAGGCGACACGTGTAGCAGTTAGGTGTGGCGGAGATGCACATGTTGAGATGAATGTGTGGCCACACAAGGAAGGTCGGAGTCCGGAATGATGACATACGAGATAGAGTTGGGGTAGTGCCGACTGATGAGAAGCTTGTCCAACATCGTCTGAGATGGTTTGGGCATATTCAGCGCAGACCTCTAGAAACTCTAGTGCATAGCGGACGGCTAAAGCGTGTTGATAATGTCAGAAGAGGTCGTGGTAGAGCGAATTTGACATGGGAGGAGTCCGTAAAGACATATTTAAAGGACTGGAGCATCACCAGAGAACTAGCCATGGACAGGGGTGCATGGAAGCTTGCTATCCATGTGCCAGAATCATGAGTTGGTTGCGAGATCTTATGTGTTTCACCTCTAGCTTACCCCCAACTTGTTTGGGACTAAAGGATTTGTTGTTGTTGTTGACAAAGATGCACGTGCATGCCGCCATCAGAATTTGGCAATCATTTGCCCCCCGCCCCCCCCAATCACCACGATGGGGGCAAAACGGTCTCATTGACTTCATTGCTACTCTCCCCAGATTCCAGCACTAGCGTGTACACCCATACATTCTCTTCTTTGTCACGTTTTCTCATCCGAAACAAGAAGGGAAGTGCAACGCCTAGAACCAATCAACTTCTCCCACCAATGTTTTACTTCTTTTTTTCCTCTCGCGACTTGGCGACCTCACACCCACCTTCTCCACACATAAATGAAATATAAGACAACACCTTTCTCATCCATCCAAAACATATCTCCTCCTCCTCCCACTCCAAGACACATGCAAGATGCCCAAGCACGGAAGGAGACGCGGTACAGGCGACGAACCCATGGTAGGTGATGGAGGTGGTGGTGACTGCAATGACACGAACAAGAAGAGGTCCATCGCCAACAAACTCACGTTCCTCGACGCTACAATCCATGATCAATATGTTGTGAATGGTGACGAAGATGAGGTTGAGTCTCAACTAACTTGAGTGGATGGGAGCGGGACTAGTAGGCTGTCCAAGCAGATTGTCCGCCAGTGTGCTGGAGCTGGGGGCATTGACATCTCACCTCATCAACAACAGAAGTTGTGGCCAAAGCACTGGTAGGGCATGTGGTGGAAGCAGTGCAGCAACCCTGACTACCTAGAGGCCAAATTCCGCAGCCATTTCCGGATGGGTTGGACACTTTTGACATGATATATGATGCACTAGGCTCCGTCATCGCCAAGGAGGATACCTCGCTCCGTCCCTCCATCCATGTATGCCAACATGTTGCCGTCTGCATCTGGCGCCTTGCCACCGGTGAGCCCCTCTGCATCATCTCTGGCCGCTTTGGTATTGGCCTTTCTACATGCCACAAGATCATCCTTGAGGTCTGCACCGCCATCCGCCAAAGGCTCATGCCCCGCTTTCTTTGGTGGCCTGAGCAGGCCGCCATCTTCAAGGGCAGCTTTAAGGCCATCTCCAACATGCCAGATGTCGTTGGGGTCATCTATACAACCCACATCCCAATCATCGAACCGCAAATTGGGCCAACAAGTACTAAAACCCTAGTCACGCAAAGGCGCAAAGCACAACAAGAAGCCCTCCTACTCCACCACCCTCCAGGGGGTCGTCAGACCCTAACGGCAATTTCAGTGATGTATGCATCGGTTAGCCTGGAAGCATGAATGGTGATAAGGTCCTTAGCAATTCGCTTCTGCAGCAGCATGGCGACAACGACATGATGATTGCCTCATGGGTGGTCGGCGGCTCTAGCTAACTGCTGATGGACTGGCTTCTCGTCCCGTACACACACCAAAACCTGACAAGAGAACAAAACACATTCAACGAGAAGGTCACGAAGCTCCGTCACGTGTCCATGGATGCCTTTGCACGACTCAAGGGACGATGGACGTGCCTGCAAAAGCGTGCACTTATGAAGATCTCGGATCTCCCTACCGTGACCGGATCATGTTGTGTGCTACACAATATATGTGAGGTGAAAGGGGAGCAGATGAGCCCAGAGCTACAATATGATGTCATTGACAAGACAGTGCCAAAGAAACTTGTGCATTCTGAGAGGCGGCAAGGCCAGAGACAAGATCGCTCACAACCTCTTACATAGTGGGCTGGGCGACACCAATTTTGATCCACGTTCTCATTTTGTCATCATAGTCATCAGCGACCATTAGTTTGATCAATTTGCCGATCCTTCCTTTGTTATTTAATTTGGTTGATTTGCATTCTGATCAATCCATTAGGATCCCCATTTTATTGTTACTTGCTCACAGACCAGGGAGAGGAATTTTGATGGGGTGGCTGAGATTCCCAAGACATCATATGAAAAATTAAACAAGGGAAGCAAACGTCTTCCGGTTACTCTTTGTACTGGCTTGGTTAGTTCACAACTTCACATCGATTCGGTCAGAGAAATTTCTGCTTCGTATGCTATGCGTGTTTCATCCCATTGTATTCCAGAAAATTCTCATTCCTTATCTGCTGCAGCAATGCAAGACAAAATTTGTTTAAAGGGTTTCTATTTTGTAGTATTGAGTTTATCCACTAAAAGCCTGTTTGGAACAAAGGAACTTCAGGGGGATTAGAAAGAAAAAATATCCCCCAAGTTCAAGATAAGACTTAATATTCTTGCAACAGGTACACTACAATTCCAGATGGTTCTAACTTCTAACCACTACTAACATGATCCTATCTATTATAGCACATGGTTCAGAGTAGTCCTGATGATATCACCAAGCGAGCGTCCTGTCAATTGAGTCCAAGAGAAAAGCAGTTTGTGGCTTCAACTAATCAATCATTTATTATGATAGTCAGGACTCAGGAGATGAACTGGTAGTCATTTTCTAAAATTAATCTGGCTACTTATTCTACATCTAGGACAAATTAATCCGTAGAGGAGAGCAAGTGCAAGGTAGCTTGACACACCTAGCAAACTGCTCGATGGAGACAATGGCGTCCAGCGAGAGCCAGCCGGGGCCGACCCGCCTCTCCAGGGTGATCTCGGGCACCGCGACGAGCGGCTCCTCCTGCACCTCCTCCTTCCTCTGCTTCTTCCTCCCATCGGCCTCCTCCTTGCGCTGTCCACGCTCCCGCGCCGCCTGCGTGACGCCCACCACCGCACCCCGCGCCCGGGAGAGCCACGAACGCACCCGCTCCTGCACCGCATCTGCGAAACAGCAAGCCCACAGCGATCAGAGAGAGCACGGGCAGGGGCACGGCCTATCGGGGGCCTCGGGGAGGGGGCTCACCGGTGTCGACGTCGGGGAGCTTCCACTGGGAGCGGACGGCGAGGGCGGGCGGGGGGCCGTGGCGGCGGCGGCGGCCGGGGAGGCGGGAGCGAGGGAGCGGCAGGAAGCGAGGGGGCTGGAGCTGGAGCTGGAGCATGGTGGTGGCGGTGGCGGTGGGGTCAGTGGGCTAGTGGCGGGGAGCGGGGCGTCGTGGACCTTCCGTGGATTCCATTGGAGAGGGCCGTGTCTGGGTTGTTTTACGTTTTCGCTTCGATGCAGGCGGCAAGCAGTCCAGCGGAGCGGAGCGGAGCGCGACGAAGACGACGCTTCTAGCAGTAGCAGGAGGAGAGAGAGCGAGAAGAGATGGCCGGCCGTGTGGTTAGGCGTGGTGCGCGGGCCCCACCCACGAGGTGGGAACTGGGCAGACGGCCGGCCGCCGCCTGCCGGGTGGGGTATCGGCAGTGCCGACTCGTTGCTGGCGTGCCGTTATCCAGGCCGAATCTGATTTCCCCGCAACGAGCGAGTCCACGTCGTGGGCAGAGGGGCGCCCCTATGTCTAGCTTGTTGCTGTTGTGATTGAAAATGAGAGAGAGATGTAAATGGAAACAACTGTCAACTTTATTCTTGATGATGAATTTTATATGTCGGGGAAAGACGGTTCCCGCATACGTCGGTTTTCGCATGGTGCGTGCGGTTACAAGTAGGGATTAACTTAATTAATTACATAATTAATTAAACTTTAACACTCCCCCTAATCTATACTTGTCCTTGAACGTGTTCATCATCTTGTAATAGTCTCCTCTAAAAACCCTGTGGGAAAAATATAAGGAGTGGTGTAGTATATGCAGCTAAAACTCCTTCAAACCCTGTGGGAAAATAAGGAGAAAATGATACCGCATATAATGGTTATTGCCTCCGTTAACTCCATATGAAATGCATTCATAGAATAAGAGGACAATAAATATGTCGTATATACTTTTTCTAAAAACCCCGGTGGGGAAAACAGATAGTATGACATGTGTTCTTATGTTGATATTACCTCATTAAAAACCTTGATGAGAACCTCTAGAGTAAACTCATAAAGGGAAAAAGAGTGTAATATGAGGCTTTGAACAGGAACAGTTCAAGAAGATACTCCCCCTGACTCTTGCAAATCTCGGAGCCGTCGCATACCAATTCCATGAAGGTATTTCTGGAATGTTGAAGCTGGTAAAGACTTTGTGAAAAGATCAGCGAGATTATCACATGACTTGACTTGCAAGATGTTGATTTCACCACTCTTCTGGAGTTCATAGGGATAAAACAACTTAGGGGCAATATGCTTAGTGACATTGCTCTTTATGTATCCTGTTTGCATCTGTGCAACACAAGCCGCATTATCTTCATAGATAATGGTAGGTGATTCGATAGAACCAATTTCATATGACTGTTGTATGTGGTTTATCATTCTGCGAAGCCACGTGCATTCACGTGATGCCTCATATAAAGCAATTATTTCAGAATGATTGGTAGATGTTGCAACAAGGGTCTGTTTCGAAGACTTCCATGATATAGCAGTTCCACCATGTAGGAACACAAAGCCGGTCTGCGATCTGGCATTATGGGGATCAGATAAATAGCCAGCATCTGTATATCCAATTATACCAGAGTCCAGTTTTTCCTAGAATTGAAAGTATAGACCAAGATCCTTTGTGCCTTGGAGATATCGAAAGACATTCTTGACTCCCGACCAATGACGTTTGGTGGGAGCTGCGCTGTGTCTAGCAAGTAGATTTACTGCAAATGCAATATCGGGTCTTGTGCAATTTGCAAGATACATAAGCGCTCCAACAACACTGAGATATGGAACCTCGGGTCCCAAAATCTCTTCACCATCATCCCTTGGTCTGAATGGATCTTTCTCTACGTCTAGAGATCGAACCACCATGGGAGTTTTAGATGGGTAGGATTTGTCCATATTGAATTTCTCCAATATTTTCTGGATATAGGCAGCTTGGTGTACCATTATTCCTGAGGTAAGGTGCTCGAGTTGGAGACCCAAGCAAAATTTAGTTTGACCCAAATCCTTCATCTCAAATTCCATCTTTAGGTGATTGCGTGCTTTATCAATATCTGGTGCATTGTCGACGATGTTGAGATCATCAACATACACAGAAATGATGCAAAATCCTGTAGAGGACTTCTTGATGAAGACACATGGGCAATCATCACTATTGGAGTAACCTTTCTGAAGAAGGAACTCACTTAGTCGGTTGTACCACATCCGCCCCGACTGTTTTAAGCCATACAATGACTTATTCAGCTTTACACAATATATGTTGCGTTTTGCATTGTTACTCGGGACATAGATACCGTCAGGAACCTTCATATATATGTCCGAATCTAGTGACCCGTAAAGATATGCGGTCACGACGTCCATCAACTGCATGGATAGACAATTTTGTACTGCCATAGATATAAGATATCGGAAAGTTGTTCCACTCATTACTGGAGAGTATGTCTCATTGAAATCAATGCCGGGTTTCTGCGTAAAACCTTGTGCTACGAGCCTTGCTTTATATCTCACCACCTCATTGTTCTCATTCCGTTTCCGGAGGAAAACCCATTTGAATCCCACAGGGAAAACATTGGGAGGTGTAGGTATTGCTTCAGTGAATACCTTCCTTTTGTTAAGCGAGGCAATTTCTGCTTGGATTGCATCCTTCCATTTAGGCCAGTCGGAGCGCCTTTGACACTCGACGATAGACTTTGGATCATGATCAGTGATAAGGATATCTGCAATCTTTTCAGCAAAATATATGTCGACAGTCGTAGACTTGCGGTCAAATGATTCTCCAGAATCAACATAGTTGATGGAAATTTCTTGCACCCCTAGAGACTCTTCGTTATTTCCCAATACGATTGAGTCTAGGTGTTCCGATGTTCCAGCTAGTTTGTGCACACTGGAGCTGGGTTGTGAAGGTTGCCCTTCTACTGGATGTAAACTACCCATAAGGTGTTCATCAACGTTGAGTTGACTTGCATTTACTAATTTTGAGGATTTTCTCCTCTCTCTCCTTTGCTGCTTGCGAGAAGCAGGTTCCGGGTCAGCGGCCGTACTACTCCCCCTCTTTTTAGGAACAGGGAGTTGAGTGGTTTTAGTTGGTACCTCCACTCTTTCGGGCGCATTCCTGGCTGGAATCAAGGATTTTGTAACACCTTTTAGATCAGTAAATGAATCTGGCACATTATTTGCAAGATGTTGCAAATTAATAATTTTTCAAATTGTAGTTCGGTCTCTTGAGTACGTGGATCAGAGGTTGAAATGGCAATGGCATTCCAATCAATTTCCGGGCATTCTTTCTGGTACTTGAAATCTCTCCCTAATGCCGGAAAATGTTCCTCGTAAAAAATGCAATCAGCGTGACAGGTTGTGAATAAATCCCCAGTAAGGGGTTCCAGGTATTTGATAATCGACGGTGATTTGTACCCCACATAGATCCCAAGTTTCCTGTGTGGGCCCATGGATGTCCGCTGTGGTGCTGAGATTGGGACGTACGTAGCACATCCGAACTTACGCAGATGGGAAATGCTGGGAGGATTTCCACGTACCAATTGCAGAGGGGAAGTACTGTGATATGCAGTAGGTCGCAATTGGGTTAAGTCAGCAGCGTGTAAAATTGCATGACCCCAACACGAAGTTGGCAAGCTGCAATTCATTAACAAAGGTCTTGCAATGAGTTTGATCCTTTTAATTAGAGATTCAGCCAAACCATTTTGAGTATGGACGTATGGGACAGAGTGCTGAACTTCTACCCCCAAGGCCATGCAATAGTCATTGAAAGCACGTGAAGAGAATTCTGCAGCATTGTCCATGCGAATTGATTAAATCCGATTTTCTGGATAATGGGCCTGTAACTTAATTACTTCCCGCATTATCTTGGCAAATGCATGGTTTCGTGTGGATAGAAGGCACACGTGTGACCATCGTGTAGATGCGTCAATCAGAACCATGAAATACCGAAATGGTCCAGATAATGGTTGGATAGGACCACAAATGTCGCCTTGAATGCGTTCAAGGAACTGAAGCGGTTCAGCTTGTATTTTAAGGTGTGATGGCCTCAAAATTAGTTTCCCTGTGGCGCAGGATGTGCACACAAAGTCTGATGACTGAGGAAATTTTGACTCAAGCAAATTATGACCAATGGAATTGGTAGTAATTTTCCTCATCATCCCAACACTGGGGTGGCCAAGGCGGTCATGCCAAGTTTGGAATGCATTAACATTCTGAAAAAATACCTTGTAAGCAACATGTTCTACGGGCTTGATGTACGTATAGTACAGTCCGGACGATAGTGAAGGAATTCTTTCAAGTACTTGCTTGCCATATTCGTAATATTTTGTGAAGAGTAGAAACTCTTCTTTGTTGTCCTCATGAGTTTCAATGTGAAAACCATTTTTACGGATATCTCGAAAACTGATGAGGGTACGGGATGAATCGGGATACATCAAGGCATCCTCAATTGTCACTTGTGTACCACCTGGGAGGGTAAATATGGCACGTCGAGTGCCAACAATTACCGTATCGCGTCCAGCGATTGTCAAAATATCTCCATTCATCTTTTTCAGAGTCTGAAAATATTTCAACTCCCTTAGAATGGAGTTTGTGGTAGCACTGTCCACAAGGCATAATTCCTCTTCCATCGGATTGTCCCCGTAGAAAGCTATATATAAAAATGAGGAATTTTCAATAAGAAAACCTTATTTCAATACATAGAATACAATCTTATTATATCAAAGTGTTGATACAATATATAAATGACAACAATACTTATGTTCTATTACAATCATCACACATGGATATGATTTATTTAATAAATCGATCACTAAGGAGATAATGGGACTAATCGAAGTCTCCAAACATGTCGGTTGAGGCGTACTCAACCATCATGTTCTCCGTGTTTGTAGGATCCTCTGATGTATGGAGTGTCATGGTGTTGCTAGATCCGGGAGGAACATCTTGCGAACCACCAGCTCCATTGGTGCCATCTGGATGAAGGTTGAAGTTGGCTTCAAACCTTTTCCCGTGAGGTACTTTGCGTCCCTTAGATTGCTGATACAGAATTGCCAGATGCTTCGGGGTCTTGCACTTATTGGTAGGATGCGTGTAGCATCCACATTTGTCACAAAGCTTAATTTTATCAAACTTGGGCTTTGCGGTGCCTTTCCCACGGTCCGAGTTTCCAGGCTTTCTGTTCTGCTTGGGCTCGCGTTTACCCTTGAAGTTCGATGGCTTGCCATGGGACGCACCATCAAACTTTCGTTTGTTCACGACGTTCATATGAACTTCAGGCAGAGGTTGGGAACCAACCGGACGCTGAGAACCATTCTTAGCGAGTAGTTCATCATGCTTTTCAGCCTGAAGTAGGATATGAATGAGGTCGGAATAGACTTGGTAGTCACGAGCGCGGTACTGTTGCTGGAGGACCCTTTCAGATGGGAGCATAGTAGACAGAGTTTTTTCTATATTTTCCGCATCAGTAGGTTCCTTCCCGCAAAAGCGTAATTTGGAACTTATCTTATGAACCTCGTGATTGTATGCCCCGATGGATTTGAAATCCTGGAGTCGGATATGCGTCCAATCATGGAGTGCTTCCGGCAGGACAACTGCCTTTTGCTGTTCATACCTCGTCTTGAGGGCCTGAAACAGAGTAAGTGGGGACTCCTCCTCCAAATATTGAGATTTGAGATCTGGGTGGATATGGTGCCTTATGATGTATAAGGCGGCATATTTCTGTTCATCTCTCAACGGCGTGACTCCATCCGGAAGAGGATCTTTCGGAGTCTGGATTGCACGCACTAATCCACGGGATGCAAGAGCGATCTTGATGTCCATGGCCCAGGTAGGATAGTTGTGGCCATTGAGGTCGAGTGCATCGAACTCTCTTCCAGCCATTAGTTACCTGCATGGGTAAACCAGAGATTATTGATTTACACCGTGGTAAATAAAAACCTTTATGGTTACGTTGTATTGAACGTTGCAAAATTAATGTTAACTTCAAGAAATGGGCTTGAAATCATTAGTGTGACTTTCAAATTGTTAAGTTTGACACATTGTAGATACGCCCCAAAAGAAAATTCGGGGTCCGTCTCTCAGAACTAGAGAGTATAATCTGATAAAATCAGTAGATACTCATGTTTCTAATACCTTATGTCATAACTTAATAAAATGTATGGGAGGGCACAATATTAAGCAATCATCATATCAATATGATAGAATGTAGGCTTAATCGTAGTGGCGATAATCTACTATGCAGTAGATCAACTCACTACCGTGTGGTCCCAAAACATCAATTTGAAAGAAAAACACTTTGAAATTTTGCATATCAACTCGTGCTCGTATTAAGCCAAAAGCTCAATTAAGACGAGGGGTTGATTTTTATTTGCAAGAAATTTAAAATCTCAATTACAAATAATACGGGTAATAAATCTCAACATGTAGCAAACATAGAAATATATATTACATCACATATATGCTGGAATACAAAGTACTCTACAGAAATTAAAACAGGAATTAAGCAGGATCTAAAACAGGGATTAGTCTACTGCTATATCTACTGTTGATGCTACTGGAAATTAACCTAAAACAGATATCAAATAGTACTAGTATACTACTGCTAGACCAAGTGTGCTCTACTAGATATTTCCAACACCGCAGTACACATGCATCTATTTAGACACCGAGAGGATAAGGCAGCGCTCAGCTAGCATTCACCGTGCTGCACCGACCGTGCTAGCAGTCACCAGAGCCAGAACAGCTAGTGCGCCAGGGAGAGCCGCCCGTGCTGCAGCGCAGCTTTCACCGGTGACCGACGAGTGTGCCTCCGCCGCGCACGTCCTCCTCTTCGTCGGAAGACCTGCCCGGGTGCAGAGAGCCAGGCGAGGCGCCGTTCGCGAGCCCCAGGGCAGCCGGGCTCCAGGAGCCAGCGCGCGGGGCGCGGCTGCTCGACGGAGAGCCCGCCGCCGCGAGGCCGAAGGGCATCAGCCGGCGGCGCGTCGGAGGGGTCGCCGACGTCGGGGACGGCAGGCGCCGGCGCGGGGGCGAAGCCAGCGCTGCAGGCTGCAGGCGCAGGCGTGGGTGCGCAGCCGGCGCCGCGGGCGCGATGGCGTCGACGGCCGCCGTGCAGGAAAAACTGCGGGCAGCGTAGCCAAATCCCGAGGCGCAGGCGCCGGCGCGGGGCACGGGCGCGGAGGCGGAGGCGCTGGTCGGCGCGGGGGCGGAGGCGCCGAACGTGAAGGTGGAGGCGCCGGTTGGCACGAGCACGGACGCACAGGCGGAGGCGCCGGTCGGCGCGGGGGCGGAGGCGCCGAACGCGAAGGTGGAGGCGCCGGTCGGCGCGGGGGCGGAGGAACCGCTCCCCATCTCGACAACCGCGGGGGTCGGAGACGGGAGGCGTGGCCCGGTGGCGCTGGTAGAGCCGACCTAGAAGATGGTGACGGGGGTCTGCTCTACGGAGTCCACGGTGGCGACGGCTTCGTACCCGTGGAGTGGGCAAACTACCCATCCATGGGCAGAGCACCAAAAGCCCGGCGGCGGCGCTCCCTGTGCCGCGTCGGCCCCGAGCATCGGCGGGGCAGGGCCAGCGAGGAGCCAGCCGAGGGCATCCAGTGCGAGCGGGGCGCGAGACTCGGCGCCAACTGCTGGATTCGCACCGCTCAGGGAGCGGGTGCCCAGGCCGTGACGGATCGCTCGGTAGCCACCGGCGCCGTGGCGGCGGCCGATGTAGCGACCCGCTCCATGGCGTCGACCGTCGAAGCGGCGGCGCTCTCCGAACCTGCGGTGGAGAGCAGCAAGGCGGCGACGACGGACGTCGTTCTGCAGCAGGCGATGAAGGTTCGTCGGCATTGAACGAGGCATCCTACCTTTTCTTTCTGTTGATCTCTTCTCGTCGAAGGCACTCTGGAAGAAGCAGTGCTTATAACGTGTTGTGACTGAAAATGAGAGAGAGATGTAAATGGAAACAACTGTCAACTTTATTCTTGATGATGAACTTTATATGTCAGGGAAAGACGGTTCCCGCATACGTCGGTTCCCGCATCGTGCGTGCGGTTACAAGTAGGGATTAACTTAATTAATTACATAATTAATTAAACTCTAACAGTTGCAAGATGTAGGGAAGCCTCGCGCTAGGGAAGCACCTGATGGGCAGGCCCAGGCGCAAGGGAGGGGCCACGGCCTCGTTTCTTTGTTTTCCTTTCACTTTTTTTATTTCGTTTTTTTATTTAATTTCGCTTATACTTCCAAATATTCTACATAAAACAAACGGAAAAAATGTTAACCAAGCATTTCAAAATATTAAATGTGTACAAGGAAATGTTTCTTATGTATACAAAAAATATACAATGTGAGTGAAAAATGTTGATCATGTATTTTTTTAAATGCCAATCAAGTATTTGAAAAAAAATGTTAAACAAGTATGAAAAATATTAATCAAGCTGTCAAAAATGTTAAATATGTATAGAAAAATGTTGACCATGTATTAAAAAAAAATCTTGTATTATATTCAAAAAATAAAATTGTATTTACAAATGGAAATAAAGTATTTGATTTTTTTTCATGTATATATAAAAATATTGATCATATATTAAAATGTTAATCTTGCATTTGAGAAAATGTTAATCAAGCATTTGAAAAATGTTAAATTTGTATAAAAAAATGTTGTCCATGTATCAAAAATGTAAATCTTGTATTAAAAATGTTAATCAAACGTTTGAAAAAATATGTGAAACAATGTTGGCCATGTATTAAGAAAATGTTAATCTTATATTTAAAAAATATTAATCAAGCATTTGAAAGCGGTTTAAAATGTGTATGAGAAAATGTTCTTAAAGTATACAAAAATGTAGAATGGAAACCAAAAGAAACAAAGAAAAATGAAAAAAGATGAAAACTAAAAAAAGAAACCAAAGTAAAGAGAAAAAGAAATTCAAAGAAACAAGCGCAAAGGAATGAAAAAAAACTGGAAAATCGATAAAGAAACAAAGAAAAAAAATGAAAACCTTGAAAGAAACAAAAAATGAAGAAGAACAAAAGAAGCAAAATGAGAGTGAAAAGAAAAACCGGGAAAGAAATAAGAAAATAAAACAACCGAACATGCCGAAGTATAGCTCCTTATCTCTAATCTTTCCTTGAAAGTTGCTAAAAACAGTTCCTAAAAATAATAATCATGAGGTTGAACAGATCTCATACCCTCTCTTTAGGGTTTCTCGAATCCGTCGACGATCTTGATCTCCAATGAGAGTTCCTTGAATTCGTCTACTAGATCTTGTCTCCATTGTGCCTTATCACTAAGGAGCAAGATCAAAGGTTCTTGGCATTACTTATCTGCTAAGTGTAAACCCTAGTTATGGCAGCGGCTTCAGGTTCTTCAAGTGTGGGGAAAGAAGCGGAGATTGATCAGGAATATATGCTAAAATGCATGGGCCTCTGAGATGATGAACTAGATGGTATGGTGGTGGCATGGAGGAAGTAGAACGCCTTAAAGCAAAGGAAAGGTGGTTGGCGATCGGCTAGCTCTATACTGGTCTCGCAGCACCAAAGTGGTACAACCGTTGGGGTGTACGGTAGCCGGTGCTACTATAATGTCGCCGAGGTATAGCTCCAAACCCATTTTGGGCCACCGCGAAGACCAATAGCAACGGATCGGCGCAAAATGACAAACATGTATGGAAACCCCGTGCATAACGAGGTTCTACCAACCCGATGTTCAAGCCAAAAATATGGCTCCCTCGCCGTTTCTGGTAGAGAAGGACAACCCCGGGCAAATCTCATGTTTTATCTTCTGTATAGACTTCACAATGTGGTATTTCTGTTTGTTGTTCATTACTTGCCAAAACAAGCATGAGGGTCTTTATCGAACAAGCTATGCACTCCCTCCGGTAAGATATACAAACCCATCATATATATGGGAAGGCTAAAGAGATTGGAGCCATTCACACCATCTTACTTCCCTTGGAAGTAAACCGCCCACACCATGGTTCTGCCCCCCACGGCCACCCTCCCCGTAAGAGGGTGGAAACCGTTTAGTAGAACCCTTGAGTCACAAAGCGACATCCCAAAATATTATATGGGGGAAGGTGGTTGATACGTCTCCAACGTATCGATAACTTTTTATTGTT
Source organism: Hordeum vulgare subsp. vulgare (assembly GCF_904849725.1). Lineage (NCBI taxonomy): Eukaryota > Viridiplantae > Streptophyta > Magnoliopsida > Poales > Poaceae > Hordeum > Hordeum vulgare. The sequence continues at coordinate 536,631,615 of NC_058520.1, read as the reverse complement.
CCATGCTATTACATTATCAATCATGGATGCTTTATATGCTATTTGATATCATTTTTTGGGAACTGGCCTATTAACCAAGTGGTAAGTGTCACTTGCTATTTTCTGCTTGTTTTTTGGTTTTACAGGAAATCGGTACCAAACGAACTCCAAACGCTACGAAACTTTTTGATGATTTTTTTCTGGACAAAAGGGGACCTGGAAGCTTTGGAAGGAGACATGAAGACACACGAGGATACTATTGGGGAAACGTAGCATAAATTCAAAAAAATTCCTATGCCATATTCAGATCTTCCTATGGAGAGACGAGCAATGAGAGAGGGGTGACTGCATCTTCATACCTTTGAAAATCGCTAAGCGGAAGCGTTGCTAGAATGCGGTTGATGGAGTCGTACTCGCGACGATTCAGATCGCGGTGTGATTCCGATCTAGTGCAGAACCACGACACCTCCGCGTTCAACACACATGCAGCCCGGTAACGTGTCCCGCACCTTGATCCAGCAAGGAGGAGGGAGAGGTTGGGGAAGAGCTCCGGCAGCACGACGGCGTGGTGGCGGTGGAGCTACAAGGTCTCCCGGCAGGGCTTCGCCAAGCACCGTGGGAGAGGAGGAAGAAGAGAGATAGGGCTGCGCCGAGAGAGAGATGGAATTTCGTATCTCCAATGGCCAAAACCCCCGATATATATAGGGGGAAGGGAGGGTGGCGCCCCCCCCTTAGGGTTCCCACCCCTAAGGGGTGTGGCAGCCCTAGATGGGGCGAGGGGTGGGTGTCAGGAGGGGAGGAGGGGGTGGCGCACCCCCTGGTGGGCCTTAGGCCCACCTGCGTTAGGGTTCCCCCACTTCCCCCTCTTAGGCGCCATGGGATGAGTGTGGGGGGCGCACCAGCCCACCCAGGGGCTGGTTCCCCTCTCACACTTGGCCCATGTAGCCTCCTCGGGCTGGTGGCCTCTCCCGGTGGGCCTCCGAAACCCTTCTGGTGGTCCCGACACTTTGCCCGTGGTGCCCGAAACATTTCTGCGTCCAAACGCATCCATCCTATATATCAATCTTTACCTCCGGATCATTCCGGAGGTCCGCCTGACGTCCAGGATCTCATACGGGACTCCGAACAACCTTCGGTAACCTCGTACAACAATTCCCTATAACCCTAGCGTCATCGAACCTTAAGTGTGTAGACCCTACGGGTTCGGGAGGCATGCAGACATGACCGAGACACCTCTCCGGCCAATAACCATCAGCGGGGTCTGGATACCCATGGTGGCTCCCTAATACGTCTCCGTCGTATCTACTTTTCCAAACTCTTTTGCTCTTGTTTTGGACTCTAATTTGCATGATTTGAATGGAACTAACCCGGACTAACGCTGTTTTCAGCAGAATTGCCATGGTGTTATTTTTGCGTAGAAATAAAAGTTCTCGGAATGACCTGAAAATTTACGGAGAATTTTTCTGGAATTAATGAAAAATACTGGCGCAAGAATCAACCGGAGGGGTGGAGCTGTGAGCCCACAAGCCCACCACGCGCGGCCCCCCTGGCCGCGCCTGGCAGGCTTGTGGAGCCCACGACGCTCCACCGCCTCCAATCTCAGCTCTATTTAGTCCGTGTCGCCTGGAAAAAAAATCAAGGAGAAGAGTTCATCGCGTTTTACGATACGGAGGCGCCGCCACCTCCTGTTCTTCATCTGGAGGGCAGATGTGGAGTCCGTTTTGGGCTCCGGAGAGGGGAAATCGTCGCCATCGCCATCATCAACCTTCCTTCATCGCCAATTCCATGATGCTTTTCACCGTTCGTGAGTAATCTCATCGTAGGCTTGCTGGACGGTGATGAGTTGGATGAGATCTATCATGTAATCGAGTTAGTTTTGACGGGGATTGATCCCTAGTATCCACTATGTTCTGAGATTGATGTTGCTACTACTTTGCCATGCTTAATGCTTGTCACTAGGGCCCGAGTGCCATGATTTCAGATCTGAATCTATTATGTTGTCGCCAATATATGTGTGTCTTAGATCCTATCTTGCAAGTTGTAGTCACCTATTGTGTGTTATGACCCGGCAACCCCGGAGTGCCAATAGCTGGAACCACTCCCGGAGATGACCATAGTATGAGGAGTTCATGTATTCACCAAGTGTTAATGTGTTGGTCCGGTTCTTTATTAAAAGGGGAACCTTAATATCCCGTAGTTTCCATTAGGACCCCACTGCCACGGGAGGGTTGGACAATAGATGTCATGCAAGTTCTTTTCCCTAAGCACGTATGACTACATACGGAATACATGCCTACATTAGATTGACGAACGGGAGCTAGTTACTTATCTCTCCGTGTTATAGGTGTTACATGATGAATCACATCCGGCATAATCATCCATCACCGATCCAATGCCTACGAGTCTTTTACTACTGGTCCTTGCTACGTTACTTTGCCGCTACTGCTGTCACTGTTTCTACTGTTACTCTGCTGCTACTGCTGTTACTTTGCTGCTGCTGGTTACTGTTGCTACTGCTGCTATCACCCTACTTTGCTACTGATACTTTGTTGCAGATACTAAATCTTTGAGGTGTGGTTGAATTGACAACTCAGCTGCTAATACTTGAGAATATTCTTTCGCTTCTCCTTGAGTCGAATCAATAAATTTGGGTTGAATACTCTACCCTCGAAAATTGTTGTGATCCGCTATACTTGTGGGTTATGAAGACATTTTTATGGCGCCGTTGCCGGGGAAGCACAGCTATATTCTCTGAGTCACTTGGGATTTACGTCTGTTGGTCACTATGAAGAATCCGATAGATCTAAGAACTAAAGTCTTGCCCTCAACTATGAGGACAGGTAAGGAACTACCATCTAGCTCTGCACTTGATTCACCTTCAGTTATGCCTAAGTTTGCGACATCACCTCCTGCTAGAAATCTTGATATGTCGCCTGTGCTTGATGATGCTATGCTTGATACTACTTTGCCTGATGATGCTATGCTTGATACTACTTTGCCTGATGATGCTATGCTTGATACTACTTTTCCCGATGATGCTATGCTTGATACTACTTTGCCTGATGATGTTATGCTTGATACTACTTTGCCTGATGATGCTATGCCTGATACTGCCTTGCCACTAGGTGCATTCCTTGATGCACAAATTGCTAGAGTTGCTGCTAGATGTGATGATACTTCTGAAACTACTGATACTATTGAAGTAGAACCTGCTATTATGCCTGAATTGCCTGTTATGCCTGATACACGTTATGTTATGGAGGGAGACATAGCTGAGGATTTTCTTGCGTGTAAGGATAGCTATGATGTTGAGAAATTACTGCTCAAATGGAAAGAAAAATCTCTGAACGCTAGGATGAAATACGACCCGAAGTTTGCCACTTCGCCTATTTTGTGACCGATAAGGATCATGAATTCTCTGTCGACCCTGAGTTAATCACTCTGGTCGAATCTGATCCTTTTCACGGTTATGAGTCTGAAACGGTTGTAGCCCATCTTACCAAACTACACGATATAGCCACCCTATTCACTAGTGAGGAAAAGATCCGCCACTACTATATCCTCAAGTTGTTCCCTTTCTCGCTAAAGGATGATGCTAAGACCTGGTTCACTTCTCTTGCTCCTGGTTGTGTGCGTAGCCCCCAGGATATGGTCTACTACTTCTCTGAAAAATATTTCCCTGCCCATAAGAAGCAAGCTGCCTTGCAGGAAATATACAACTTTGCGCAAGTTGAAGAAGAGAGTCTCCCACAAGCTTGGGAGAGGCTCGTCCAGCTAGTGAATGCTTTGCCTGATCACCCTCTTGAGAAGAATGAAATACTTGATATCTTCTATAATGGACTTACCGATGCTTCTAGAGACCACCTAGATAGTTGTGCTGGTTGTGTTTTTAGGGAACGAACTGTAGAACAAGCTGAGATTCTATTGAATAACATCTTGTGCAATGAGAATGCTTGGACTATTCCTGAACCACCTCCTAAGCCAACTCCGAAGAAAAGAGGTATTCTAATCCTCAGTCCCGAAGATATGCAAGAAGCTAAGAAATCTATGCGAGAGAAAGGCACTAAATATGAAGATGTCAAAAATCTACCACCTATCGAAGAGATCCATGGTCTTGATAACCCGATACAGGTAGTAGAAGTAAATTCTCTGTGTAGGTTTGATGAGAGTGATATTCCTTTTGATAAACCTGCTAGCCTATGCATAGATGAATTTGATAACTTGCATATTTTTGCTACCTTGGTCACCTTGTTTTTGAGCTTTGCATGCTAATTTTAGCTGGTCCCAAGTAGTTTTGATGCGTAATATGGCCTCTAGGCACTTGTGGGAGTAGTTGCTACAAGTTTAGTTGAGCCTCGTTCACTTTTCCTTTGGGTCACTGAAAATTTCAGAAAAGGAAGATGTTCAGGAGAAACTATCATGGTGGTTCCTCAAGCAAGAGAGGTCCCCGTCTTGCGATTCGAGAACCCGATCCTTACCAACCGAGGAACGCACAGGTACAACCATGTGAATGGCCTTCTGATGAATTTATGATTGAGGCAAGTTTCAAAGACGAGTTTGATACACTTGCTCACAACGTCGGACTCGAAGAATTCATCTCCGATAAATGTGAACAGTATGTTGCTCTCACTGCCTCTTTTGTTCGTAGATTTAAATTTTCAGTTGGCCGTGATACATCTGTACTGTTCGATCTCTATGACAAATCGTATACCATGGATTTAGAGGATTTCAATAGAATTTGCAAGATACCTATCTGGGGTAGTCTCAATGATCCTCCTAAATCTTTGGTTATAGATTTTTTTCTTTGGTATAACTGTCGGAGAAACTAGAGATATTACACAGGCTACCATGGGGAGCATTCATTTTCCTGCATTGCATTATTTTACCCTCTTCATAGGCAGATGCATTAATGGCAAGATTGAGCATTGTCACCTCTGCGCACCCGACCTTACTATTCTTAAGAGCGCATTAACGGGTGATAAAAGTTTCAACATGGGAGCTATTATAGCAAGGAGGCTGAATAATAATGCTAATGATGGGGATTTCTTTGGTGGGATCTATGCCACTCGCATAGCAAATTTTCTTGGAGTACCCATCCGCGAAGGAGATCCCCCGCTTCATACAGCTTTCCTTGATCACGCCGCTTTGACACGCTATCAGTTCCTTGAGAGGGATGATGAATCCCTCCTATACCGTTTGATATTTAACCGGCAGCGTGTTTTCCATATTACCCTTCCTGCTCCTGCCTTCTTTGACTTTCAGGTAAAACAGAGATATTACATAACCAGAGGAGAGGCAGAGGAGTATGAGAGGGAGGCAAAGGCTGCTCGTCTCCGTGAGGCAGCTATTCAGGCAGTGGCTGCAGCGCTCCCGTATAACCCCCATTATGATTTTGGGTATCGCCTGGACCATCCTTGGGAGTAGACCAACTTAGGCCAAAAGCCTAAGCTTGGGGGAGTACATGTTTCTCACTGACTTTACATTCTTGCTTATCCTTTCACTTTGTTTGTCGGTGTTCACACTTTGCCACTTTATCATCCATGCTAGTTTATTTTCTTTTTCTCGTTTTCTTTTCGTGTGTCTATCTAGTTTGAGAAAACCCAAAAAGATTTTTTTTTTCTTTTGCTTGTTGGGAGCTTTCCCGTGTAAATAGTTTTCTTTTTTCTTTGGGTCAAGGTGGAAGATAATGGTTACAATGTTTAGTGGCTCTCACATGCATACCTGTTTAGCTGTTAAAGAGCCATATTACTTTGTCTTCTCCTTTGTGTTTGCCTGCAGATTCCAGCTTTAGTCCAATGCACGAGCACTCTTATTATTGTTCACATCATTCGGTCGTGCAAGTGAAAGGCAATAATGACGATATATGATGAAGTGACTGACCTGGAAAAGCTGGTATGAACTCGATCTATTTTGTTTTTATAAATATGACTAGCTCACTGTTCCTAGTTCAGCTTTGTTGTGAGAGAAACATGTTTGCAATGACAACTTAGAGATCATAGTTTCTGATGCCATGCTTAATTAGCTAGGAGCTTATAATGGTTTGCCTTGGTTGCCAACATGAATTTTGAGATGACTGTGATGTAGTATGATATGATGGTATCCTCCTTTGAATGTTTCAAGTGGCTTGACTTGGCGCATGTTCACGCATGTAGTTGAAACAAAATCAACATAGCCTCTATGATATTCATGTTCATGGTGATTTATGTCCTACTCATGCTTGCACTCAATGTTAGTTAATCTCAATGCATTTTGATGACTGTTGTCGCTCTCTAGTTGGTCGCTTCCCAGTCTTTTGCTAGTCTTCACTTGTACTAAGCGGGAATACTGCTTGTGCATCCACTTCCATAAACCCAAAGTTGTTCCATATGAGTCCACCATAGTGATACGTCTCCAACGTATCTATAATTTTTGATTGTTTCATGCTATTATGTCACGCCCAAGATGCGACCCTATCCTCAATTTGGCACGAAGACCTCGTCAGGGATAGAAGTGCATCTCGTCGTGTCGCAAGAATGGATATCGTTACAAGTACATGTACTGAAAAGAAGAGTTATATATTCAGAGTTGGCTTACACTCGCCACAAGCTACATCAGAGTCACATCAGTACATTACATAATCATCAAGAGTAAGAGCAGGGTCCAACTACGGACGAAAACAAACGACAAAAGAAGAACGACGTCCATCCTTGCTATCCCAGGCTGCCGGCCTGGAACCCATCCTAGATCGAAGAAGAAGAAGAAGAAGAAGAAGAAGAAGCAACTCCAAATGAACAATCAACGCGCTCGCGTCACGTAACCTTTACCTGTACCTGCAACTGGTGTTGTAGTAATCTGTGAGCCACAGGGGACTCAGCAATCTCATTTCCAAAGGTATCAAGACTAGCAAAGCTTAATGGGTGAGGCATGGTTAAGTGGTGAGGTTGCAGCAGCGGCTAAGCATATATTTGGTGGCTAAACTTACGAGTACCAGATATAAGAGGGGGAAGATCTACACATAGCGGGCGTGAACTTCAGATGATCAACTGAATGATCCTGAACACCTACCTACGTCAAACATAACCCCACCGTGTCCTCGATCGGAGAAGGAACTCACGAAAGAGACAGTCACGGTTACGCACATAGTTGGCATATTTTAATTAAGTTAACTTCAAGTTATCTAGAACCAGTGTTAAACAAAGTATCCACGTTGCCACATAACCGCGGGCACGGCTTTCCGAAAAGATTTAACCCTGCAGGGGTGCTCCAACTAGTCCATCACAAATTACCACAAGCCGCATAGAAATCCTCAATCACGAAGCTCGCGATCTCGTCGGATTCCCTAGTGGAAAACCTCAACTCTGAGATTACCCAAAGCGTCACCGGAATCCCGATGCACAAGATATTCCGTCAAAGGTAAAACTAATCCAGCAAGGCCGCCCGACGCGTCGACGATCCCGATAGGAGTCGCGTACCTCGTTCTCAGGACACGACGGATGAGCGATGGTTACCACGCCAAACGCCGAGTTGCCCCGGGTAGCGTTAATAAGCTGCTCTGTTTTGGACCAACACTCATGAGGAGCACTGGCCCGGGGGTTGATTAAATTTCCTCGGGTTAATTACTCCCTATGCAGTTCATTAGTTATTAGGCAAATGTAGTACCAAAGTTGGGCCTTGCCAGACCAGCTTTAATCTAAAACGAATTATCAAGGGGGTCCCCATAACGACCCCGATCGTGTTAGGAGCGCTCATTTATGGAAAATAACACCGGTAGCCGGAAACTAAGGGGGGCAAAGGTGGAACAAAACTCCAGGCTAGAAAGGCCGAGCCTTCCACCTTTTACCAAGTATATAGGTGCATTAAATTAAATAGCATTAATATGGTGATATGACAAGGAACCCATGTTATCACATGGAAGCAACTGCACCTGCAACTAGCAACGCTATCAACAGGGTTAAGCAAGCAGTAACATAGCCAATCAGTGGTTTGCTAGGTCGAACAGGTTGAGGGTAAACATTTGCATTGTTGAGTGGCTGACATGGAAACATGTGGTAGGCAACGAGACATAAACGATAGAATCGAAATAACTAGCATGGCAATGATAGTAATGGTATCTGGGGAAATGATCATCTTGCCTGAGATCCCGCTTGGAAGAAGAACAACTCGGTGAAGTCAGCGAACCGACGTAGTCGAACGGTCCTCACATTCCGACACGCTTGCGGAACTCTATCGAGACGGAGGAAACCGGAAACAACATCAACACAAGTATTCACCACCACAAAGCAAGACATGACGCAACCCTAATATGATGCATGAACAGGTCTTCGATGCACGGGATGGCACGGCAAAACACCTCACACATACACTACACATTAAATGAAGCTCGATATGCAACGGGTTGCATATCGACGAAACTCCACGTTTAAATATTTAATTAACTCCCATTAATTATCACGGCAATATTAAATGTTGTTAACATGGCAAGGGGTGAGCGATGAACCTACATGACAACCTAGTCGACAGCACGTCGGACTTTGAACGGAGCTACGGCACAAGAACAAGCAACACAAAAAAATATATGCCATGAATGCGTCATGCATGCGAGTTCAAACATCACGACAAGGAGGAAATAAGCATGGTGATGCCATGGTGAGCGAGAGGAAACCATGGCGGCAAATCGGAAACGATGCCACGGCAACATTCCGGTCCCGATAACTCGAGGAGAAACCGGTGCCAACGTATACGAACGCGTGCGGGAACGGAAAATAAAGATGGGGTGTTCCCGTATCTCGGGTTCCCAAGTGTCGAGGGCCCGACGAAAAGGAGGACGATGTGCACGGCAAATAAACGGTGCATACATACGGTGCAAACGTGCATTCGACTTGTACAACACACACATCCGTACATCACTAGCACACGGTACACGACATGTCCCATCGGTATACCTTCGACGCGTGCGAATCGGAGGGGTTCGGTCGAAGCGGACGTCGTGGTCGTCGTGGAAGTAGTCATTCACGCGCCGGTAGTTGAGGTAGTGGTACACGGTCTCGTCGACGGTAGTTGTACTCTCGGCGTCGGCAGACGGTCTTCGGCGTCGGTAGTCGTTCACGAATCCATAGATGTCCGGGGTCGTGGGGGCGTCGTGGTGCTCGTGGCGAACTTGTTGAGGACCCACGAAGGCGGTGATCATGCACGCAGCGACGGCAACCAGCGACAGCGGCGACACGACTACAACAGCTACGACAGCGACGGCAGCAAGCTATAGCACGACTAGCTAGCAGCAAAACGCACAACAACTTAGCAAAGCTTCAGGCAGCACACACGCAAGCGGCTACAACAGCACCATGCCTCGGCCGGCAGCTACAACAGCTCAACAGCAATAGCAAAGCACCAGCGACACAGGACAACACAACAGCATGAGCGCGGGGCGACAGCAACAGCTAAGCTAGCCACTCGCGAGCACTCGGCAGCGGCGCACGCAACTCCAAGCAGCAGCGAACGACATCAACAACCGCAAAACGAGGCAGCGATGGACAGCAACGGCATGGCCCAGCAGCGAGATCAGCCATGGCGTTAGCACCTTCGCACAACACGGGACATCAACAACCACGCAGCAGCAAAACGGCGGCACAGCAATGCTAGCGACAGTAAGAAATGGCAGCGACACAACAGCGGACAGCAACAGCGACGGGCTGCAGCCGGCAGCAGCAACAACAAGCAGGGCAGCAGCTCAGCGGCAAGCAACAGCAACAGCACGGCACACGGAGCAACAACGGCAACACACTACCTCACGCGACAGCAACAACAAGCCAACAACAGCTAACGCGGCGTCGACGAGCAGCAACAGCAATCAGCATCAGCGTCTGCAGGCAAGCAGGGCAGCAGGCAACGCGCGCAACAGCAAAACGAGAGGCCGTGGCACAGCGGCAAGCTACCTCGGCGTCGGCAAAGGAACGGCGGTCCGGCGAGCTCGACGGGGCGGCGACCGGGAACGAGCAAGGACGACCAGGGGGCGAGGCCGACGGGGCGACGACCGGGCCTGGGGGAAGCAGGGGCGAGGGGAGGAGCTATCCTCGCAGCAGACGGCGGCGGCAGCGCGCTCGGGTCGAGGGGCGACCAGCATGGCGCGCGGGGGCGAGGTCCGAGGAGGAGGTGGCGTCCACGACGCGCAACGCGGCGGAGGGGAGCCCCTGGCGGCGGGCACGGCAGGGCGGCGCGCGGGGCGGCTCGCTGACGGCGCGGCCATGACGGCGACGGGGGCGAGGCGCGGGTGACAATGGCGCTGCAGGGCGAGGGCGGCGGCTCGAACTCAGAGAAGAGGAGCAGAGGGCGAGGCGGCCGGCTCGCGAGCACGACGGGGCGTCGCCGCGGAGGCGGAGCGCGGGGCTGCCGGCGGCGGGGAACTCGGGGCGACGGCGAGCGCAGGCGGCGGGTCTCCTGCAGGTGGCTGGCGCGCTCGGGATGAAGAGGAGGCGGCAGGAGGGGCTTGGCGGCGACCGGCGGGGGGCTCGGGGCTGACGGCGCGGCCCTCGAGCAGGGGAGGCCAGGTCGCGGGGCGCTGGGCGGCGGCACGGGGGAGATGGGGGTCTGGGGTGTCGGCACTAGGTCAGGGAGGAGGCATGGGCCTGGCCGGCTGGGCTGGGCTCCCTCCCCGTGATGCACTTTGTTTTTTTTTCTTTTGAAAAAAAAACCCTTAAAACAGAAATCTGTTAAAAGAAAGGTCTTTTCCAACGAAATAAAAACAAACTAAAGATAGTGTCTTTTACCCATTTAAAACAAACCCCAACTATAAATAGTTTAGGCTTTTTCTTAAACAAATAAAAAGAAATCCTTTTAAGATTTAAAATAAAACCCTTCTTAAAAGAATAAAAAAAAACCAAACCTTTTTTTTAAAAGAATTAAAAATCAACACCCTTTTGAAGAATTAAATTAAAACTCTTTTAACAAGAAAAAAATAAGATAACCCCTTTTTAAAAGTATTAAATAAAACCTCTTTATTTAAAGGATAAATAGAAGCCTTTTAAAAGAGAAATAAAATGGGAGGGTTTTAAAATAAGACAAACGGAGAGTTAAAATAAAACCTAAGGGTTGCCCCTACGTTTAATAAAAGGACTTTTAAAAAGAAGACGAATATTTTGGAAGAGGGGTAAAGTTGGAAATCTTTAGCAAAACCACAAAACAACTTAGGAGGGGAGAGGAGGGTTTTAGGTCTGCGGTGCAACAGGGTTTAATGGTGGCTCTCACGCTCCCTCTCTCATCGCGCCAACAAACGACGCCACTCACGAAACACTAACACCCAACAACACGAAGCAACAAGCAACACCGACAAAACACCGATGACATGATGCCATGCATGATGCGATGATGCAACTACATGACGATGCAACGAATACTTCTAATCACACGACGAAAACGGAAAAGAAGGGGGAATCTTCTGGAACGTCGGTCTCGGGCTGTCACATATTATCTTGTCAAACTTTAGATGTTTTGTATACCTTTTATATATTTTCTGGGACTAACTTATTAACTCAGTGCCAAGTGCCACTTCCTGTTTTTCCCATGTTTTTGAGCCCTTTCAGAGGAGGATTTTGAACGGAGTCCAAACGGAATGAAACTGCCAAAAAGATTTTTTCTGGAACCGAAAAAGATCGGAGAGCCGGAGAATCAGGGCAGGGGCCCACCAGGGACCCCACAAGCCCTCATGGCGCTGCCAGGGGGGAGGCCGCGGCCCCTGGCTTGTGGGCTCCCTGAGGCCCCTTTGCTCTAGGTTTTGCGCCTATATATTCCCTAAAAATCCCAAAAAAAATGAAGGGATCATCAAAAGTACTTTTCCGCCGCCGCAAGCTTCTGTCTCCGCAAGATCCCATCCGGGGCACGTCCTGGTGCCCTGCCGGAGGGGGATTCGGATACGGAGGGCTTCTTCATCAACACCATGACCTCTCCGATGATGCGTGAGTAGTTCACCATAGACCTACGGGTCCATAACTAGTAACTAGATGGCTTTTTCTCTCTTGGATCTTCAATACAAAGTTCTCCATGATCTTCATGGAGATCTATCCGATGTAATCTTCTTTTGCGGTGTGTTTGTCGAGATCCGATGAATTGTGGATTTATGATCAGATTATCTATGAATCTTATTTGAGTTTCTTCTGATCTCTCTTATGCATGATTTCATATCCTTCTAATTCTCTTCGAGTTGTGGGTTTTGTCTGGCCAGCTAGATCTATGATTCTTGCAATGGGAGAAGTGCTTGGTTTTGGGTTCATACCGTGCGGTAACCTCACCCAGTGACAGAAGGGGTAGCGAGGCACGCATCGTGTTGTTGCCATCAAGGGTAAAAAGATGGGGTTTTCATCATTGGTTTGAGATTATCCTGTACATCATGTCATCTTGCTTAAGGCGTTACTCTGTTCGTCATGAACTCAATACACTAGATGCATGCTGGATAGCGGTCGATGTGTGGAGTAATAGTAGTAGATGCAGAAAGTATCGGTCTACTTGTGTCAGACGTGATGCCTATATGTATGATCATTGCCTTAGATATCGTCATGACTTTGCGCGGTTCTATCAATTGCTCGACAGTAATTTGTTCACCCACCGTAATACTTGCTATTTTGAGAGAATCCTCTAGTGAACACTATGGCCCCTAGGGTCTACTCCACACCATATTTTCAGCTTTACACTTTTTACTTCGTTGCACTTTCCGCCTTCAGATCTCACTTTGCAAACAATCTTGAAGGGATTGACAACCCCTTTATAGCGCTGGGTGCAAGCTCTTTTGTGTTTGCGCAGGTACTCTGGACTTGACGAGATTCTCCTACTGGATTGATACCTTGGTTCTCAAACTAAGGGAAATACTTACTGCTCCTGTGCTGCATCACCCTTTCCTATTCAAGGGAAGAACCAACGCAAGCTCAAGAGACGACAGAAGGATCTCTAGCACCACTGTCGGGGAAGAACTTTTGTTGCCGTAGGAGAAGAAAAGTGTGATGATCATCATTATTAGAGCATTATCCCATGTGAGGAAATAAAAAAAAGGCCAAAGAGCCAAAAAATAAAAGAAAAGAAAAGAAAAAAGAGAGGCCTAAGAGCCCAAATAAAAAAAAGAGAAAAAGAGAGAAGGGATAATGCTACTATCTTTTTCCACACTCGTGCTTCATAATAGCACCATGTTCTTCATGATTGAGAGCTTCTTGCTTTGTGACTACCATATGGTAGTGGGAATTTTCATTATATAACTTGGCTTGTATATTCCAATGATGGGCTTCCTCAAAATTGCCCTAGGTCTTCGTGAGCAAGCAAGTTGGATGCACACCCACTAGTTCTCCTTTTGAGCTTTCACATACTTATAGCTCTAGTGCATCCTTTGTATGGCAATCCCTACTCATTCACATTGATATCTATTAATGGGCATATCCATAGCCTTTTTGATACACCGAGTCAATGTGACCATCTCCTCCTTTTTGTCTCACAACCACCACCACACTCTATTCCACCTATAGTGCTATATCCATGGCTCGCGCTCATGTATTGCGTGATAGTTATAAAAAGTTTGAGAAAGTAAGAGTGTGAAAACAATTACTTGGCCAATACCGGGGTAGTGCATGATTTACATTAGTTGTGTGAGGATGATGGAGCATAGCCAGACTATATGATTTTGTAGGGACAACTTTCCTTGGCCTTGTTATTTTGAAAGTTCATGATTACTCTGCTAGTTTGCTTGAAGTATTATTGTTTTCATGTCAATAGCAAACTATTGTTTTGAATCTTATGGATCTGAACATTCATGTCGCGTGAAAGAAGTTGCAAAGGACAACTATGCTAGGTAGCATTCCACATAAAAAAATCATTCTTTATCACTTCCCTACTCGAGGACGAGCAGGAGTTAAGCTTGGGGATGCTTGATACGTCTCCAACATATCTATAATTTTTGATGGTCTCATGCTATTATCTTGTCAAACTTTGGATGTTTTGTATACCTTTTATATATTTTTTGGGACTAACTTATTAACTCAGTGCCAAGTGACAGTTCTTGTTTTTTCCATGTTTTTGACCCCTTTCAGAGGAGGATTTTGAACGGAGTCCAAACGGAATGAAACTGCCAAAAAGATTTTTTTCGGAACAGAAAAAGATCGGAGAACCGGAGAATAAGGGCAGGGGCCCACCAGGGACCCCACAAGCCCTCATGGCGTGGCCAGGGGGAGGTCGCGGCCCCCTGGCTTGTGGGCTCCCTGAGGACCCTTTGCCCTAGGTTTTGCGCCTATATATTCCCTAAAAATCCCAAAAAAATGAAGAGATCAGCAAAAGTACTTTTCCGTCGCCGCAAGCTTTTGTCTCCGCAAGATCCCATCTGGAGCACGTTCTGGTGCCCTGCGGGAGGGGGGATTCAGATACGGAGGGCTTCTTCATCAAAACCATGACCTTCCGATGATGCGTGAGTAGTTCACCATAGACCTACGGGTCCATAGCTAGTAACTAGATGGCATCTTCTCTCTCTTAGATCTTCAATACAAAGTTCTCCATGATCTTCGGTGAGATCTATCCGATGTAATCTTCTTTTGTGGTGTGTTTATCGAGATCCGATGAATTGTGGATTTATGATCAGATTATCTATGAATCTCATTTGAGTTTCTTCTGATCTCTCTTATGCATGATTTCATATCCTTGTAATTCTCTTCGAGTTGTGGGTTTTGTCTGGCCAACTAGATCTATGATTCTTGCAATGTGAGAAGTGCTTGGTTTTGTGTTCATACCGTGCGGTGACCTCACCCAGTGACAGAAGGGGTAGCGAGGCACGCATCATGTTGTTGCCATCAAGGGTAAAAAGATGGGGTTTTCATCATTGGTTTGAGATTATCCCTCTACATCATGTCATCTTGCTTAAGGCGTTACTCTATTCGTCATGAACTTAATACACTAGATGCATGCTGGATAGCGGTCGATGTGTGGAGTAATAGTAGTAGATGCAGAAAGTATCGGTCTACTTGTCTCGGACATGATGCCTATATGTATGACCATTGCCTTAGATATCGTCATGACTTTGCGCGGTTCTATCAATTGCTCGACAATAATTTTTTCACCCACCGTAATACTTGTTATTTTGAGAGAATCCTCTAGTGAACACTATGGCCCCCAGGGTCTACTCCACACCATATTTTCAGCCTTACACTTTTTACTTCGTTGCACTTTCCGCCTTCAGATCTCACTTTGCAAACAATCTTGAAGGGATTGACAACCCCTTTATAGCGTTGGGTGGAAGCTCTTTTGTGTTTGTGCACGTACTCTGGACTTGACGAGATTCTCCTACTGGATTGATACCTTGGTTCTCAAACTGAGGGAAATACTTACTGCTCCTGTGCTGCATCACCCTTTCCTCTTCAAGGGAAGAACCAACGCAAGCCCAAGAGACGACAGAAGGATCTCTGGCACCACTGTCGGGGAAGAATTTTTGTTGCCGTAGCACATACCTACCTATATGCGGTATCTACCTGCCGTTCCAAGTAATTTGCATGTGCCACTCTCTAAACCTTCAAGAAATAATCTGTTTTGCATGCCCGAACCGCTCATGTGGTGACAGGGGGCTATCAGTATCCTCCATGCTAGGCGTGTTATCCTCGATATGTGTTTATTCATTATCATTCACGAGAAAGGGGCCGGTAATTGGAATTCCTAGTTCCATGCTCAAATCGAAAAGATAATTGCAAACAAAACTCCCCCTGGATTGATGCTGGTATGGACGGTACCCGAGGATTCGGCTAGCCGTGGAGTGTGATTGATTGGTGGTGGGGGAGTCAAAACTTTACTTTTCTGTTTGGGAACCGCTTATAGCATGTGTAGCGTGGAAGATGTTGAGAACTCTTATTCATTGCGTTGACAATGAAAGCATGCCACCCAAAATTATTATCTCTATTTTCAAAGCTTGAGCTCTGGCACCTCTGCAAATCAATGCTTCCCTCTGCGAAGGGCTTGTCTATTTATGTTCCTATTGAGTCATCCTCCTCTTACAAAAGCACCAATTAGAGAGCACCTTTGTCATTTTTATGCTTTGCTTTTAACTATGATTGAGTATGACTGTGACTGGATCTTCTTTGCCATGAATTACAATGTTTAGTCAGCCCTTGGTCTTTGAAGGTGCTATGCATTTATGTTTTGCGGTCTCAGAAAGAGCTAGCGAGATACCATCTATTCGTACTGCTTCATGATTGTTTTGATTGAAGTGTTGACATTTTAAACTTATTATTATTTGCTCGCTAGTTGATTATGCCATTGATATGAGTTTACCGTGAGACCTAGATGTCATTTGCTTATGTGGTTTGCTTGTGATCTTGCTGAAATTCTGGATATGAGTTAGACATAGTTGCATCAACAAGATCAAACAGAGTTCATCAAAGTTTTTCTTTTGTCTCTTTCAGTTTGTCAACTGAATTGCTTGAGAACAAGCAAGGCTTTAAGCTTGCGGGAGTTGATACGTCTCCATCGTATCTACTTTTCTGAACTCTTTTGCCCTCGTTTTGGACTCTAATTTGCATGATTTGAATGGAACTAACCCGGACTAACGTTGTTTTTAGCATAATTGCCATGGTGTTGTTTTTGCGCAGAAATAAAAGATCTCGGAATGACTTGAAAGTTTACAGAGATTTTTTTCTGGAATTAATGAAAAATACTGGCACAAGAATCAACCGGAGGGGTGGAGCTATGAGCCCACAAGCCCACCAGGCGCGGGCCCCCCTGGCCGCGCCTGGCAGGCTTGTGGAGCCCACGACGCTCCACTGCCTCCAATCTCAGCTCTATTTAGTCCGTGTCGCCCGGAAAAAAAATCAAGGAGAAGAGTTCATCGCGTTTTACGATACGGAGGCGCCGCCACCTCCTGTTCTTCATCAGGAGGGCAGACCTGGAGTCCATTTTGGGCTCCGGAGAGGGGAAATCGTCGCCATCGTCATCATCAACCTTCCTTCATCGCCAATTCCATGATGCTCTTCACCGTTGTGAGTAATCTCATCGTAGGCTTGCTGGACGGTGATGAGTTGGATGAGATCTATCATGTAATCGAGCTAGTTTTGACGAGGATTGATCCCTAGTATCCACTATGTTCTGAGATTGATGTTGCTACTACTTTGCCATGCTTAATGCTTGTCACTAGGGCCCAAGTGCCATGATTTCAGATCTGAACCTATTATGTTGTCGCCAATATATGTGTGTTTTAGATCCTATCTTGCAAGTTGTAGTCACCTACTATGTGTTATCACCCGGCAACCCCGGAGTGGCAATAGCCGGAACCACTCCCGGAGATGACCATAGTATGAGGAGTTCATGTATCCACCAAGTGTTAATGCGTTGGTCCGGTTCTTTATTAAAAGGAGAACCTTAATATCCCGTAGTTTCCATTAGGACCCCGCTGACACGGGAGGGATGGACAATAGATGTCATGTAAGTTCCTTTCCCTAAGCACGTATGACTACATACGGAATACATGCCTACATTAGATTGACGAACGGGAGCTAGTTACTTATCTCTCCGTGTTATAGCTGTTACATGATGAATCACATCCGACATAATCATCCATCACCGATCCAATTCCTACGAGTCTTTTACTACTGGTCCTTGCTACATTACTTTGCCGCTATTGCTGTCATTGTTGCTACTGTTACTCTGCTGCTACTGCTGTTACTTTGCTGTTGCTGGTTACCGTTGCTACTGCTGCTATCACCCTACTTTGCTACTGATACTTTTTGCAGATACTAAATCTTTCAAGTGTTGTTGAATTGACAACTCAGCTGCTAATACTTGAGAATATTCTTTCGCTTCCCCTTGAGTTGAATCAATAAATTTGGGTTTAATACTCTACCCTCGAAAACTGTTGCGATCCCCTATACTTGTGGGTTATCACTCCCACATGTTCCACGATGATATCATGAGATGAACCACGATGTCAAGGATTCAATCAATCCCGTATACAATTCCCTTTGTCTATCAGCATAGAACTTGCTCGAGATTCGATCGTCGGTATACCCATACCTTGTTCAATCTCGTTACCGTAAGTATCTTTACTCATTCCGTAGCACGTCATCCTGTGACTAACTCCTTAGTCACATTGAGCTCATGATGATGTTCTACTGAGTGGGCCAAGAGATACCTCTCCGTCACACGGAGTGACAAATCCTAATCTCGATTCGTACCAACCCAACACACACTTTCAGAGATACCCGTAGTGCACCTTTATAGTCACCCAGTTACGTTGTGATGCTTGATACACCCAAAGAACTCCTACGGTATCCGGGAGTTGCACAATCTCACGGTCGAAGGAAAAGACACTTGCCATTAGAAAAGCTTTAGCATACGAGCAACACGATCTAGTGCTATGCTTAGGATCGGGTCTTGTACATCACATCATTCTCCTAATAATGTGATCCCGTTATCAATGACATCCAATGTCCATGACCAGGAAACCATGATCATCTATTGATCAACGAGCTAGGCAAGTAGAGACTTGCTAGGGACACATTGTGATATATTTATTCACACATGTATTACTGTTTCCTGTTAATACAATTATAGCATGAACAATAGACGATTATCATGAACAAGGAAATATGATAATAACCATTTTATTATTGCCTCTAGGGCATATTTCCAACAGTCTCCCACTTGCACTAGAGTCAATAATCTAGTTACATTGTGATGTATCGAACACCCATAGCATTGTGGTGTTGATCATGTTTTGCTCGTGGAAGAGGTTTAGTCAACGGGTCTGCAATATTCAGATCCTTTTGTACTTTACAAATATCTATGACTCCTCTCTGGACCTGGTCCTGGATGGAGTTGTAGTGGTGTTGGCTGTGCTTGGTCTTCCGGTGAAAGCTGGGCTCCTTGGCTATGGCAATGGCTCCAGTGTTATCACAGAAGAGTGTCATCGGACCTGACGCGCTTGGAACCACTCCAAGGTCGGTGATGAACTCCTTCATCCAGATCCCTTCATGAGCCGCTTCCGAAGCAGCTATGTACTCCGCTTCACATGTAAATGCTGCCACGACGTCTTGCTTGCTGCTGCACCAGCTCACTGCCCCACCATTCAAAACATACACGTATCCGGTTTGTGACTTAGAGTCATCCGGATCTGTGTCGAAGCTAGCATCGGCGTAACCCTTTATGATGATCTCTTTGTCACCTCCATAAACGAGAAACATCTCCTTAGTCCTTTTCAGGTACTT
Source organism: Hordeum vulgare subsp. vulgare (assembly GCF_904849725.1). Lineage (NCBI taxonomy): Eukaryota > Viridiplantae > Streptophyta > Magnoliopsida > Poales > Poaceae > Hordeum > Hordeum vulgare. The sequence goes on along the minus strand of NC_058520.1, from coordinate 536,612,452 downwards.
AAGGATATTCTTGACCGCTGTCCAGTGTTCCATACCGAGATCACTTTGGTACCTCCCTACCAAACTTATGGCAAGGTTTATATCAGGTCTGGCACACATCATGGCATACATTAGAGAGCCTACGGCTGAAGCGTAGGGGACATTACTCATCTTCTCTCTATCTGCTGCCGTGGTCGGTGACTGAGTCTTACTCAATCTCTTACCTTGCAAAACTGGCAAGAACCCTTCTTTGAGTTTTCCATATTGAAATTCTTCAATATCTTGTCAAGGTATGTACTTTGTGAAAGACCTATGAGGCGTCTCGATCTATCTCTACAGATCTTAATGCCAAATATGTATGCAACTTGATTCTCTGCCCATTTACCACTCTCGGACAATTACCTTTCGTGTTGTTGATCTTGATAGCACCAGAACAATATACTTCCTCAATAACATAGGGACCTTCCCATTTAGAGAGAAGCTTGCCTGCAAAGAATCTTAAAAGAGAGTTATATAGCAGGACAAAATCACCTACATTGAACTCACGCTTTTGTATCCTCTTATCATGCCACCTCTTAACCTTCTCTTTGAACAACTTGGCATTCTCATATGCCCGAGCTCTCCATTCATCAAGCAAACTAATGTCAAATAACCTCTTCTCACCGGCAAGTTTGAAATCAAAGTTGAGCTCTTTGATTGCCCAATAAGCTTTATGCTCTAGCTCAAGAGGTAAATGACATGCTTTACCGTACACCATTTTGTACGGAGACATGCCCATGGGATTCTTATAAGCAGTTCTATAAGCCCACAGTGCATCATCGAGCTTCTTAGACCAATTCTTTCTAGACCCGTTGACAGTCTTTTGCAGAATCAGTTTAATCTCTCTATTACTTAGCTCTACTTGACCACTGGACTGAGGGTGATAGGGAGACGCAATTCTATGGTTAACATCGTACTTAGCAAGCGTTTTATGGAAAGCACCATGAATGAAATGTGAACCACCGTCGGTCATTAGATATCTAGGGACTCCAAATCTAGGGAAAATAACTTCTTTAAGCATCCTGATAGAGGTGTTGTGATCACCACTACTAGTGGGGATAGCTTCTACCCACTTAGCGACATAATCTACAACAACTAAGATGTGAGTATACCCACTGGATTTTGGAAAAAGGCCCCATATAATCAAAGCCCCAGACATCAAATGGTTCAATGACAAGTGAATAGTTCATAGGCATTTCCTGACGTTTGCTAATATTACCTATTCTTTGACATTCGTCACAAGACAAGACGAACTTACGCGCATCCTTGAAGAGAGTGGGCCAATAGAAACCTGATTGCAATACCTTGTGTGCAGTTCTATCTCCTGCATGGTGTCCTCCGTAGGCCTCGGAGTGACACTTCTGTAGGATCTGTCCCTGTTCATGTTCAGGTACACAACGTCTAATAACACCGTCTACTCCTTCCTTATAAAGGTGAGGATCATCCCAAAAGTAATGTATCAAGTCAAAGAAGAATTTCTTCTTTTGCTGGTACGTGAAACTAGGTGGTATGTATTTGGCAACGATATAGTTTGCATAATCAACATACCACAGTGCACTACGTAGAGCATTGGTGACATTCAATTGCTCACCGGGAAAGCTATCATCAATAGGTTGTGGGTCATCAAGAACGTTCTCCAACCGAGACAAGTTATCTGCTACTGGGTTATCAGCACCCTTTCTGTCGATGTGCAAATCAAATTCTTGTAGCAAGAGAACCCATCTGATAAGTCTAGGTTTAGCGTCCTTCTTCTCCATGAGGTACTTAATAGCAGCATGGTCGGTGTGAATAGTGACTTTGGAATCAACTATGTAAGACCTGAACTTTTCACATGCAAACACGACTGCTAAAAAATCCTTCTCCGTAGTGGCATAGTTTCTTTGGGCACTGCTAGAGTTTTACTAGCATAGTGAATAACATTCAACTTCTTATCGACTCTTTGCCCCAGAACAGTACCAACATCATAATCACTAGCGTCACACATGATCTCAAAAGGTAAGTTCCAATCAGGTGGTTGAACAATAGATGCAGTTATCAAAGCCCTCTTAAGTATTTCGAAGGCTTCCTCACAATCATCGTCAAAAACAAAAGGAATATCCTTTTGTAAGAGATTGGTAAGAGGCCTAGAAATCTTAGAGAAGTCTTTGATGAACCTTCTATAGAAACCAGCATGACCAAGGAAACTTCTTATACCTTTGATATCTGTGGGGTATGGCATTTTCTCGATTGCATCAACCTTAGCCTTATCGACTTCAATACCTCTTTTAGAAATTTTATGTCCTAAGACGATGCCTTCATTAACCATAAAGTGGCACTTCTCCCAATTCAAGACAAGATTGGTGTCTTCACATCTCTGTAAGACTCGATCAAGGTTGCTGAGGCAATCATCAAAGGAAGACCCATAAACAGAAAAGTCATCCATGAAAACCTCGACAATCTTTTCACAAAAGTCAGAGAATATAGCCATCACACATCTTTGAAAGGTGGCAGGTGCATTACATAAGCCAAAAGGCATACGTCTGTAAGCAAAGGTACCGAAAGGGCAGGTGGAAGTGGTTTTCTCCTGATCAGATTGTGCAACTGGTAATTGGGAGAAACCAGAATAACCGTCTAGAAAGCAGAAGTGTGTGTGTTTAGACAGCCTTTCTAGCATTTGGTCGATAAAAGGCAAAGGGTAATGATCTTTCCTAGTGGCTTTATTCAATTTCCTAAAGTCGATCAACATCCTATAGACAGTAATAATCCTCTGTGGGATCAATTCATCCTTATCATTAGGGACAACGGTAATGCCTCCCTTCTTAGGGACGCAATGCACCGGACTCACCCAATCGCTATGAGCAACATGATAGATAATACCCGCTTCCACGAGCTTTAGTATTTCTTTTCTCACTACTTCTTTCATCTTAGGATTTAATCTCCTTTGATGATCAACAACTGGTTTGAAATCAGGATCAGTTTTAATCTTGTGCTGACATAGAGTAGGACTAATGCCCTTAAGATCATCAAGAGTATATCCAATAGCAGCACGGTGCTTCCTCAGAGTTTTTAGTAATTTCTTTTCTTCATGTTGTGAGAGGATAGCACTAATAATAACATGATATATGTGTTTTTCATCAAGACAAGCATACTTAAGAGTATCAGGCAACTATTTAAGCTCGAACACAGGATCACCCTTTGGTGGGGGTGGATCCCCAAGCAGTTCAACATGCAAGTTATTCTTAAGGATAGGATATTGTTCTAAGACAACTCTATCTATCTCATCCCTTTCATCCATATGCATATCATTTTCATGCCCAAGCAAGTATTTCTCTAAGGGATAAGTAGGAGGCACGGCAATAGAAGCTAAGGCAATAGTTTCATCCTTACTAGGCAACTCCTTTTCATGAGGTTGTCTACCAAACTTAGAGAAACTGAACTCAGGTGACACACCTTCAAAGCCAACAGTGACAGTTTGCTTCTCACAATCAATATGAACATTGACAGTATTGAGAAAAGGTCTACCAAATATGATGGGACAGAAGCTATCTTGTGCGGTAGCAAGAACGAGGAAATCAGCAGGATACTTCGTTTTACCACACAAGACTTAAACATCCCTAACAACTCCCACAGGGCAGATAGTATCTCTATTGGCAAGCTGAATAGTGACATCAATAGGCTCTATCTCTACAGGTGCAATCTCATCTTTGATTTCATCGTATAAGGATTGAGGTATTGCACTAACACTAGCACCTACGTCACATAAGCCATGATAACAATGATCTCCTATCTTAACAGAAACAACAGGCATGCGAACAACAGGCCTATGTTTGTCTCTAACGTGAGGTTTAGCAATTCTAGCAACATATTCACAGAAGTGAATATTATGTCCCTCAACATCGTCAGATCTTTGATGATAGAAATTCTAGGTTCAACTCTAATTTGCTCAAGGGGTGTAGGTGTTCTAATATAGCCTCTACGTATCACAGTTGAAGCTTTAGAATGATCCTTTATCCTAACAGGGAAAGGTGGTTTCTCAATGTAAGCACTGGGAACAACAGGATCATTATAGGCAATGACTTTCTCTTCGACTGGAGTGCATTTAACTACATTGACTTCTAAAGGAGGAGGATATTTAAACCACTTATCTTTGGGGAGATCAATATGAGCAGCAAAGGATTCACACAATGAAGCTACTATCTCAAAGTCAAGTCCATACTTAGCGCTAAAGTCACAAAAAGTATTTGTCTCAACAAAGGATTTAACGCAATCGAACGTGAAATTCATACGTGACTCCTTACCTTCTTCAAGCTCCCAATCTTCAGAGTTGCGTTTAATTCTCTCCAATAAATTCCATTTGAACAATATCTCTCTTCATAAAAGAACCGGTACAAGAAGTGTCAAGCATGGTGCGATCATCATGAGAAAGTCGAGCATAGAAGTTCTGAATGATAATTTCTCTTGAGAGCTCATGATTGGGGCATGAATATAGCATTGATTTAAGCCTCCCCCAAGCTTGAGCGCTGTTGTCTCTGTCACGAGGCCAAAAATTGTAAATATAATTCCGACCACGATGTACTAAATGCATAGGATAAAACTTTTGATGAAATTCCAATTTCAACCGATTGTAGTCCCATGATCCAGTGTCATCACATAGCCTATACCATGTCAACGCCTTATCCTTCAAAGATAAAGGAAAGACCTTCTTATTGACCTCATCCTCGGGCAAACCTGCAAGCTTAAATAAACCACAAACTTCATCTACGTAGATTAGATGCAAGTCTGGATGTGATGTTCCATCTCCTGTAAAAGGATTAGCCAGCAGTTTCTCAAGCATACCCGAAGGAAATTCAAAGCAAATATTTTCAGTAGGTGCAGAAGGTTGAGGAGCAACTATTTGTGCTTCCGTTTGATGTGAAGATACCCCGAACAAGCCCCTCAAAGGATTAGTATCCATAGTGACAAGTGACAATAAATTTCAGCACACTATATGAATGTTTCCTTACCAAGTTCCACTTACCAAAGGCGCTTCACTCCCCGGCAACGGCGCCAGAAAAGAGTCTTGATGACCCACAAGTATAGGGGATCAATCGTAGTCCTTTCGATAAGTAAGAGTGTAGAACCCAACGAGGAGCAGAAGGATCTGACAAGTGGTTTTCAGCAAGGTAAAATCTGCAGGCACTGAAATTGTCGGTAACTAGTGATTGTGTGGTGAGATGATTCGTAGCAAGCAACAAGTAACAAAAGTAGCAACGGTGCAGCAAAGTGGCCCAATCCCTTTTGTACCAAGGGACAATCCTGGACAAAGTCTTATAGGAGGAAAAACGCTCCCGAGGACACACGGGAATTTCTGTCATGCTAGTTTCATCATGTTCATATGATTCACGTTCGTTACTTTGATAGTTTGATATGTGGGTGGACCGGCGCTTGGGTACTGCCCTTACTTGGACAAGCATCCCACTTATGATTAACCCCTCTCGCAAGCATCCGCAACTACGAAATAAGAATTAAGACAAAGTCTAACCATAGCATTAAACTAGTGGATCCAAATCAGCCCCTCATGAAGCAACACATAAACTAGGGTTTAAGCTTCTGTCACTCTAGCAACCCATCATCTACTTACTACTTCCCAATGCCTTCCTCTAGGCCCAAATAATGGTGAAGTGTTATGTAGTCGATGTTCACATAACACCACTTGAGGAAAAACAACATACAACACATCAAAATATCGAACGAATACCAAATTCACATGACTACTATTAGCATGACTTATCCCATGCCCTCGGAACAAAAGTAACTACTCACAAAGCATAATCATATTCATGACCAGAGAGGTAATGAGTGGCATCAAGGATATGAACATAAACTCTTCCACCAAGTAATCCAACTAGCATCAACTACAAAGAGTAATCAACACTACTAGCAACCTTACAAGTACCAATCGGAGTCGCAAGATGGAGATTGGTTACAAGAGATGAACTAGGGTTTGGAGATGAGATGGTGCTGATGAAGTTGTTGATGGTGACGAGTCCCCTCCGATGAGAGGAGTGTTGGTGATGACGATGGCGACGATTTCCCCCTCTGGGAGGGAAGTTTCCCCGGCAGGATCGTCCTGCCAGAGCTCTAGACTGGTTCTGCTCAAGTTCCGCCTCGTCGCGGCGGGAATCCACGAAAAAGCTCCTCCCTATTTTTTTCCTCGACGAAACCCTTCATATAGCAGAAGAGGGGGCCAGTGGGCCAGCAGGCTGCCCATAAGCCCTCATGGCGCGACCTGGGGGGTGGCCGCACCGTGCAGGCTTGTGGCCACCTGCTGGCGCCCCTCTGGCGCTTCTTCGGCCCAGTATTTTTTATAAATCCGGAAAAAAATCATCGTTAATTTTTATGGCGTTTGGAGTTGCGCATAATAGGTATCTCAACTTTGCTCCTCTTTCAGGCCAGAATTCCAGTTGCCGGCATTCTCCCTCTTCATGTAAACCTTGCAAAATAAGAGAGAAAAGGCATAAGTATTGTACCGTGAAGTGAAATAACAGCCCAAGAAGCGATAAATATCAACATGAAACATGATGCAAAATGGTCGTATCAATCATCACGTGAGTTGATGATAGTTTTAGTGGTAAGCATCTCTATGCTAATCATATCAAGTATATGATTCATGCTCGACCTTTCGGTCTCATGTGTTCCGAGGCCATGTCTGCACATGCTAGGCTCGTCAAGCTTAACCCGAGTGTTCCGCGTGTGCAACTATTTTGCACCCGTTGTATGTGAACGTTGAGTCTATCACACCCGATCATCATGTGGTATCTCGAAATGACAAACTGTAGCAATGATGCACAGTCGGGGAGAACACAATTTTGTCTTGAAATTTTAGTGAGAGATCACCTCATAATGCTACCGTCGTTCTAAGAAAAATAAGGTGCATAAAAGGATTAACATCACATGCAATTCATAAGTGACATGATATGGCCATCATCATCTGCTTCTTGATCTCCATCACCAAAGCACCGGCGCGATCTTCTTGTCACCGGCGCCACACCATGATCTCCATCAACGTGTCGCCATCGGGGTTGTCGTGCTACTTATGCTATTACTACTAAAGCTACGTCCTAGCAATATAGTAAACGCATCTGCAAACACAAACGTTAGTTTAAAGACAACCCTTTGGCTCCTGCCGGTTGTCGTACCATCGACGTGCAAGTCGATATTAACTATTACAACATGATCATATCATACATCCAGTATATCACATCACGTCATTGGCCATATCATATAATAAGCATACCCTGCAAAAACAAGTTAGACGTCCTCTAATTGTTGTTGCATGTTTTACGTGGCTGCTATGGGTATCTAGTAGATCGCATCTTACTCACGCAAAAACCACAACGGAGATGTGCAAATTGCTATTTAACCTCTCCAAGGACCGCCTCGGTCAAAACCAATTCAACTAAAGTTGAAGAAAACGACACCCGCCAGTCATCTTTATGCAACGGGGTTGCATGTCAAGCGATGAAACTAGTCTTTCGTAAGCGTACGAATAATGTCGGTCCGGGCCGCTTCAATCCAACCATACCGCCAAATCGAGAAAATACTAAGGAGGGCAGCAAATCGAACATCACCGTCCACAAAACCCTTTGTGTTCTACTCGAGATTACATCTACGCATGAACCTAGCTCATGATGCCACTCTTGGGGAACGTTGCATGGGAAACAAAAAATTTCCTACACACACGAAGGCCTATCATGGTGATGTCCATCTACGAGAGGAGATTTGGATCTACGTACCTTTGTAGATCGAACAACAGGAAGCGTTGAGAAACACGGTTGATGTAGTGGAACGTCCTCACGTCCCTCGATCCGCCCCGCGAACCGTCCCATGAACCGTCCCACGATCCGCTCTGATCTAGTGCCGAACGGACGACACCTCCGCGTTCAGCACACGTACAGCTCGACGATGATATCAGCCTTCTTGATCCAACAAGCAAGATGGAGAAGTAGATGAGTTATCCGGCAGCGTGACGACGCTCCGGTGGTGGTGAAGGATCTACTCCTGCTGGGCTCCGCCCGAGCTGCGTAGAGATACGATCTAGAGGCAAAACTATGGTGTCTAGATCTGAGTTGCACGTGGCAAAAGTTGTCTCAAATCAGCCCTAAATCACCAGTATATATAGGACGGAGGGGGAGGGACTTTCCTTGAGGGCCAAGCCCCCAAGGTGCGCCAGCCAAGAGGAGGAGTAGGACTCCTACTCCAATCCTACTCAAAATAGGATTGGAAAGTGGAGTCCTTCCCTTCCTTCCCACCTTTTTTTTTCTTTCTTTGGTTTTCTCTCTATGGCGCATAGGCTTATTGGGCTGTCCCACCAGGCCACTAAGGGCTGGTGCACCACCCATAAGTCCTTTGGCTTCCCCCGGGAGGGTTGCCCCCTCCCGGTGAACTTCCGGAACCCATTTGTCACTCCCGGTACATTCCCGGTAATGCTCGAAAACTTTCCGGTAACCAAATGAAGTCATCCTATATATAAATCTTCGTCTCCGGACCATTCCGGAAACCCTCATGACGTCCGTGATCTCATCCGGGACTCCGAACAACATTCGGTAACCATGTGTATAACTCAACTGTACTAAAACATCGCGAAACCTTAAGTGTGTAGACCCTGCGGGTTCGAGAACTATGTAGACATGCGCCGAGGTACTCCTCGGCCAATATCCAATAGCGGGACCTGGATGCCCATATTGGATCCTACATATTCTCCGAAGATCTTATCGGTTGAACCTCAGTGTCAAGGATTCATATAATCACGTATGTCATTCCCTTTGTCCTTCGATATGTTACTTGCCCGAGATTCGATCGTCGGTATCCGCATACCTATTTCAATCTCGTTACCGGCAAGACTCTTTACTCGTTTCGTAATACAAGATCCCGTGACTTACACTTAGTCACATTGCTTGCAAGGCTTGTGTGTGATGTTGTATTACCGAGTGGGCCCCGAGATACCTCTCCGTCACACGGAGTGACAAATTCCAGTCTTGATCCATACTAACTCAACGTACACCTTCGGAGATACCTGTAGAGCACCTTTACAGTCACGCATTTACGTTGTGACGTTTGATAGACACAAGGCATTCCTCCGGTGTCAGTGAGTTATATGATCTCATGGTCATAGGAACAAATACTTGACACGTAGAAAACTATAGCAATAAAACGACACGATCAATATGCTACGTTCATAGTTTGGGTCTAGTCCATCACATGATTCTCCTAATGATGTGATCCAGTTATCAAGCAACAACACTTTGCACATAGTTAGAAAACCTTGACTATCCTTGATCAACTGGCTAGCCAACTAGAGGCTTGCTAGGGACATTGTTGTGTCTATGTATCCACACATGTATCTATGTTTTCATTCAATACAATTATAGCATGGATAATAAACGATTATCTTTAAACAGGAAATATAATAATAACTATTTATCATTGCCTCTAGGGCATATTTCCAACATAGTGCATGTTAGTCGGTGGTACCCGTCTCACGTAAGCATACGTGTTAGGTCGGTCCGGGCCGCTTCATCCCACAATACCGCCAGAAAAGAATAAGACTAGTAGCGGCAAGCAATTGACAAAATCAGCGCCCACAACCTTTTTGTGTTCTACTCGTGCAAAGAATCTACCCATAGAAAACCTGGCTCGGATGCCACTGTTGGGGCAACGTAGCATAAATTCAAAAACTTTCCCACGCCATATTCAGATCTTCCTATGGAGAGACCATCAACGAGAGAGGGGTGAGTGCATCTTCATACCTTTGAAGATCGCTAAGCGGAAGCGTTGCTAGAACGCGGTTGATGGAGTCGTACTCGTGGCGATTCAGATCGCGGTGTGATTCCGATCTAGTGCCGAACAACGGCACCTCTGCGTTCAACACACGTGCAGCCCGGTGACGTCTCCCGCACCTTGATCCAGCAAGGAGGAGGGAGAGGTTGGGAAGAGCTCCGGCAGCACAACGGCGTGGTGGCGGTGGAGCTACGAGGTCTCCCGGCACGGCTTCGCCAAGCACCGTGGGAGAGGAGGAAGAAGAGATACAGGGCTGCGCCGAGAGAGAGATGGAATTCCGTATCTCCAATGGCCAAAAACCCCAATATATACAGGGGGAAGGGAGGATGGCACCCCCCTTAGGGTTCCCACCCCTAAGGGGTGCAGAAGCCCTAGATGGGGGGAGGGGGTGGCGGGGAGGAGGGGAGGAGGGGGTGGCGCACCCCTGGTGGGCCTTAGGCCCACCTGCGCCAGGGTTCCCCCTTCCCCCTCTTAGGCGCCATGGGCTGAGTGTGGGGGGCGCACCAGCCCACCCAGGGGCTGGTTCCTTCTCACACTTGGCCCATGTAGCCTCCTCGGGCTGGTGGCCTCTCCCGGCGGGCCTCCGGAACCCTTCTGGTGGTCCCGACACTTTGCCGGTGGTGCCCGAAACATTTCCCACGTCAAAATCCATCCATCATATATATCAATCTTTACCTCCGGACCATTCTGTAGCTCCTCGTGACATCCAGGAGCTCATCCGGGACTCTGAAAAAGCTTCTGTAACCTCGTACAACAATTCCCTATAACCCTAGCATCATCGAACCTTAAGTGTGTAGACCCTACGGGTTCACGAGGCATGCAGACATGACCGAGACACCTCCCCGGCCAATAACCATCAACGGGGTTTGGATACCCATGGTGGATCCCACATGTTCCACGATGATCTCATCAGATGAACCACGATGTAAAGGATTCAATCAATCCCATATACAATTCCCTTTGTGTGGTGGTATTGAACTTGCCCGAGATTCGATCGTTAGTATACCCATACCTTGTTCAATCTCGTTACCGGTAAGTATCTTTACTCGTTCCATAGCACGTCATCCTATGACTAACTCCGTAGTCACATTGAGCTCATGATGATGTTCTACTGAGTGGGCCCAGAGATACCTCTCTGTCACACGGATTGACAAATCCCGATCTCGATTCGTACCAACCCAATACACACTTTCGGAGATACCCGTAGTGCACCTTTATAGTCACCCAGTTACGTTGTGACGTTTGATACACCCAAAGCACTCCTACGGTATCCGGGAGTTGCACAATCTCACGGTCGAAGGAAAAGGCACTTGACATTAGAAAAGCTTTAGCATACGAACAACACGATCTAGTGCTATGCTTAGGATTGGGTCTTGTCCATCACATCATTCTCCTAATGATGTGATCCCGTTATCAATGACATCCAGCGTTCATGATCAGGAAACCATGATCATCTATTGATCAACGAGCTAGCCAACTAGAGGCTTGCTAGGGACACATTGTGATATATTTATTCACAGATGCATTACTGTTTCCTGTTAATACAATTATAGCATGAACAATAGACGATTATCATGAACAAGGAAATATGATAATAACCATTTTATTATTGCCTCTACGGCATATTTCCAACAGATACGACAAGGCAAGAGGGCGCCCCCAGGGGGTAGGTGCACCCTGATACCTTGTGGGGCCCTTATGGCTCCCTTTGACCTAATTCCACCTCCATAAATTCTAAAATCGGGAAACCAAGAGAGAGCCATGTGAAACACTTTTTCCGCCGCTGCAAGTTTGTTTTTTAATGGGAGGCCATCTGGAGACATTTTTTGATGCCTTGTCAGAGGGGGAATCAATCATCGAGGCCATCTGTCGTGGGTATAAGCCTCACAGTAGATGTGTAGGGTACGAATAGGATGGGCAGAGTCCCAGCTACGGCGAGGATGTTTGAGTTCGGGCCCCTCTGCAGTGGAGGTAATAACCCTACGTCTCAGTGCTCAGGGAGCTTTGTTGTCGAGTGGAATAGGGAATACAATGAGTTGCTAACCCCTTTAAGTGGGGGAGGGCGGCTTATATAGAGTGTGCTGCCCTCCACAACGGTTCCAGTGTAGGGGTGGAGTAGTGGGGATTGAATGCGTACGTTACAGGTAACGTATGCTCTAAATGCTAATAAATGCACCCGGAAACGTACGGCCGTTTCCCTCCAGAGAGGTTACGATGTACCGAGTGTAGCCGGTCAGTTAGCTTGGTATCCTCCGAATGCTAGTCTCCGACTGGATGGTTGAGGACCTGTTACCGACTGGATGATGGGGACTCCTTAATTCAGTCGGGACTTACTAAGGGCCTTGTCCTTTGTGAGGGGTAGTCCTTGGGTAGGACCTACATGGCAGGCCTATGACCCTACCCTAGGACTATGACCCCATCATTAGTCCCCGAATGGATTGGGGTTGAAACGACGAAGCGGTGCTTGAAGTTTGGATCCGACTGGAACAGATTTGGCTTGGGCGTTGCCTGCCTCGATCCATTTTATCTTTTCTGACCAACGATCCGAGTGGAAGTACTCGCGAAACAGACTGTCGGAAGCCGAGTGCTTCTGCGACATCTTTTGACGCGACATGTCAACTGACAGCGGCGGATTTTCCGGGATCTTCAAATTTCGGTTTCCGTGCGTCCAGCGGGGATGACGCCGGCGCGCTCGAGTAGCGCATGACGCCTCGATTCTCGCGCCTTCAACTCCTCCACTGATATCGCCGCGGCCGGTCGGGCGGATAAGGTTTCGGGGCCACCCGCCAGTGACCTAGTCGGAACCCTATTTAAATCTCGGCGGCGAGGCTTCTTCGTTACGCTCGTCGAATCTTTCGCTCTCGCCTGCTCCGTCTTCCTCGCCGCCTCCAGCGCTCCTACACTCCTTCCTTCTCCTTCCTCCCGAGGGTTCGCCGTCGCCTCCATGACCAAGGGTCAGACCAGCAAGATGGAGGCGAGGAAGAAGAAGGGCAAGGCGGCGGCGCCTGCTCAGCGGCGGTAGCGGCCGCTGCCGGCGGGGTGGATTCAGGGCGACTTCCTCCCCTCCACGGTGACGGAGGGGGATCTGCTGCAGCTGGTGGAGCACGGAATGATCGTGCATAAGTCCGGAGGCTGCCGGCGGAGAACGAGGTCGAGCCGAGGTCGAGCCGGCGCCCCGGGAGGGGGAGCGCGTCTTGCTTCTCAACCACGTCTATCGAGGTTTTTCTTTGCCCCCGCATCCTTTCTTCAAGGGCATCATGAATCACTTCGGGGCCCAACTTCACCATTTTCCTCCGAATGCCATCGCCCATCTTTCTGCCTTTATAGTTTTGTGTGAGTGTTTCATCGGCTGTCCTCCCCATTGGGGGCTGTTCAAGCACATATTTTCTGCTAGATCCCAGACCATCAAACGACTTAGCCAGTCGGATGATAAAACACATCTTCTCTAGCTCTGCGGGGGTCTAGGTTTCCAGAAAAAGAGTCGGAGCAGTTATCCCACCCTCCAGCTAAGTGAGTCGGTCAGGAACTGGCAGTCGACGTGGTTCTACTGCCAGAATATCGCCTGTCCGAATGCGTCGACTGGGCTGCCTCCTTTTAGTTTAGATCGGCCCGCCCCGCCTAAGCAGCTCGCGCTCTCGAAGGCGGAGAAGAACGACATCCAGCCCTTGGTTGGGGCACTCGTGGACGTCGTCAGGAGGGGGGTCACCGGTATAGACTTGCTGGAGGTCTTCCTTGGTCGGCGGGTCCAACCTCTACAGGCTCGCAACCATGCCATGTGGCATTACACGGGGCCCGAAGACTCCACTCGGACCAACGTGGTGGGCGTGACTGAGGAGAGGGTGACCTCATGGGTGCTCCAAATCACGGGCCCCTGCGAGAATCCCAAAGGATCTTGGCGAGTGAAGCCTTACAGCACGGATCATCCTCCACCGAATCAGGTGAGTGACACTTGTCGAGTGCTCCTAACTGTCTTAATCTTATCGTTTGCTTGAATCTCTGTGTGACGTCTGATGTCGCCGACTGAATTTTATGCAGGAGTGGACCAACTGGTTTTCTCCCGTCTCAAACGGGAACCCGGCCGAGGAGGAGGAAGGCAACCAGGAGGGCAGCGTGGAGAGCGCTGAATATGTCTCCGACAGCGGGGAGTCGGAGGAAGAGACCAGCGAGGAAGAGGAGGAAGACGAAGAGCAGGACTCGCCGCCTCTGCAAACAGAGCATTGGACCAAGCGCCGACACGAGCCTGCCGTTCCCTCGGCCCCTCCAGCATCTTCGAGTGCTCCGCCCACTGTCCCGGTGGTCCCGAGTGCTCGGAGTATCAAAAGGGCCAGGGATGCTGCCGCTGAGCCTGCGGGCCAGTCTTCCAAGGCGGCCGAACCGAGTGGGTCCAAACCTCGGAAGGCTCTACCACGGATGAGGGTTGTTGTCCCCGTCACCTCCACGTAAGTGTATCGATCCTCTAATTTCTTCTGATATCCGAGTGAATTCTCGTTCATTGGTCAAATGGATTTCACTCGACAGAGTTGCTACTTCTGCCACCTCTCCGGCGCGCCAAGAAGATGACCCCATGGACACGGACAACGTCGTCTCGTCCCAGCCAGGTGCGTTGTAGTGACTTCAAGTGTTTTATTCTATCATAGGTTCTGCCTCTTTCTTTTTCTGAGACCTCGTGTCATTCGGCCTGTCAGGGGCGATTTGCCTGGACGAGGGCGACCAGGGGAGAGCCGACCCAGCTGTGGAGCCTGTTCTTGAGGCTGCTCCTCCTGCTGCCGCTCTCGCCACCGACGTGCTGCCGACTGAGGCGCTGCCACAGACTGAACCAGTGCTGGTGGATGAGGAGCCGACTGGGGCGGGCCTTGGGATGCCTCAGGAACCTCCGACGATTCCAGGCTCGTCGAATGCTGAATTCAGCATCCAGCGTCTTCCGGAGGAGCAGGTGGGAGCGGCCAAGGGGGCTATGGTGCAGGCGGAGCTGATGGCTGGAGAAGCCAAGAGGGCCTATGACTCTGTTGCGGCCTTGTACCAGCGGAGCTTGGAGCTGCGGGATGATATCCGAGTAAGTGGTCTAGTAAGTATTTACTTTTCTCCTGTAACCCACTGGGTGTTCTTGAATAGCAGCTGTCGTTTGCAATGGGTTCACTCTGAGTGAACCCAGTGGGTGTAGTCCCCGAGACTTCTGTCGAGTGCTTGCACTGACAATTGTCTTTATACATATTGTCTTTGCTTTGGTCGTGTCTGTAAATAATATGACCGACTGCTAGCAGTTGTGGCACTCGGAGTGCACTTACTGTAAGAGTCTCCGAGAGTAAGTTGTACTCAGGTCGGGTAGTATTTGCCTCGTAGGCATAGGTGATAACATGCATCTCAATAGGGCAGGCCTGCTTGAGCTGCATGCCAGTGGGGTCACTCTCAGTGAACCCACTGGGTGTAGTCCCCGAGACCGCTGTCGACTGCTTGCGTCGGCAGGGGTCTGAAGAACTTAGACCTTTATTGTTGAATTTTCTGATTGTCCCTTGGTGTTTGGTGGCAGAAAACCTGTGAAATGGGATCAGCTTATGAGACTCTCAAGTCGGAGAGGAATCAACTCGCTGGTGAGCTTGATGCGGCCATGCTCGCAATGGCTGACATGAAGGATGCTCTTGAGGGACGAGAGAAGTCATTGGAGCAGGCTCGGGAAGCAAACAGGGTGTTGACTGAGGAAGTGGAAAAGATGGGTAAACAGAGGACTGCTCTGATGGGTCAGATGGACGTGCTGAACAAACGATGCAGGGCACAGGAGAAATATGTCAGCGACTGGGCTCGGCAGATGATGACGCGTCTGGCTGGTAAGTCCTACTTTTTCCGAGCGGTTGTGTTATGCGCGTCACACTCGGCACTTATTGTCTGTTTGTCCTATTGTCGCAGATTTTTGCTTTGACGCCGAAGCTGAAGCAGCTGACGTGGAGCGGTCGATTCTTGAGAACGTTCCACTCGGCGACGACGCCAATCGGGATCTGCTCCGTGCGCACATCCGCGTGGGCAAAGTTGGTCCTTTCATCGGTCGATTGAGAGAAGTCGTCGGCCGAATCGACAAGGAGCTTTGGCCAGAAGATGAGTCGCGGCAGGAGATGGAGAAACTGATGACCCGACTGGAGGAGATTCCCAACCGAGTGCAGTCGTGGAAGAAATCTGCAGCTCGTTGCGGTGCAGATGTTGCTCTGTCCTTGGTCCGAGTCCATTGCAAGGAGGTGCGTGAGGAGAAGCTGAAGACACTGAAGGTCGGCAACATGAAGAAACTTTGATTCGAAGACTTCATGGAGACGTTCCTTGAGAGTGCTACCCGCATCGCCGACGGAATCGACTTGGACACCTTCGTGGAGCCCTCCAGTCCTGGCGCCGACCCAGCTGACGCATAAGAAAACTTTATCCTCGGTATGCCGAGTGTTTATCTGTAAGGTACTTTGGCCACTGCTGTTGGCCGTCACATTCTTAGATCGGTGCGGGTAAGCTTGATTCGCACCGAGTGAACTATCTTTGCTAGAGCTTTGAATCAAATTTTTGCTCTTCTGTTGCAATGTTGATTCGAGTTTTTGTTTGGCGTTTCTTGGTGAAGCCAAAGGCAAACATTCAGAACATGTCAGTTGTTTTGACATCTGCGTGAGCCTCATTGAGGGTCCGTGGAATTCCCTAAGTCCCCGAGTGTGACGTTAAGAGTACACTCGGAGAAGGTTAATACTTAGGCGATTCTTGATCACAGCTAAGCTCCCGAGTGTGACGTGAAGTGCACGCTCGGAGAAGGTTAATACTTAGGCGATTCTGGATCGCAGCTAAGCTCCCAAGTGTGATGTGTAGGGCACACTCGGAGAAGGTTAATACTTAGGCGATTCTGGATCGCGGCTAAGCCCCCGAGTGTGACGTGTAGCGCACACTCGGAGAAGGTTAATACTTAGGCGATTCTGGATCGCGGCTAAGCCCCCCGAGTGTGGCGTGTAGGGCACACTCGGAGAAGGTTAATACTTAGGCGATGCTCGATCGCGGCTAAGCCCCCGAGTGTGACGTGTAGCGCACACTCGGAGAAGGTTAATACTTAGGCGATTCTGGATCGCAGCTAAGCCCCCCGAGTACGTGAAGTGCACACTCGGAGAAAGTTAATACTTAGGCGATGCTGGATCGGAGCTAAGCCCCCGAGTGTGACGTGTAGTGCACACTCAGAGAAGGTTAATACTTAGGCGATGCTGGATTGCAGCTAAGCCCCCGAGTGTGACGTGTAGTGCACACTATGAGAAGGTTAATACTTAGGCGATTCTGGATCACAGCTAAGCCCCCGAGTGTGACGTGAAGTGCACACTCGGAGAAAGTTAATACTTAGGCGATGCTGGATCGCAGCTAAGCCCCCGAGTGTGACGTGTAGTGCACACTCGGAGAAGGTTAATACTTAGGTGATGCTGGATCGCAGCTAAGCCCCCGAGTGTGACGTGAAGTGCACACTCGGAGAAAGTTAATACTTAGGCGATGCTGGATCGCAGCTAAGCCCCCGAGTGTGACGTGAAGTGCACACTCGGAGAATTTTTTTTTGAGACCGGAGTCTGCGACCGCGGAAGAACTTTGAACCTGCAAAAAACTCAATCTGCTTTGTATTATTTCACCAATACTTGTTCTTTCATTGCTTCAGTCGACGGTCACGTGTAGAAGCGCTTCAGGAGATCTCCGTTCCATGCACGCGGCTCGACTGTCTCCCTCTCAATGTTGTAGAGTCTGTATGCTCCATTGTTTAGCACCTTGGAGATGAAGAAGGGTCCTTCCCAGGCCGGAGCCAACTTGTGAGGTCTTTGCTGATCCACTCGGAGCACCAGGTCGCCTGCTTGGAACGTGCGACTTCTGACATGGCGTGCGTGAAAATGCCGCAGATTTTGTTGATAAATGGTCGAGCGAGTTAGTGCCATCTCGCGCTCCTCCTCCAGGAGATCCACTCCGTCTTGCCTTGCTTGTTCTGCTTCGGCTTCGGAGAAGAGTTTGACTCGTGGCGCATTGTGAAGCAATTCAGTCGGAAGAACCGCTTCTGCTCCATAAACGAGGAAGAACGGTGATCGCCCTGTAGACCTGTTCGGGGTTGTGCGAAGTCCCCAAAGCACTGAAGGTAGCTCGGTAACCCAAGCGCCAGCGGCATGTCCTATCTCTCACAGGAGTCGGGGCTTCAAACTTTGCAAAATAAGTCCGTTTGCCCGCTCTGCTTGTCCATTGGACTGAGGATGCGCCACGGAAGCAAAATCCACTCGGATGCCTTGGCTTGTACAGAAACCTTTGAATCTGTCCGAGTCAAAGTTTGTCCCATTGTCCGTGATTATGCTGTGAGGTACACCGAATCTGAAGATGATGTCCCTGACAAACTTGACGGGTGTTGAGGCGTCGAGCTTCTTGATGGGCTTCGCTTTGATCCATTTCGTGAACTTGTCGACTGCCACCAACAGATGTGTGTATCCACCTTGGCCTGTCTTGAATGGGCCGACTGTATCTAATCCCCACACTGCAAACGGCCACACAAGAGGGATCATCTTCAACGCAGACGTCGGCTTGTGGGACTTGTTGGAGTAGAACTGGCAACCCTCGCATCGGTCAACCATATCTTTAGCCATCTCGTTAGCCTGCAGCCAGAAGAAACCAGCCCTGAATGCCTTGGCGACGATTGCTCTCGAAGAAGCATGATGACCGCAGGTCCCCGAGTGAATATCCTCCAGAATCAGCTGCCCCTCCTCTGGGGAGATGCATCGTTGAAGAACGCTTGAGATACTTTCTTTGTACAATTGGCCATCAATGACAGTGAATGACTTCGACCTGCGGACTATCTGCCTGGCCTGGACTTCGTCTTCTGGTAGTTCCTGCCTCAGAATATATGCAACGATCGGCACTGTCCAATCGGGGATGACGGCAAGAATCTCCATGACCAGATCAACCACAGTAGGAACATCGACTTCAGTCGGATCCGTAGAACTCTTTGGTTGTACCGGCTCCTCTATGAAAGGATCTTCTTTGACTGAGGGGAGGTGGAGGTGCTCGAGGCAGACGTCACTCGGGACTGCTCTCCGAGTGGATCCGAGTTTTGCTAACTCATCAGCTGCTTGGTTCTTCAGTCTTGGAACATGGTGAAGTTCTAGACCTTCAAACTTCTTCTCAAGCTTCCTCACTGCATTGCAGTATGTAGTCATGGTGGGGTTTCTGACGTCCCACTCTTTCATCACTTGATTGACCACCAAATCCGAATCGCCGTAGACCATCAGGCGACGGACGCCGAGTGAGATGGCCATACGCAACCCGTAGAGGAGAGCTTCATACTCTGCCTCGTTGTTGGAGGAATCGAAGTGTATCTGTAGCACGTACTTGAGATTGTCGCGTTTTGGTGATATGATCACAACGCCAGCGCCGGAGCCATTCAACATCTTGGACCCATCGAAGAACATTGTCCAATGGGCCGAGCAGATGTGGGTCGGTTGCTGTTGTTCTACCCATTCTGCTATGAAGTCAGCCAGAGCTTGAGACTTAATAGCTTTCTTGGCCTCGAACTTGATATCGCAGTACAACATCTCCATCGCCCACTTCGCCACTCGGCCTGATGCATCCCGATTGTGGAGAATTTCCGACAATGGAGCATCAGAAACGACAGACACCGAGTGGTCTTGGAAATAGTGGGCCACCTTCTTCGCAGTCATGTAAATCCTGTAGATAAGTTTTTGATAGTGGGGATACCTCTGCTTGGAAGGAGTCAGGACTTCGGAGATGTAGTACACTGGCCGCTGAACTTTGTATGCTTTGCCTTCTTCTTCTCGTTCGACTGTAAGAACAGTACTGACGACTTGATTTGTAGCCGCGATATACAGAAGAAGGGGCTCTTTACTGAGCGGAGCAGTAAGAACCGGCTGGGTGGAAAGTAGGACTTTGAGGTCGTCGAATGCGACTTGGGCTTCATCTGTCCACTCGGAAGTATCTGATTTCTTCATGAGTCGGTACAGAGGAAGTGCTTTTTCGCCGAGTCGACTGATGAACCTGCTCAAAGCTGCTAGGCAACCTGTGAGCCGTTGAACATCGTGTATTCTGACCGGCCTCTCCATTCGGACGATGGTCCCGATCTTTTCGGGGTTGACATCGATCCCTCGTTCGGAAACGAAGAAACCGAGTAACTTTCCGCTGGGAACGCCGAATGAACATTTGGCGGGGTTGAGCTTGATATCGTACCTACGAAGGTTGGCGAATGTTTCTGCCAAGTCAGTCAGCAGGTCGGAACCTTTGTGTGACTTGACTACGATATCATCCATATACGCCTCCACATTCCGACCGATCTGGTCGAGGAGACATTTCTGGATCATGCGCATAAAGGTAGCTCCTGCATTCTTCAGATCGAATGGCATAGTGATGTAGCAGAAGCACCCGAATGGGGTGATGAAGGCTGTTTTTAACTCATCGGGACCATACAGACGGATCTGATGATAGCCCGAGTAGGCATCGAGAAATGACAGACGCTCGCAACCCGCACTCGAATCGACAATTTGATCTATGCGGGGAGCGGAAAATGGTCTTTCGGGCAGACCTTATTGAGATGCTTGAAGTCAATGCACATTCGGAGTGACTTGTCCTTCTTGGGCACCATGACAACATTGGCGAGCCACTCGGAGTGGTGAACCTCGCGAATGAAGTTGGCTGCCAGCAGCTTGGCCACCTCTTCCCAGATTGCCTTCCTCTTGTGCACGGCGGACCGGCGCAGGCGCTCTCGGACAGGCCGAGCCGTGGAATCCACGTGCAGTCGGTGCTCAGCCAACTCCCTAGGTACACCTGGCATGTCAGAGGGTTTCCATGCGAAGATGTCCCAGTTCTCACGGAGGAATTGGATGAGCTCGGCTTCCTATTTAGGATCTAGGGTGGTGGAGATGTTCGTCGGGGCAGCAGTGGCATCCGTCGGGTGGATGCTGACCTTCTTCGTCTCTCCCGCCGACTGAAATGCAGACTCTGAAGCTGGCTTCTTCGAGCGCATCAGGTCGGCGGGGTCGACTGTTTTCTTGTACTCGTCCAGCTCGAGGACGGCCATCTGCTGGTCGGCGATTCTTAATCCCTGCTGCAGACACTCTTCAGCCCGCTGCCGATTGCCTGTGATGGTGATCACACCCTTCGGGCCTGGCATCTTCAGCTTCAGGTATACGTAACATGGACGGGCCATGAAGTGCGCATACGCTGGGCGATCCAGAATTGCGTGATAAGCGCTCTGGAAGTCAACCACTTCGAACATCAGCTTTTCCTTGCGGAAGTTCTTGTCGGAGCCGAAAACGACGTCCAACGCGATCTGGCCGAGTGATTTGGCCTTCCGTCCAGGGACGACTCCGTGGAACTGCATGCTGCTCTCGCTGAGTTTGGACATCGGGATGCCCATCCCCCTGAGGGTATCGGCGTACATGATGTTCAAGCCGCTGCTGCCATCCATGAGGACTTTGCGCAGTCGGACTCCTTCTACCACCGGGTCGACGACGAGGGCCTGTCTCCCCGGGGTGGGTACATGTGCCGGATGATCCGACTGGTCGAAGGTGATCGCAGTCTGAGACCATTTGAGGAACTTGGCGTTGGTAGGGGTGGCCATGTTCACCTCTCTGTTCACCAGCTTCAGTCGGCTCTTGCTCTCGACGTCAGCAAAGATCATCAGGGTGGCATGGACTTGGGGGAACGGATCCTCCTTATCCTCCTCATCCTGTTCATGGTCCTTCTCACTCGGTTGCCCTTCGCTGAACCCCTGGATCAGGAGGCGACACTGTCGAGTGGTATGCTTCGCATATATGGGGTTGCCTTCTTCATCTATCTTCGTATGAACCGGACATGGCTGGTCCAGGATGGGGTTATTGAACTGCTTCTTCTTGGGGGTGAACTGAGCCTTCCCTTTGCCCTTGAACTTAGCATTGGTTACGGCTGCAGCTTCTGCTTGCGGAGCGGTCGGAGCTTTCTGCTTCTGCTTCCGAGTGTTGCCCCCATCGCCATCAGCAACTGCTTTGTGCTTGCCGCTTCGGATGCGGTCCTCTTCTTCACCATTTGCATAGCGTGTTGCTATCTCCATCATCTTGCTCATGGAGATGTCGCCTGTTCGGCCGAACTTCAGGTACAGATCCCTGTACCGCACGCCTGCCTTGAAGGCGCAGACTGCTTGATGCTCGGTGATGTTCTCCACTTTGTGATAGAGAGTTGTCCAGCACTGGATGAAGTCACGCAGGGGCTCATTCTGCTTCTGGACGCAGTGCTGGAGCTCCACAAGGCCAGCAGGGCGCTTGCACGTCCCTTCGAAGGTCCTGATGAACACTCGGGCCAGATCTTCCCAACTGTAGATGCTTGAGGGGGCCAACTGGTTCAGCCACGCTCGCGCCGAGCCGTCGAGCATCAGAGGGAGGTGCTTCATGGCGACATGGTCGTCCCCTCCTCCGATCTGGACTGCCACTCGATAGTCATCCAGCCACGTTTCTGGCTTGGACTCTCCTGTGAACTTGCTAATTCCCGCCGCCAATCGGAAGTTGGGAGGGATGTCAGCCGAACGGATGGCTCGACTGAAACACTCGGGACCAGACACGGTGGCCCTGCTTCCACTCGAACGGTCGATATCGAGACCATCGCGGTGGGCTCGACCTCTGTCGACTCTTCGCTGGGCGATACGTCCTCTTGCGTCGGGTCTTGGGTCGTAAGTGTCGCCGACTGAACGCCGATCATCATGATGTCGGGACCCATAGGGCCCACCCTGCGGAGGGGTGCGTGAGCGGCAGCAATCTTCATGAATCATGGAACGGCTGCCTCCCCTGTGGCGCTGATGGGAACCAGGGCTGTGAACCGACCGATGCGTATTCGCGTGGACGGAACTATTATAGATCCGGTTGTGTGACTGGGAGACCGCCGAATTCTGCTGCTGCGCCATGTGCAACAGGGCTCGGATCTGCTCGATCCCCCTTCCTGCCTCTGAATCATTCGGCTGGAGGGAATCGGCTATCTTGGCAGCTGCAGCTAAATTGAGGAGGGGTGTGCGGAACAGCTCCACGTTGCTCCGCCGAGTGTGCCGACTAGCAGAACGGCGAGGTGGACGACGTGCGCCGGACGCTTCGCCGATCTCGTGCTCGTTCCGGCCAGCCTGACGGGGATCTTCATGGGAATTGGCCATGTGTACTTCTGCTGCAGGCCTGTGACCCGCGTACTCGGAAGGAAACTCAGTCGGAACCGAGCCCGAGCGCTGGGACAGCGGGGCAACCACAACTGACTCTAGAACCGCCACTTGCGAAGATGCGTTCTGGCGCGCCTGGGCGTGTTGCACCCAACGCTGGAGCCGCGGACGGCGGGACCGCTTGACGCGGCGCGTGACGGCGGTGAAGGTCGACACCGGAGCCGACTGCTGGAGAAGAAGAATGCCGCCGGCGCTGGCACGGAAGTGCGTAGCCCCGCGAAGGGGAAGCGCCTCGACGTCGAGGGGCGCATCCCGAAGCCACGCCGAATCGTCGATGATGAAGGAGAGAGCGCCGAAGAAGATCTGGTGACCCATGCTTGAACCTCCACCGGACGACATGACGAAAGGAAGTAGTCGCAAACTCGCCGGAAGTCGCTTAGACGCCTGCCCCACGGTGGGCGCCAACTGTCGTAGGTATAAGCCTGACAGTAGATGTGTAGGGTACGAATAGGATGGGCAGAGTCCTAGCTACGGCGAGGATGTATGAGTTCGGGCCCCTCTGCGGTGGAGGTAATAACCCTACGTCTCAGTGCTCACGGAGCTTTGTTGTCGAGTGGAATAGGGAATACAATGAGTTGCTAACCCCTTTACCAGTGGGGGAGGGCGGCTTATATAGAGTGCGCTGCCCTCCACAACGGTTCCGGTACAGGGGTGGAGTAGTGGGGATTGAATGCGTACGTTACAGGTAACGTATGCTCTAAATGCTAATAAATGCACCCGAAAACGTATGGCCGTTTCCCTCCAGAGAGGTTACGATGTACCGAGTGTAGCCGGTCGGTTAGCTTGGTATCCTCCGAATGCTAGTCTCCGACTGGATGGTTGAGGACCTGTTACCGACTGGATGATGGGGACTCCTTAATTCAGTCGGGACTGACTAAGGGCCTTGTCCTTTGTGAGGGGTAGTCCTTGGGTAGGACCTACATGGCAGGCCTATGACCCTACCCTAGGACTATGACCCCATCACCATCTATATCAACCTAGGTGCCTCCATGATGATGTGTGAGTAGTCCACCACAGACCTACGTATACATGGCTAGTACCTAGATGGCTTCTTTTCTCTCTTTCATCTTCAATACAAAGTTCACCTTGATTCTCGTCGTGATCTATCCGTTGTAATCCTCTTTTGCAGTGTGTATGTTGGGATCTGAATTGTGGGTTTATGATAAGATTATTCATGAATATTAATTGAGTATTATCTGAATTCTTTTGTGCATGATTATTATAGCTTCATATTTCTCTTTGATCTATCAGTTTAGTTTGGCCAACTAGATTGATTTATCTTCAGTGGGAGTGGTGCGTTGTGATGGGTTCAATCTTGTGTTGCTCAATTAGAGTGACAGGAAGGGACAAGATACATATTATATTGCTTCCAGTAAGGATAAAACAATGGGGTTGGAACATATTGCTTATCTTACTTTGTCTACAACATGTCATCTTGCTCCAAGCATTACTCTGTTGCATACTTAATACTTTAGATGCATGTTGGATAGCGGTCGATGAGTGGAGTAATAGTAGTATATGCCGGCAGGACTCGGTCTACTTTTTTATGGACGTGATGCCTATATACATGATTATTGCCTTGAATAACATGTCATAGCTATGCACTATTTTGTCAATTGCCCAACAGTAATTTCCCGTATGCTATGTTTGGGAGAGAAGCCTCTAGCAAAAACTATGGACCCCAAGTCCACTTAAACATAGTTACTAAAACTCCAAAAAATACTTTGTTGAAATTTATTTACTGTTTTTTTTATCTATCTACCAATATTTAATCTGTGATTCCCCCAACTTAACTGTATGTTAATCATACATGCAAATGTGTACGACCAAGATTAGGGACTCATGGAAAGGTATCACAACATAACTCTAGAAACAAATTAAAGCCATCAAGCTTCATATTACAAGCCATGGGCCTCGAGGGCTTGAATACATGAATTCAGATACACACGAGTCAGAGGAAGCAAATAATATCTCAGTACAGACATAAGTCAATAAGTTTTGCCTTAAGAAGGCTAGCACAAACATAAGCAACTGATCGAAAAGGCAAACCGTCCTGCTTGGGAGCCTCCTAACTACTCCTCGTCGTCAGCGGCCTCCACATAGTAGTAGGCTCCATCGGTGTAGTAGTCGTCGGTGGGATCCACCATCTCTTGGGCTCCGTTATCTGGCCGAGTCATTCGTATCAAGAGGAAAGGGGTGTCAAAGCAACGGTGAGTACTTATCCAAAGTGCTTGCAACACTGACATTAGAACTATGCTAAGTATGCATTAGTATCAAAGGAATGGGGCTATATCTTTGTATTGACTGCAGCAATGCCAGAATAGAGGAGGAAGACCTAGTCCTATCAAAGACTAGCATCTTAAGTGTCTTGTAGCATTAGAAGAGTACATATTAGTAGCACATATGTAGTCATATTGTTGCAGCAAATTAATTAAGTCACACCCAGAGATCCTTCCTTGACTCCGTGCGAGAAAGCAATCTCGGAGCCAATCATTCAAGTTAAGTCACAATTCTAGTTGTATTAGATTGGGATACAACTCCAAGTCATCCTCTTACCATGGACACGCCTATTTGAATAGTCCAATCATCCCTGCAGGGTTGTGCTACTGCGACAACACACCTTCACTGGCAACGGGGCCAGGAATCCTGCTGCTACGGCTATGCCTATAGGGACTTCCTTGGCAAATATGCAAAGGATTTCCCCGTGGCCTTGGAGCCTTGCGTTGGTGTTCCTTTGAAGAGGAAAGGGTGATGTAGCACACCGGCGGTAAGTATTTCCCTCAGTTTGAGAACCAAGGTATCAATCCAGCAGGAGGAGAGCTCAAGTACCTGCACAAACACAAAGAGCTTGCACCCAACGCAATGAAGGGGTTGCCAATCCCTTATAGATTGTTTGCAAAGTGAGAACTGAAAGCAAAGAGTAAACAAAGCAAAGTAAAAGTGAAAGTGGAAACGATAGTTGTGAATAGACCCGGGGGCTGTAGTGTTCACTAGTGGCTTCTCTCATGAAAGCAAGTAGACGGTGGGTGAACGAATTACTGTCAAGCAATTGATAGAACCGCGCAAAGTCGTGACGTTATCTAAGGCAATGATTATATCTATAGGCATCACGTCCAAAACAAGTAGACCGATACTTTCTGCATCTACTACTATTACTCCACACGTTGACCGCTATCCAGCATGCATCTAGTGTATTAAGTCCAAAAGAACAGAGTAACGCCTTAAGCAAGATGACATGATGTAGATGGATAATCTCATATCTACGATAAAAGCCCATCTTGTTACCCTTGATGGCAACAACACGATGCGTGCCTTGCTACCCCTTCTGTCACTGGGAAAGGTCACCACACGGTATGAACCCAAAACCAAGCACTTCTCCCATTGCAAGAATCATATATCTAGTTGACCAAACAAAACCCAAGACTCGGAGAGACTTACAAGGATAACAAATCATGCATATAAGAAATTAGCAAAGACTCAAATATAATTCATAGATAATCTGATCACAAATCCACAATTCATCGGATCTCGACAAACACACTACCAAAGAGGATTACATCGGATAGATCTCCATGAAGATCATGGAGAACTTTGTATTGAAGATCCAAGAGAGAGAAGAAGCCATCTAGCTACTAACTACGGACCCGTAGGTCTGAAGTGGACTACTCACGAGTCATTGGAGAGGCGATGATGTTGATGTAGAAGCCCTCCAACTCTAAAGTCCCCTCTGGCAGGGCACCGGGAAGGGTCTCCAGATGAGATCTCGCGGAAACGGAAGCTTGCGGCGGCAGAAAAGTGTTTTCATGGATGCCCTAATTTTTTGTGGGATTTTAGGGAATTTATAGGCCAAAGAGCTAGGGCAGGGGAGCGCCAGGGAGGCCACAAGCCTGGTTGCCGCGTGCCCCCTGGCCGCGGCAACAGGGCTTGTGGGCTCTCTGTGGGCCCCCTGCCTTGGCCCTCAAGTCTCCCGATCTTCTTCCGTTCTGGAAAAATTTATTTCGGAGATTTTATTCCGTTTGGACTCCTTTCCAAAATC
Source organism: Hordeum vulgare subsp. vulgare (assembly GCF_904849725.1). NCBI lineage: Eukaryota > Viridiplantae > Streptophyta > Magnoliopsida > Poales > Poaceae > Hordeum > Hordeum vulgare. Next base: position 536,585,396 of record NC_058520.1, on the reverse strand, counting down.
AGATCTGAAAAGAGTGAAAAACACAGAAAAAACAGGAACTGGCACTTGGCACTGGATTAATATGTTAGTCCCAAAAAAGATATAAAAGGTAAACAAAACATCCAAAGTTGACAAGATAACAACGTCAAACCATCAAAAATTACAGATACGTTTGAGACGTATCAGGTTGCACCACATTTCCCAACACGCTCGATCAACTCCGATCGGACACACTTTCCTAGGTCATGCCCCGACCTCAGAAGATCAACACGTCATAGCCCTACCTTGGCTAAAAAAGAGAGGCCGGCCCGTTGGTCTACATCCTAAGCATGTACGGGTGATGGGCCCATCGCCCCTTATACTCCTGCATGTTGCGAGGGCGGTCGAGATCAGTCCTGACACCTCTTATACAAGATCAATGCTTACGCACACCATTCGGGCGTGCGCCATTCCTATGCTGATGTTCGAAGAGCTTCGGTTGATACAACGACATTGAGTGCCCATAACTGCCCCCATGTGAAGGTTAGTGCAAAAAAGGTCAATCGACCAACTCAGATCAAATACTCAATCCCATTAATGTTTTGTTAACTGTGACAACGATCAATGATCCACGATATGTGGTCTCGTCCCCCTGTCTCGAGGATGCGTGGCAAGGGCCAAGAATGCCCAGCTACGCCACGTCACAATCACGTGGAAATCCACCCGCACCACACATTTCATCATGTCCCATTAGTAAGTGAAAGTAATAGTGTGTATATAACATCACAAGAAACCGAGGTAGCACCCTTGATGGATTCCAATCGATGTAACCGTCAAGGTGAACTGGGAGGAATCGCCCTCGATGGTCCACACTTGAGGGGTTGTACGATAGAGTCGTTATCGGAAGTGGTGACGGAGGAATCACCCTCCGTAGTCCACCTTTGGTTAACTTCACTATAGAGCTAACATCAGGACTACATAACGAGGTGTCACCCTCGGTACTCGATTGTAGCTCTACGGAGTCGTGCAACAAGGGGGGTGAAGTGATGCGACGGGTCATGGCTAGTCGATCATTTTATGGAGCTTCGGGTCTCCGAGTCTTCGATGATGAAGTTGGGGCAACTAGGACTAAGTGGGGTCACTCGGGATCATTAATCCACCTATACTAAGTAGTTGATATGCATTAGGGTATAACAACAGTTTATGAAAAATAGGCTATGCATCAGAATAGGAGCTATCTACAAGAGTAGCAAAATCTACTACGAGCCTGAGGGAGAAAGAATGGGTGATATAGGAATGATCAAGGGGGTTTGCTTGCCTTGTTGCTCTGCTGCAAAATGCTAGTCGTCAGGGGGGTAGTCGTACCCGACAGCAGCGTGAGCTTCGGCGTCTACTGGAGAGAAGAGGGGGAAGAAACAATAAATAAAAGCAAGCAGGTGCATCATGATGCATGACATGGCAATATGCAATGTTGGGCACGAGCTAACGTAGTACTAAACGACATGGAGGAAGCGGGAAAATATCTAATGATATTTCCCAGGTCTCTAGCTACTACTGGACAGGTGATCCTAAAGCTAAAATGTCCATATTCATCATGCTAGGAGCATGTGACAGATGAACGGTCAACATCTTCGGATTCATGGGATTTTTCTCATCAACTTTCTTATATAAATCATTTTCATATAACTTATAGATTATTTCATATTAATTTTCAAAGTTTTATTAATATTTTCGAATTAACAGATTTAATTTAATTAGAAAAGGCTATTATGACATCATGATGATGCCAACACTCAACAGGGTTGTTGACTGGTCAAACTGGCCTATGGGGCCCATCTATCATAGACTTAGTATTAATCGAGAGTTAATTTAGTCTAATTAGCACCGGGGGGTCCCACATGTCAGTGACTCATCTAATTAACCGAGGGTTAATTAAGTTAATTATCTACTTAACTAATTAATTATTGTTTTCATTAAATATATTTTTAAACTCTTATTTATTGTTATCATTATTTACAAGGCCGTCCCACCTATCATGGGAGGTTTAGTGTTTAGTGGGGAGGTTAAATGGGGTGGGGAATTAACCGCACCACTAAACACGATCGCCTCGCAACTACACCGGCGCACGGCCGATGACGGGCATGCGGGAGGCAGCGACGGCGGCACTGGCGGCAAGGAGCAGTGACGTGTGGCGGAGGGGGCAGCGGCCGCAGGCGACAACACAGTAGCGACACACGGGAGGTACGAGACGTGGCTCGAGCGACAACGACAATGACAAGTAGCCGAGCACGGGAGCAGCAATGGATGCGGGCGGCGAGGGCGCGCGCATAGTGGCGAGCGGCAGAGGCGGGGCGCAGTACGATGGGGCCCGGGCGCGCGGTTGCGTGGCCAGAGGGGCGGCAAGCCCGGGCTCACACAGAGCTCCGGCGTGACAACCAACAGGGTTAGTGGGGTAAATTTGGAGGGGAAGACGCAGATGCTCACGGTGGATGATAACCCACAAGTATAGGGGATCGCAACAGTTTTTGAGGGTAGAGTATTCAACCCAAATTTATTGATTCGACTCAAGGGGAAGCCAAAGAATATTCTCAAGTATTAGCAGTTGAGTTGTCAATTCAACCACACATGAAAGATTTGGTATCTGCAGCAAAGTATCAGTAGCAAAGTAGTATGATAGCAACAGTAACGAGTAGCAGAAGAGTAACATCAGTAGCAACAGAGTAACAGTAGCAGCAGTGACAGCAGTAGCAGCAAAGTAACGTAGCAAGGACCAGTAGGAAAAGACTCGTAGGCATTGGATCGGTGATGGATGATTATGCCGGATGCTATTCATCATGTAACAACTATAACACGGAGAGATATGTAACTAGCTCCAGTTCGTCAATCTAATGTAGGCATGTATTCCTTATGTAGTTATACGTGCTTAGGGAAAAGAACTTGCATGACATCTATTGTCCATCCCTCCCGTGGCAGCGGGGTCCTAATGGAAATTACGGGATATTAAGGTTCTCCTTTTAATAAAGAACCGGACCAACGCATTAACACTTGGTGAATACATGAAGTCCTCATACTATGGTCATCTCCGAGAGTGGTTCCGGCTATTGTCACTCTGGGGTTGTCGGGTCATGACACATAGTAGGTGACTACAACTTGCAAGATAGGATCAAGAACACACATATATTGGCGAGAACATAATAGGTTCAGATCTGAAATCATGGCACTCGGGCCCTATTGACAAGCATTAAACATGGAAAAGTAGTAGGAACATCAATCTCAGAACATAGTGGATACTAGGGATCAATCCCCATCAAAACTAACTCGATTACATGATAGATCTCATCCAACCCATCATCGTCCAGCAAGCCTACGATGAGATTACTCACGAACGGTGAACAGCATCATGGAATTGGCGATGAAGGAAGGTTGATGATGACGAAGGCGACGATCTCCCCTCTCCGGAGCCCAAAACGGACTCCAGATCTTCCCTCCAAATGAAGAACAGGAGGTGGCAGCGCCTCCATATCGTAAAACGCGATGAACTATTCTCCCTGATTTTTTTCGGGCGAGACAGACTGAATAGAGCTGAGATTGGAGGCGGTGGAGCGTTGTGAGCCCCACAAGCCTGCCAGGCGCGGCAAGGGGGGGGGGGGGGGCGCCTGGTGGGCTTGTGGGCTCATGGCTCCACTTCCTCTGTTGATTCTTGCGCCAGTATTTTTTATATATTCCACAAAAATTCTCCATAAATTTTCAGGTCATTCCAAGAACTTTTATTTCTGCGCAAAAACAACACCATGGCAATTCTGCTGAAAACAGCGTTAGTCCGGGTTAGTTCCATTCAAATCATGCAAATTAGAGTCCAAAACAAGGGCAAAAGAGTTCGGAAAAGTAGATACGACGGAGACGTATCAGTGGACTCGCAGAGCAGGTCAGTGGGCTCGGGGACGCTCGGAGTGGACGAAGTCGGAGGACATCACCGGGGGGCATGGGGAATAAGACGATAACACGACGGTGCTGGGGTGCCTCCCAGCCCGTGCGCGTGCTCGGTGACGATGAGTTGGATGATGACAAGGCCTCACGTCATGACGTCGAGGCGAGAGGTGGACGGTGGCCCGCGGTGGGCAATGGCGGGCGGCGACGCAGAGGCCCGGGCGAGGCGGATCTGGAAGAGGGGAGAGGGGAGAGCACGTGAGGGAGTTGGGAACGGGGATGAAGGTGTTCCCGAGGGTCGCCGACATGGCTATATAAGGCAAGGTAGGCGGGTGAAAGGACGCCGACATGGCTATATAAGGCAAGGGAGGCGGGTGAAAGGACGTAGATGTCGCCTAGAGGGGGGGGGGGTGAATAAGCGCTTTAAAATAATTACGGTTTAGGTTTGAACAAATGCGGAATAAAACTAACGTTTAATTTGTCAAGCACAAAACCTAAAACAACTAGGCTCACCTATGTGCACCAACAAACTTATGCTAAGCAAGATAAACAACTAAGTGATAGCAAGATATATGAGAGGAAACAATATGGCTATCACAAAGTAAAGTGCATAAGTAAAGGGTTCGGGTAAGAGATAACCGAGGCACGCGGAGACACGATGTATCCCGAAGTTCACACCCTTGCGGATGCTAATCTCCGTTTGGAGCGGTGTGGAGGCACAATGCTCCCCAAGATGCCACTAAGGCCACCGTAATCTCCTCACGCCCTCGCACAATGCAAGATGTCGTGATTCCACTAAGGGACCCTTGAGGGCGGTCACCGAACCCGTACAAATGGCAACCCTTGGGGGCGGTCACTGGTACCCGTACAAATTGCTTGGGGCAATCTCCACAACCTAATTGGAGACACCGATGCTTTCCCGGAGCTTTACACCACAATGATTGAGCTCCAAGACACCACCAAGCTTCTAGGACGCCAAAGCATCCACGAAGAACAATCTCTAGGGTACTAAGTACCAAAAGGTCATAAGCTTCTCAAACTTCACTTCCACATATCACCGTGGAGAACTCAAACCTATGCACCAAATGCAATGGCAAGAACACACGAAGTGGACAAGTCTCTCACACTCAACCCCTCCCCCCCACAACAACAAAAGCTATGGAGAAATATGAGAGTAAGAACAAGGAGCTCACAAAGTACTCCAAGATCAAAATTCAAGGGGTTCCCCTCACATGGAGGAGAAAGTGATTGGTGAAGATGTGGATCTAGATGTTCTCTCTCTTTTCCTTCAAGAACTAGCAAGAATCATTGGAGGGATTGAGAGTTAGCAAGCTCGAAGAAGGTCACCAATGGGGGAAGAACACGAGCTAAAGAGATAAAGTTCAATGGGGAAGAAGACCCCCTTTTATAGGTGAGGAAAAATCCAACCGTTATGCTTCACAGCGTGCACAGAACGGTACTACCACTCACGGTACTACCGCTCGGTAGGTACACCAACCATGCTGAGGCAAAAAGGATACGCAAATAAAGTCTGACGGAGCGGTACTACCGCTCATGGGAGCGGTACTACCGCTCGGTAGGGTCACCAAACATGCTGAGGCAAAAAGGATGCGCAAATAAAGTCCGACGGAGGGGTACTACCGCTCCTAGAGCGGTACTACCGCTTGGCACAAGCAGTACCACCGCTCGCCACAGAAACTGCCATACCTTTCGCATACAGACTCCACATTCAACGAAACCAAGTTTGTTGGAAAGCTAACGACATGGGCTAACACAATCTTGATAGAAATATAAATAAGAAGAAAGTGAGAAAAGGCCCATAAGAAAATGGTGAGAACCCTTCCTTGAATAAGACCGGTAAAAACTCCCAACATCGAAAACATCATAGAAGATGGATATGGACTCCGTTTTCAATGAACTCGAGTTTGTCATGAAGATGACCATAAAATCTAAAACTCACAAATAGAAATACCAAAAAAGAACCAAGAAGTATGATGCAAGGATGCAAATGGTTTGAGCTCTCAACGAACGATACGATCAAGCTACTCACTTGAGAGCCCCCTTGACAATACGACAATCTATCCTAAAACAGAAAACCTATCAAGGGCAAACCTATACCTTGCACCTCGCCCTCTTGAGCTAGATGACGATGATCTTGGATTCCTCAATATGGACCACCTTTCTTGATTGCGTTGGCTTGATGAGGACTAGTTGATTGCTTCCCCATACACACTATGGGTTTCCACTGTTCAGCATATCTTCACAAGTCCATTGCCACCACAATGGACGACAAGCTTTAAGCATGTTATCTTCGTGATAATCCACTTGAAATTGCACACCGCAATCTTGATGACGATCACCACTTGACGTCATCCTCCATGGGTTGTATGAAATCTTCCTCTTGACACAAGCCCATGGAAACACACCTAACCCCACACAAAACTCTCACGAAGACCATGGGTTAGTACACAAACACGTAATGGACAATGCTTACCATACCATGGGATCACTTGATCCCTCTCGGTACATCTTGTACACTTTGTGTGTTGATCATCTTGATTTACTCTTTGTCTGACGATCTTGATCAACCTTGTGTCTCTATAAGCATTCTTTGGATAATACCTTGAATACCACCTTGGTCATCATATAAAATCCTCGAACCCAACAGATGGACTTCAAGAAGTGCCTATGGATAGATATTATAAATATAACTTAAGACAACCATTAGTCCATAGGAATTGTCATCAATTACAAAACCACATATGGAGAGATATGCTCTAACAATGTCCCCCATTTTGGTAATTGATGACAACCACTTCAAGAGAGTTTATATAAGGAAATAAGCATAACCAAGCGCACACATACAAAGCAGTAATGCATGCATGCAAGATGTAAATGCTTACGCAATAAAAGCAAAACCCTCTAAACATATCCAAAGTAACTATCTAAACTTCTCCCACATTGGCATCGATTGCCAAAATGGACGAAAAGTTTAGAAAGCCAATATAGTAGGTGATCCTGCAAAAAGTGTGTACTTCTCAGCAAATGAGTGCAAAGAAATACACAAATACAATGATAAGTAGTTGGAGGAAAATGAACTATATTGAGGACCCAAAGATTGCAAAAAGAAGGATCGTATGCCACAAAGACATACAAAATAGAAGCAAGCAATCAAACGATACCAGATAGAACAAACAATCACATGGTCCTTCGAACCACATGAATAAAAGATATTATGATAAAGGCAAAGGAGTGTTTTATCAAAACTAGAGAAGCTCCCCATGATTTGTGCACTAATAAGAGATTTTTGTATTTGATACAAGTGCACAAAATAGGATGATTGCTCCCCCAAAATTAATAAAAACAGACAATGAGTGCAAGAAGATAGATGAGACAATAAGCATATCACTTGCACAAAACAAATGGTTGAGCAACATGTAAAAGAGGCAACTTAAGATAGGCTCAACCAAAATAATGTGTGTGAGTCATGGCAAAGCACTTGAGAAGACTAAGATAAGTATGAGCATTACTCATCAACATAGTCTTGATGAAATGAGAAACAAAGTGCAAGACATATCCTTCCCCCACACACACTACTAGAAAATGGGTTCACAAGCTTACTAAAAAACAAATTGAGAACCAACGCTTGTGACAGCCCATGGTGAAGATAGGAAATAATAACCTTGTCAAGAGGAGGGATACCAATCGAAATGGCAAAACGCTCATCAAGGCAAGCATGAGGAAAAATAATCTTCACCACCAAAGAGTGCATCAACATGCAAGAATATAAGATACGCACTCAAGACAAATCCTTTCATGAAGCCACCAAAAATTAAAAAAGGAAATGCAACGGTGCACGTGAAATAAAAGAGGATATCAATTAGAGATGTAACTTATCTCATGTGTAAAAGATTCTAGGTAGAAGACAATCATGATTATATATATCCATAAAGAAGGATGTACACACGAAATGGTTACAAGAAGGAACAAACAAGATATCCAAAAGGAAGTCATAAATATGTCAATAAGGTCTTTGCTTGGAAGCATAGCACATGGCCTAATATTTTGTTATTGTACAATATGAACTTCCAACATAGGAATATCAAAGACATCCCAACTAGCAATAAGACATCATCGTTTGGATGCTTTGAGAAAGGAAACAAGTACCATAGGAACGAATCAAGGGATTCATGCCAAGATGCAACCTGGAGAGAGAGGCAGAACCACGAGAGGAGGGTATAACCCCTCGCGGTCCCAACGGCGCGGTAGTAGCGCACGTCATCACGGTAGTACCGCCTGGCCAACGGTTGTAAAATTTTACTCCCGCTCGATGGGCGGTAGTACCGTTCGTCCAGCGGCAGTAGAAAAATACTGCCATGTTGGAATGTGGCAGTACCGTGTCAGTGCTTCTACTGCATGAGTGCAGCAGTAACACATCTCCAGCGGTAGTACCGTGGCTACCCATGGTAGTACCGCTCAGCCAAGAGAAGACATGTTCGGGCCTTGCAAGGAATGTATGCATGAAGTAGATACTTATTACCGAGACATCATCGGATTGATGTAGTAGATGGTTGTTCGTTGATCATCCTAACTTGGCTCCATTAAGCACACGGTGTCAACACCTTCCTTGTAGGTGAGCTGAGCATCCAATGCATCTCCAATTGTTCCTAGAACAACAAACAAACAAAATGGTGCCCAAACTCATTGGGACCAAAGAGTTAGAAAACCAACAATACATAGGACAAACTCCACATAAATATGTGCATATAGATATGAAATTGAATTTCATGCACACTTTAGCGAATTTATGACAAGGTGGAGTTTCCCCTATATATCGGGTCAAGGAAATAAATCATGCAAAAGAAGCTATATATAGTAAATATGGACGCTCAAGGCTTTCAAGAATCAACTCAACACAAAGTTGATAAGTCACCAAAAGACAAGGTATCAAGTGATAATAAGATCCCAAATGAAAAATTATCACTTGAAGAATATCAATTAAAAGATACCTCAGGGAATGAGATATCCATTGACACATGCCAAATAAAAGGAAACAAGATACCAATTGAAGGAAAACAAGCACGGGGTATATAGTTTCCAAAAGAGAGCTAGGTTCCAAACAAACCAAACCCTCGACAAATTTTCATGATGGCACAAAGCATCATAAAGATCAAGACTTGCCTCCCATCAACACACTCGATGGGGATCAAAAGATTTTATGAAGGACGAATGAAGAGAGTGTTCTAAAGAAAATAGGATAGCTCCCCCCAAGGGATGTGCATTATATAGAATTTGCATTTAAATACAAAATGCAGAAGATGGGATCATCACTTTCTCTATATCTATAAAAACACTAGACATGTTAAAATAGATCCACAAGAGGCAAGGAAGACAAACGAAACACAAAATCCAATGTAAAGACGATTAGCAATTTCTACCACATGATGGGAATACCAATTGTCAAAGGACAAGAAGTATTTTGGAAATAATACTCATTGGTAGATCGCAAATATATCCAACATCATCTTTTACCCCTAAAACACAAGCAAATGACACTTGTAGAGATAACATGCCACCTAGGAACAAGATAATTTACAATATCAACACTAAGTGGCAATACTTCAAATGTACACATTTCTAGGCTTGTAATATGCACATAGCATATTACTCCCCCATAATGTGATAACCCAACAATATTAACAAGTGACAAATTAAAACCAACAAGAGATAATTAATGGACCATATAGAATTTGAATTTGTCATGTGTAAGACATACCACATAGAAACTAGATAATCTTGAAATATCAATACTAAGTGGTATTCCCCATGCATACACGTTTATAGGATTGTGAGGTGTGCAAAGCACATAACTCCCCCACAATGGGATAATCCATTAATCTCTCACAAGAGCCACCAAAGATACAAACACGATGCAAAAAGGCTCAATACAAGACTCATATGTACATGATGTGCAAACCAATATACACATACTCGATTACTCAAGATAAGCAAGTTGGAAGCACAACATATACAAACACATGCAAGGTACAAAACCACAACATGCAAAGGGGCAAGTAACTAATAAAGTAAACAATTTAAGTACAAGTTACCGTGAGGAGGCACATTGGATACAAGATAGAAACTCAATAATCCAAATGACTTGGCTTGAGAGAATATGAATGATGAAGACCCCTTAATTCTTCATTATGTATCCAAGTCTTCAATATCCTCCATTATCACCTATTGATCAAGTTTTAGCTTGTTGGTCCCCAACAAGTTGGGTCCTAAGAGGTTAGTCACAATAGGCTTGGCTACCCAAATGGTTCTTTTCTTGACACCACTTTGAGTACCAACAAACTTGGCAAACACATTGCCAATCTTATCCTTCCCAAGAGAATAGATATCATCAATAATGATTTGGTTGGATACATTACCTCTTGTGCAAGAAGAAGAGAAGTGACCCTTCTCACGACATAAGTAGCAACACCCACCCTTTCCTTTCTTCCCAATTGATTTCTAAACTTGAGGAGTGTTGGCTTGGGTCTTCTTGGGAAGAGGCCTTTCTTCAAGTTGTAGTTGAGTATGTGATTGAACTTGTGGCCGTTTCCCTTGTTGCTTGTGACTTTGGGGCTTCTTATTTAATGGGCAAGATCTAACATGGTGCCCTTCAATTTTTCACTTGAAGCAAATAATCTTGGCTGAATTCTTGACTTGTTCTTGGCCCTTCTTCTTGAAGCTTTTGGACTTCTTCTTTTTGTTGGAGTTGAATCCAAGTCCATCTTTGTCATTTGGGGATTTTTGCCCACACAAGACATTGTTGAGTGTGGACATTCCTTCATGACTCTTTTCCAAGTCTTTCTTCAAGGAAGTGACTTGGGCCTTGAGCTATTTGATTTCCTCTACATGGTTAGTATCAAGACAAGTACTAGAGGAAGTATAAGCTTCATTGTTAGAGCAACACGACAAGGAAAGTAATTCATTACAAGAAGTAGCGACATTATGAGTAGATGAACTACGAGGACTAGCACATGACAATATAACATTTTGACTAGAAGTAGTGCTAATGTCCACATGAGGCTCACTTGATGTTACTTTGGTAGTAATAGCCTCGTGAACTAATTTTAGCACATTATGGGATACTAGAAGATCATCATGAGAGCTTGTGAGCATTACTTGAGTTGCTTCCAATTTCCCATAATTGCTAGATAGCAACTCAAGTTGAGCCCTTAGCTCAACATTCTTATTTAAAATGGATGCTTCACAAGAAGTATAGTTAGTAGCACAAGCATCGGTATTAACAATAGGAGGAGAAGGCAACTTGACAAGCTATTTAGCATATGAAGCTTCAAGTTTAGCATGAGACTAGGTGAGTTCGATGAGCGAAGTCTTAATAGCCCTTGAGCCATTTTCGAGGTGCTCATAGTCCTCAAGGAGTTTAGCATGTGCAACTTCAAGCTTATCATTTTTAGTTCTGAAATCATTAGCCACCTCAAGAGCTCTATCACAGGATTCCTTTAATCTAGATAATTCTAGAGCAAAGGTTTCCTCAAGAGATTCCTTGGTGGTTTGTTCATTTCCAAGAGCATGAGATAGCTCCGCGATCTCATTAGCGTAATCACGTTCATGACCTTCCATTGTATCAATGGTGGCCTCATGCTCCTCGAGATGAGCTTCCAACTCCTCAATGTATTTCTTGCCCTCAGTCGCAAAACACATGATTTCCATGAAGTTGGTAAAAGCAAGTTTATTCTTATGAAGAGCTTTAAAAATCATTTCACCCTTAAGTTTTAAGGATGCAATATTGTCATTCTCTTCATCATTACCCTCATCCTCATTAACATCAACATCATCGTCATGAGATATATTGGCATTCAAAGTAGGAGATACCTTTGAAGCCTTAGCCATAAGGAAAAAGTGAGTAACAATAGATGATGATGTAGGATCCCTTGAATCATTATTCAAGGACACATCTTGTTCCATGGAGTGACGAATTTCCTCTAGATTGTTAGCACAACAACTCGAGGAAATAGATACATTTTTTTATCATGGCAACAAGATATAGAAAGCATATCATCATGAGATTTAGTCAAGCAATTTTTACATGATATGCAAGGACTATCAACACAAGCACGTAAACCATTTAGAGTGCTCGAAGTGTTAACGCCCAAAGATGAATAATTGCAATAATATAGTGATGAAGGATCATCAACAATAAGACCACTATCATCATTGCAATGCTCACCACTACTCACCATATTATTACCTTGTGGAAAACCGCATGTAGGTGAAGTAGATGAAGTTGAGAAGACCACATGACCGTAGGTGGAGGGAGAACAATCATTCCCACAAATCTTGGACACGCCATATTTACCTTGAAGCTTTGTCCACAACTCATGAGCATCCCAGAATGAAATGAGTTGAAATATAACTACATTGCTCAAAGCATAAAAAAGCACATTAGAAGCTTGAGCATTGAGATAAGAGTTTTTAGTGAGGAGGTTAAATGGGGTGGGGAATTAACCGCACCACCAAACACGATCGGCTCACAACTGCACCAGCGCACGGCCGACGAAGGGCACGTGGGAGGCAGCAGCAGCGGTCGCGGTGAGCGCGGGCGGCACCGACGGCAAGGAGCAGCGGCGTGTGGCAGAGGGGGCAGTGGTCGCGGGCGACAACATAGTAGCAACACACGGGAGGTACGAGACGTGGCTCGGGCGACAACGACAATGACAAGTAGCCGAGCACAGGAGCAGCAATGGCTGCGGGTGGCGTGGGTGCACGCGTAGTGGAGAGCGGCGGAGGCGGCCACAGTACGATGGGGCCGGGGCGCGCGGGTGCGTGGCCAGAGGGGCGGCGAGCCCAAGCTCACAGAGAGCTCCGGCGCGACAACCAACAGGGTTAGTGGGGGAAATTCGAGGGGAAGACGCAGATGCTCACGGTGGACTCGCAGAGCAGGTCAGTGGGCTCGGGGACGCTCGGTGTGGCCGAAGTCGGAGGACATCACCGGGGGGGGGGGCGATGGGGAAGAAGCGATAACACGATGGTGCTGGGGTGCCTCCCAGCCCGTGCGCGTGGTCAGTGACGATGAGTTGGACGACGGCAGGGCCTCACATCATGACGTCGAGGCAAGGGGTGGCCAGTGGCCGCGGTGGGCAACGACGGGCGGCGACGGAGAGGTACGAGCGAGGCGGATGTGGAAGAGGGGAGAGGGGAGAGCACGTGAGGGAGTTGGGAACGGGGATTAAGGTGTCCCCGAGGGTCGCCGACATGGCTATATAAGGCAAGGGAGTCGGGTGAAAGCACGTGGATGTCGCCTAGAGGGGGGATAATCTCTTTAAAATAATTACGGTTTAGGCTTGAACAAATGCGGAATAAAACTAGCGTTTAATTTTTCAAGCACAAAACCTAAAACAACTAGGCTCACCTATGTGCACCAACAAACTTTTTCTAAGCAAGATAAACAACTAAGTGATAGCAAGATATATGAGAGGAAACAATATGGCTATCACAAAGTAATGTGCATAAGTAAAGGGTTCGGGTAAGAGATAACCGAGGCACGCGGAGACGATGATGTATCCCGAAGTTCACACCCTTGCGGATGCTAATCTCCGTTTGGAGCGGTGTGAAGGCACAATGCTCCCCAAGATGCCACTAAGGCCACCGTAATCTCCTCACACCCTCGCACAATGCAAGATGTCATGATTCCACTAAGGGACCCTTGAGGGCAGTCACCGAACCCGTACAAATGGCAAACCTTGGGGGCGGTCACCGGTACCCATACAAATTTCTCGGGGCAATCTCCACAACCTAAATGGAGACCCCGACGCTTGCCCGGAGCTTTACACCACAATGATTGAGCTCCGAGACACCACCAAGCTTCTAGGACGCCAAAGCATCCACGAAGAACAATCTCTAGGGTACTAAGTACCAAAAGGTAATAAGCTTATCAAACTTCATTTCCACGCATCACCGTGGAGAACTCAAACTTATGCACCAAATGCAATGGCAAGAACACACGAGGTGGACAAGTCTCTCACACTCACATCCCCCCACAACAATAAAAGCTATGGATAAATATGAGAGGAAGAACAAGGAGCTTACAAAGAACTCCACGATCAAGATCCAAGGGGTTCCCCTCGCATAGAGGAGAAAGTGATTGGTGGAGATGTGCATCTAGATCTCCTCTCTCTTTTCCCTCAAGAACTAGCAAGAATCATTGGAGGGATTGAGAGTTAGCAAGCTCGAAGAAGGTAAACAATGGGGGAAGAACACGAGCTAAAGATATAAAGTTCAATGGGGAAGAAGACCCCATTTTATAGGTGAGAAAAAATCCAACCGTTATGCTTCACAACCCGCACAGAGCGGTACTACCACTCATGGGAGCAGTACTACCGCTCGGTAGGTTCACCAACCATGTTGAGGCAAAAAGGATGTGCAAATAACGTCTGACGGAGCGGCACTACCGCTCGTTAGGGTCACCAAACATCCTGAGGCAAAAAGGATGCGCAAATAAAGTCCGACGGTGCGGTACTACCACTCCTAGTGTGGTACTACCGCTTGGCACAAGCGGTACTACTGCTCGCCACAGAAACTGCCATACCTTTTGCATACGGACTCCGAATTCCACGAAACCATGTTTTTTAGAAAGCTAACGACATGGGATTACACAATCTTGATAGAAATATCAATAATAAGAAAGTGAGAAAAGACCCATAATAAAATGGTGAGAACCCTTCCTCGAATAAGACCGGTAAAAACTCCCAACATCGAAAACATCATAGAAGATGCCTATGGACTCCGTTTTCGATGAACTCGAGTTTGTCATGAAGATGGCCATAAGATCTAAAACTCACAAAGAGAAACACCAAAAAAAGAACCAAGAAGCATGATGCAAGGATGCAAATGGTTTGAGCTCTCAACGAACGATACGATCAAGCTACTCACTTGAGAGCCCCCCTTGACAGTACGTCAATCTATCCTAAAACAGAAAACCTATCAAGGGCAAACCTATACCTTGCACCTCGTCCTCTTGAGCTAGATGAAGATGATCTTGGCTTCCTCAAGATGGACCACCTTTCTTGATTGCGTTGGCTTGATGAAGACTAGTTGATTGCTCCCCATACACACTATGGGTGGCCGCTCTTCAACATATCTTCACAAGTCCATTGCCACCACAATGGACGACAAGCTTCAAGCATCATATCTTCGTGATGATCCACTTGAACTTGCACACCGTAATCTTGATGACGATCACCACTTGACATCATCCTCCATGGGTTGTATGAGATCTTCCTCTTGACGCAAGCCCATGGAAACACACCTAATCCCACATAGAACTCTCACGAAGATCATGGGTTAGTACACAAACACGAAATGGACAATGCTTACCATACCATGGGATCACTTGATCCCTCTCAGTACATAGTGTACACTTTGTGTGTTGATCATCTTGATTTACTCTTTGTCTAACGATCTTGATCAACCTTGTGTATCTATGACCATTCTTTGGATAATACCTTGAATACCACCTTGGTCATCATATAAACTCCTTGAACCCAACAGATGGACTTCAAGAAGTGCCTATGGACAAATCCTATAAATATAACTTAAAGCAACCATTAGTCCATAGGAATTGTCATAAATTACCAAAACCACATATGGAGAGATATGCTCTAACACCGCGGATGCTCGACGCGTGGCGCCGACCAAGAAGATGGCACCACGGTTCCCGTGTCCGCTCATGTAGCGGGAGATGGGAGACAAGTGGAGGCGTGGTGGGCTGGCTTGGTGTGGTGGGCCAAGGTCCGGGAGAAAATAGGGGGGCTTTTCTCTTTTCCCTTATTTTTATTTGTTTCTAATTTGTTATGCAAAAATGCTTGGCCCCAAGATGCCTTTTGTAAAATATAGAGTTGTGCCACATAATTAGTTTGCAATATTGGGCATGGCAACAAAACTTTTGGGCGCCATAGGAAAAGATTTTGTATTTTACATAATGTTAAAGGCATTAAAAATATTATTTTGGCATTTGTTAAATTGTTTTTAGAGGCACTTAAATACTTGATAATAGATGGTTACAATTTTATAATTGCTTAGGGAATATTTGTAACCCAACCACGATTTTTTCTTTCTAGGTTTGTGAAAATATTTAAACCACTATTAATTCAATTTTTTATTCCATAAGAAATTTGAAATGGGATATGATTCAAATGTGATCATGCATTGTTTATAAAAATGTATTAGCTTAAACTTGACCATCACTATAGCTTGATTGCATGGGTTACTGTAGTTGATAAACAAGGGATGTTACATAATCCTTGCAAGTAATGAGTTCAAGGGTTTTGACAACCCTCTTGCCCGCGTTGGGTGCAAATATTTGGTTCTCTGTGTGTAGGTATTGTCGAGGGGGATTGCGTGATTCTCCTATTAGTTCGATAACATTGGTTCTCACCGGGACAAATACTTATCTTTATTGTTCTGCATATCCCTGATGCGGCTCAAACGTATCTATAATTTTTGATGGTTTCATGTTGTTATCTTGTCAACTTTGGATGTTTTATATACCTTTTGTATCTTTTCGGGACTAGCTTATGAATTCAGTGCCAAGTGCCAGTTCCTGTTTTTTCTATGTTTTTGACTCTTTTCAGATCTGATTTTGGAACGGAGTCCAAACGGAATATAATCCCCGAAATGAATTTTTCCAGAACAGAAGAAGACCGGGGGACTTGAGGGCCAAGGGAGGAGGCCCACAGGGAGCCCACAAGCCATGTAGCCGCGGCGAGGGGGGGCCGCGGCTACCAAGCTTGTGGCCCCCTGGAGCTCCCCTGCCCTAGCTCTTTCGCCTATATATTCCCTAAAATCCCAGAAAAAATCAGGGCGTCCACGAAACCACTTTTCCGCCGCCGCAAGCTTCCGTTTCCACGAGATCTCATCTGGAGACCCTTCCCGGTGCCCTGCCGGAGGGGACTTTGGAGCTGGAGGGCTTCTACATCAACATCATTGCCTCTCCAATGACTCGTGAGTAGTCTACTTCAGACCTACAGGTCCGTAGTTAGTAGCTAGATGGCTTCTTCTCTCTCTTGGATCTTCAATACAAAGTTCTCCATGATCTTCATGGAGATCTATCCGATGTAATCCTCTTTGGCGGTATGTTTTTCGAGATCCGATGAATTGTGGATTTGTGATCAGATTATCTATAAATTATATTTGAGTCTTTGTTGATTTCTTATATGCATGATTTGATATCCTTATAAGTCTCTCCGAGTCTTGGGTTTTGTTTGGCCAACTAGATCTATGATTCTTGCAATGGGAGAAGTGTTTGGTTTTGGGTTCATACCGTGCGATGACCTTTCCCAGTGACAGAAGGGGCAGCAAGGCACGCATCATGTTGTTGACATCAAGGGTAACAAGATGGGCTTTCATCATAGATTTGAGATTGTCCATCTACATCATGTCATCTTGCTTAAGGCGTTACTCTGTTCTTATGAACTCAATACACTAGATGCATGCTGGATAGCGGTTACGTGTGGAGTAATAGTAGTAGATGCAAAAAGTATCGGTCTACTTGTTTTGGACGTGATGCCTATATGTATGATCATTGCCATAGATAACGTCACGACTTTGCGCGGTTCTATCAGTTGCTCGACAGTAATTCGTTCACCCACCGACTACTTGCTTTCATGAGAGAAGCCACTAGTGAACACTACGGCCCCCGGGTCTAGTCACAATTATCATCTCCGCTTTTACTTTTACTTTACTTTGTTTACTTTTTGCTTCCAGTTCTCACTTTGCAAACAATCTATAAGGGATTGACAACCCCTTCATAGCGTTGGGTGCAAGCTCTTTGTGTTTGTGCAGGTACTTGTGACTTGACGCGATCCTCCTACTTGATTGATACCTTGGTTCTCAAACCGGGGGAAATACTTACCGTCGCTGTGCTACATCACCCTTTCCTCTTCAAGGGAACACCAACGCAAGGCTCCAAGGCCGCGGGGGAATCCTTTGCATACTTGCCAAGGAAATCCCTATAGGCGTAGCCAGCAGCAGAAGGATTTCTGGCGCCGTTGCCGGGGAGAGATCAAGTCAAGATCTATCCAAGTAACTGTCACAAACTCATCTCTTGCATTTACCTTTATTGCCAGTTGCCTCTCGTTTTCCTCTCCCCCACTTCACATTTGCCATTTTCATTTGCTTTTCTCCTTTGCCGTTTTCTTTTGCCTTTTGCCGTTCTCTTTTGCCCGTTTCACTCGCTTACTTCCTGCTCGGGTCCCCACATCGAGTTGTCCATGTAGTACTTTCCGCGGCGGCTTCGGGTCATGAGCCCGGCCGCGTAGCTCCCTGAACCTGGTAGGGCTCCCTTCGAGAACTCAGCTCCACCGTGCGTAGGCCCCATGGTGGGCGCCAACTGTCGTGGTTTTGTCACGGCAGGTGTCCTAGTGAAATGACTTAATGATGGAGCCATCACACCTTGGTGGCGACTCAAAGGGGTTAAACGGGAGCGAGACTCGGATTTACCCAGGTTCGGCCCCTCGTGAGGAGGTAAAAGCCTACGTCCTGCTCTGTGTTGTATTGATGGTGTTTCGATTACAAGGAGGGCGTAACTCGCCTGACCTAGCTCTCGATGATTTCTAACCCGCCCTCTCCTTCCCAGGGACTTGCCTTTATATACAGGTCGAGCCCTTAGGGTTTACAAGAGTCCTTGCCATCATGCAAGTTATGATTCTTTCTATCTGTAAGTCGTCGTGCTTTCCAAGATTGGAGAACTCCCCAATAATTGGTTCTCCACGAGGCTCTTGAATCGCCATCCATCTCCTCGGCCTACTGGGCCAAAGCTTGAATCACCAAAGGATGAGTCGCCCACTTGGGGACCCGGCCCAACTAGGGCGGGTCACACCGCAGATAATATCCCCAACATTAGGCCCGAGATTGACTGGAACCTGTTCACGCCAATACTCTTACCTAGTTAGGGGCGACTCATTCTGCTTCTTTTATGCATCATACACTTAAACTGCCATCCTTTGTGGAAATGTCCAAGTCGTCGAACCGTTTCTTGATGACATCATCTTATCCCTTTAATCTTGGAAGAAATGACGACGCAATCCCCAACGGATCTCACGGCACAGATACCCCGAAAATCTTGGCGCTATTATTGCGAATCTTTATCTTGTCTTTTCAGTTCCCGCGCGAGGCGCCTTGATTCCAGCGCCCGACCCATTAAATAGGCTCGGGAAAGGGAGCAAAAAACATCTCCACCTACCCATTTCGTCGGCCTCTTCTTCCTCGCGACCACACCAAGAACTCCATCGCCGCCCGAGGAGCTCCGTCACCGGCCACCGCGTCCGACGCATCTCCGATCCAACCAAGAACGCAACACTCACCGCGGATATCCCATGGTCACTTTCGGACGTCATCATCAGGTCACTCCATCCCCATTAGAAACAGATCTTAGCTCCTCGATGTTTATCGTGTGTCGGTTTCTTAGAACACCTCGACTGCCTCCATATATGCTGATTGATTCACAATAGTAGTAGGCACGGTAGCATCGACCATATCCTTAATCGATTAGCTCCTGTTTTAGGAACTAAAAAGGCTTCTGTCAAATCATCCTCACTGTTTTTACCCTAGCCATAGACTGTTTTACCTTATCCAGGCCTTTTTCCATTCATTTTAACTTGTTGGCAAATCTATATTTTACTGCCTGCCATGTAGAAACCTGTTTATAGATCCGCACTTCACCATTTTACGGAACATCTCTTATGCTCTCAGATGTCTTCCCTAAACAATAGGAAATTCCTAAGTCGTCCTTGTGCCCAGATCTGATCCCTTATTGGCGAGTTGACATATTCCCTTAGGCACTCAACAAATGTCCGGCGGATTAATAGATCCTCTTAGCCACTCAACAAGTGTTCGGCGAGTTAACTTACCCGTGACCTTTTCCTCTGTAGCTATGGGTACCGTTTTCAAGGCCGATTGGCTCCCGACCAAAGTTGACGATGCCTTCCTCAACGAATGCGTGAAAACAGGGAATCTTGACCCGAAAGAAGTTATCCGATGGCGATCCGGATTAGGCGAAGAAATCCCCAACCCGAAGGAAGGGGAGATAGTTGTTTTTGCTGAGCACCTCGAACGGGGGTTTAAGCCGCCATGATCGAAGTTCCTCAGAGATGCTATGGCCTTCATGAACGTCCGCCTCCAAGACCTGGGCCCCAACTCGATCAACAACATATGCCAGTTTCAAGTATTCTCTGAAGCTTACTTGCGGATGGAACCATCGGTTCCTTTATTTTGGTACTTCTTCCATTTGAATCGCCAGACCGAGTTTGCCAACGGCCCTAGCTTAGAACTTGGAGGGGTCAACGTCCAACGACGCAGGGACATCTCATTCCCGTCACTCGCCATGCCTAGCGATCCCAAAGGTTGGGGCGAGTCTTGGTTTTATTGCGAGGACACTTCCCCTCCGGGTGAAAACAAACTCCTCGGCTATAGGAAAGAACCCACAAATTTCAAACTTCCAGCCAAGCTCACCGAAGAAGAGGAGTCGGATTTCATTCCAGTGCTATCCGAGTTATGATCTTTAACAAACAACAGTCTTACTGGAGTTGATCTGATCCGCTGTTGGGTGGAATGGCGCATCCTTCCCTTGAGTCGCCGAGATGGCTTGATGTGTGAATTTGATGGTACTTCCGCACAGCACTCACTCACAGAGGAAGATATTGTGACCATCATCAAGAAGCTAACCGGCGAGCCCTTGGCCAAGTTTAGCCAGATAGGGCTTAAGCCATTCTGCAAGATTAACCCGGCTCCTAAGGTAAATAATTTAACCCGCCCTTGGTTCATTCTTCCCAACTTACTCAGATTCTGATTTGCACAATGAAAATTCCACTTCAGAAAGGTGACCGATTCTGGTCAAAAAGGCCGAAGAAGATGGCCCTGAAGCAAGCCAGACCGCCTCCAAAGAGGAAAACCAAGGGTAAAAACAAAGCCGCCATCACCGAATCGTCCGATGTGGACGAATCCCAAGTCGGCGATGCGTCTTCAGAGGTAAAATTCTATCTTCTTTGTCTTGACATCTGTTGCTCTAATTTGTGCTTATATCTCTGCATCTCTTATGTATAGAATGATGATAACGAAAGCCAAGATGACGCCGTAGAGGTAATTTCTATTTCTTTCGACTCATCTTCTCCTCCACCTAAGCCGGCCAGGCGGGTTTGTGGGAAAGTTCCCATGTCTCACCCAAATGCTTGTCTGGATCCTAATTTCCTCTTGAAGAAGGCGCAACACGCTTCCTATCGGAAGACTCGGAGTGTCACATCCCTAACCCTTAAGCAAGATAGCATTGTGCTCATGTCTTCTTTGCATTTGCATCTAAGAAGTTTCAACCAAAACAACAAAGTGGGAAAGGAAAAAATCAAAACCCTAGCCACCATTTCAATTAAAGGAAATTTCAACTAGTTCAAAATCAATGAACCCAAAATGGCCTCAAGAAATGTTCAAACTTTCTGATAAATCATGAAAGTAAATGAGCATTGGAGAAAACTATTTTCTTGACACTTTAAGCATTTTAAATAAATGCAAAAGCCACTGGTTTCAAATTTAAAATTTGAAATCAGAAACTATAATTTTCCAAAAATGTTGAAAACCTTGGAAATGAGTGGGGATATTATAGCAAATATTTCAGGAGGTCTAAAATAGTTTTTACTTTTTGTTTTGGAGCTGAATTAATTAGCAAAACAATAATTAGCAAAACAGAAAAACAAAAACAGAGAAAAGGGAAAAAATCTTACCTGTCGCCCAAGCCTGGCCCGGCCCATCTCCCCGCTCGTCCCCTCCCTCGCGCCAGTAGGCAGCAGGAGGTGGCCGCCGCCCCCTCCGGCGCGGCCACGCACCTGCGTGCCTGCCTGGCCGCCGGTTCGCGCTGGCGACGACGGGGATAAGCTCCCCAGAGCTTCCCCTATCCATTCCCCGCCTCGGTTCTTCCCCTCCTCCCGGATCCCCTCCTTCTCCCTGCTGCCGCCATTAGAGCCGAGCTCGAGCTCGAGCTGGCCGTGCCCCTGGCCATAGGATCCCCTCCCACAGCACGCCATTAGCTCTGCCTCGTCGCCCTGGTCGTCTCTGCAGAAGCCGAAGCTTCCTCGAGCCCTGCAACGCCCGCAACGCCGTCGTCTTCCTCCTCCGGCCGCCGGACCTCTCCCGTCGATTCGTCGCCCCCAGGCCTTCCCCGAGCCGTCTGAGCTCTGCTCTGCACTCCCTGTGAGCATGCGATCGTTTCCCCTAAGTTTTCCCCGTCGATCCCCTCCTCTAGCCCTAGTTTCACCGGAGCCCGACGAGGACCGCCGCTGCCGCTCGTCGCCGGTAGCCCTCCGATGATCAGCTCGTCCTTCCGAGAGCACCAGCAGCTCCAAGACGACGCGTAGATGCCGTAGCAGCTAAGAACCGAGCGTAGATCCCCCTAATTCAAAGACCCCGAGGACGCCCGAGCTTCGGCCGCCGCTCCGGCTCGTCGCCGACGCCTTTTCCGGCGACCCTAGCCTCCCCAGTTGGTCCTGCCAGATCGGCCACTTCGCGAGCATGTTGTAGCTGCCTACCGTGTGCGTTTTGGTGCTGTGCAGCGCCGTCTAGGTCGCCTCCGGCGAGCCCTCCGCCGCGGGTCTGGTCGCCGGCGACCACCCTCTGGTGGGCGTCGACGTGGCCGACCTTTAGGGCGTAATCGCCCTCCCCTCAGTCGCTGACAAAGGGCCCCACGCCTGGTCAAACCCCAATTAGGGGCTGGTCAGCGCGAGATTAGTCCCAGAGAGGCTGACCAGTGGGGCCCCCATGTCAGGTTTGACCTGAACAGGTCGGCTGACCTGCTGACGTCAGCCTGATGCAATAAATGGAATTTCGAGTATAAAACTAATTCAGGAAATTGCTAAAAATTGCAAAAATCATAGAAATTAATCTGTAACTCCAATGAAAATAAATTATATATGAAAAAGTATCAGAAAAATTCAAGGATTCTGATTATGCTATTTTCAACTATGTTTGAAAAAGTTACAGGACCCTAAATTGTGAAATAAGGAATAATTCAATTCTTTAATCACTTTATAAATGGAATTTGCAAAAATATCCAAATTTTATTATAAATGCAATGATCACACACTGCCCTAGATATAAATCAGTACCATAACATGACATTTCATGCATGTTAACATTAAGTTGATCTGAGCATCAGGTCGAATCAATTAAACCGGTATCTGAGGATACCCGTTTGAATTGCTATTCGAATGTGATTCAAATCAACTCTAAACCTAAAACATCTTGATTATAATAACTTATCACTTTGCATTCTCATGCCATGCTCATGCATCATTTTGATTGCATATGATTGTTATTGAATGTTGCCATTCATTTCGGTAGGCTCCGCACCCCCGGATTCCACCGAATATCCGTCTAACGGGTATCGTTCCTTCTCTGAGCAACAAGGCAAGCAACCCTTTTGATCATCCCGATAAATCCCATGTTCTTGCTCCTGCACCTAATTATTGCATTAGGATCAAATGCTTCAACTGCTTTTGCCACGATAGTTGGACCCACTTCCTTTGCATGACCTAACCTTGTCACAGTAAATAGCCAAACCTTGCAACCTAGCATACCTGGTAGTTGCTTGAGCTATGATGTGCCTTATCCTGCTATGCATGCTATGCTTAGAGTTGTGTATGGTCTGTCATCTGGGAGATGAACAGAAATGTGGAATGTGTTCGGTGAGCAAAGTTTGTGTGTTGAACTTGATTTGGTAAAGGTACCGGTGAAAGGCTGTGTAGGAGTACATGGCGGGTTGTTTCATTGGAACCGTCCTTAGGAACTGAGTTCCGTGTATGTAATCCAAGACTAGATACTACCACATGCTGGGCCCTGAAATATGACCCCGCTCGGCCTATTAATCGCGTAGTACTCGGTCCAGGAGTTGCAAGTAGTTTCTGGTGTTTATAGTAATGCTGGAGGCCGTGCATGGTGCTGACCTGAGAGGTGGGCCGTGATGCGGTAGGCAGTGGCACGGTGTACCAAGTGGCACCCGGATGGTGGGCTTGGGAACCCTGCGCACATCGTTTGAGGCCGTGGCGGAAACCTCGGCCGGACTTCCGTACGGGTTACTCTCAGATAGGCGATAAACCTGGACTAGGTACTAGTGTGGTTAACGGTCGTGGCCGACTCCCTCGCTGGGCTTCCGCTTGAAGGTTGCCGAGGTGCATGACGTGCACTTGGCGATAAGTGGCGAGAGCGTGTGTGACGAAGTACACCCCTGCAGGGTTATGATCTATTCGAATAGCCGCGTCCGCGGATATGGACTACTTGGAGACATATGTTGTTCATAGATAACTTCAATGGCTACTCATAAAATTGTCAAGATAAGTGTGAGTGTCGTGGACGACATTTCTGTATGGAGACGGAATGATTCCACGATAGTGTACTGTTGTGGTGTTAGTGGACTCGTGTGCGAGAAATCAAGTTGTCAAAACTAATTTAAAAATGCAAGTTGTCTAGCCACGAGTCAAATGCTAGCTTCCCGCATGAAACCCCACAATACCTTTTGATACCTTGCATGAGTAGTTAGTTCTCCTAAAGTCTTGCTGAGTACCTTCGTACTCATGTTTGCTTAATAATGTTGCAGAGGTTGCTAATGACCCTAATGGAGGGTTCTTCGTAGACATCGACGACGACGAGTAGCTGGTGTCCCAGCTACGATCTGGCCCTACGTCGGCTCTGTAGTATAGTCAGGCCATGTGCCTTCTAGTTGCACTGTCTGTACCCAGACAGTTTATAACTCTTCCGCTGGCTTGTAATTGTATGACTGCTATTACGGGTCATGAGACCCTTGATGTATAATATTTTGTGTGTGGCTCTTCTGAGCCTCTTAAATAAAGGTTGTATGTTTATGGTTATGTTGTGATGCCATCGATGTATCTATACATATCGGTATGCCATGCGTACGTGTGTCGTACTTGATATGTATGGGGTTCGATTACCTAGTCGTGAACTTTAGTAGCACCCCTTACAAGGAAATGCCCCTTTGTGATCCAACGAGCCTTGGTAGTTCGCTACTGCTCCGGACACATTGGTTGACCGGCATGTGTCCTTCTTAGCTGTTGTGTCTGTCCCCTTTGGGGAAATGTCACGCGATGTAATGGAGTCCTTGTAGCTTGCTACGACTCGTCTACACTCGCTGATGACCGACACCTGCTTTGTTGGGTCATGTATGCGTGTCCTTGTGCGGTACTGCCACTTTGATTTATAACTAGACATGTCGATCCGGGTTCTTTGACATTGGATTGCTAGCGACACTATTGCATACGTGAGTCAAAAGACGCAAACGGTCCCGGCTAAGGTAAGGCTGCGGCCGTGGAGTTAACCGTGCGTGAGACCACAAAGGGATGCAATGTGTTACAAGCTGGATTCCTATGGCTTAGGATCGGGGTCCCGACACGGAGCCACTCAGGAGATTTGGTGTCTGGGTTGCCAGTGAAAACTTCTACCAAGAAACGGCAAAATGAGGTATCCTTTATCACTGTCCACCTTCGTTTTCTTTTGGATCATACTTGTAACCCGCTCATATTTTGAGACATTACTTTTGCAGACTTCTCCCCCTTCGTCAGGCGACTCAGTGATGTCGGCCCTTCCGCCAATGGTTCGCGTACAAGGGTAAGTCCTTATAATACTTATGTTTTTCCTGATGATGATGATGATGCTTACTTTAAGCATGACCCTCTTTTCTTTAGAGCGCAAGCGAAGAAGAGAAAAAGTGGCGGCTCAACTTCCACCCCGGCTCTAGAACTTAAAGAAATCCCAGCACCAGCTCGTGGTGACCCGACGAAAGATATATCTGATGACCGAGTTGACCTTCCAAGTTCTCCCAAGGAAGGCATGGAGGCGCCCAACCCGCCAAATCCGTTGAAGGCGACTGAAGATCCTGACGCTATAATCATTACTGGTACTAGCTTTTCTAAGCTGGCTTCGGAAGTCTTATCGAAGCATGTATCAACATCGTCCCATCCTTCTACTGGACATGAAATTTCCAAGGCCAAACTCTCTCAGTATGAAAATCTTGAGTTTAAAGAGCTTTGCTCCGGCTTCGCAAGTCGCCTGGAAACAAGTTATGAAATGGAGAAGAATCTGCTCCATATGATGAAGAATAAACATGAGGTAAGCCTTAATGCATACCTACTCATTAGCCCCCAAGGGCCGGGTCATCTGTTTGAAAGATGAGCCGGGTCTTGATTGTAGAAAAAACTTTTGACCTGTAACCCCCAAGGGCCGGGTCATCTTTTGAAAGATGAGCCAGGTCTTGATTGTACAAAAACTTTGGACCTGTAACCCCCAAGGGCCGGGTCATCTTTTGATAGATGAGCCGGGTCTTGATTGTAGAAAAAACTTTCGACCTGTAACCCCCAAGGGCCGGGTCATCTTTCGAAAGATGAGCCGGGTCTTGATTGTAGAAAAACTTTCGACCTATAACCCCCAAGGGCCGGGTCATCTTTTTGAAAGATGAGCCGGGTCTTCATGTGGTATAATTTTATCTAAAAAATTATACATTAGCCCCCAAGTGTCAGGGGTGTTGCATGCAATAATTCTGAGACTTGTCCCTTGATAATATGTTGATAGGAATCTCTCGCCCAATCTGAGTCGACGTTGGGCGACTTAAAGAAAAGTTTAGCCGACCAGCAAGACGCGCGGGCTAAAGCAGAAGAAAAATACCAGCTAATCTTAGCTGATATGGAAAAGCTGAAAGCCGTCAACAAGAAGTCTCATGCTGACCAGGCCACCGCGCTAAAGCGAGCGGGAATAGCTGAAACAAAACTGGAAGCCGTGCAGCAAGAGCTTGCCGGCCTAAAGAAACATATGTCCAACATGACACATGCCATCTTTGGTAAGAAGGAATCCCTGATTTTGTACTTTATAAAAGAAAATTTTGGTGTGAAAAAAAACACTGACCATTATTGTCCCTTATGCAGGCCCGAGTGCCGCCAACCTTCAGGACGACTGCATCTTGAGGTTAAAGGCGATTTACACATTGACTGAGCAGCTGTATACTGGGAGCGTGCTGTCTGTGAAGGCAGTGATGGGCGCCAAGGAACCAATCACATCAATCAAAAAGATGCTTGGCTGCTTATCAACCCTTCCACCTCAGATAGATGAGCTAACCCGATCAGCCGCCCGGAAAGGGGCACTGACTACGTTGAGTCGGTGTTTGGCGTGTGCTCCATAACTGAAACCTGAAGAAGTAGCAGCAGGCTTCCCACAGCTCAAGGACGACGAGTCAGAATTTACTCAAGATGATTATCAGCGTGTCGTCAGGGAATCACGCTCGTCGGCGACTCAGTTAGCAGCAAGCTTGGATTTGTCAAAGTACCAAGCTGCTTATGACGACAAGAACAAGAAAGTAAACCCGCCAACCTTTGTGACAACCAGCTTGACTCCTCGTCGGCCCAAAAACCCTTTTGATTTGGAGGCGGATCTCTCGGCATTTTTGAATGATGAAGACGAATTTGTCGCTCTATCCAAGTGCAATTGGGTACTGGGCGATTTACAACTTGAAGTCGGCCAGAGCTCAGGGCAAGTTGACTAGGAGGCACCAGCAGAATAGATCTTACTGATTTGGCCATCCGAGCCATGTAATAGGTTTTTGTAGAAAACAATCCCTTGCTTATGCCCGTTGCGGAACTTTTCTGTGATCCTTAAAAAACCTTGTGTCGCCCTTGAGGCGCCTTATGATGCTTGACCCGCCATGTCAGTAAAGATTTTGATCACCAACTTGTTGGGCTAAAAACATACATCAAACCATCTCAATGAGTAATGGATGATAATAAATAATAACCGACTCAAGTGTTCTAGCGAATTATATGCAGAAAAACCCAGTTCAAAAAGATCCGGCGAGTCGTATAAATCTGTGAAACCTTGTGGCAGTGCCAGGAAGGTGAGAGTAAAAATTTCGTCGGCTCGTTCAAGTCACGACAGGATAGGACGAGTTAGACAAACTCAAGTGCTACCCAATGGAGACTTTTTGTGTAAAAAAGCTCAAGTATTTAGACCGGCTGATCAGGCGCGAGTCAAGCTTCAGTGAAGCAGGTTCAATGAACCAATGGTTTGTCTATTTTCCATGTGGGGCGCTAGCCGGTACCATGCATGTTTTAACCAAGGTGAGTTCAGGGTCCATAGAGCGGATTGACTCGCCAAGAGTTCATGGGTCGATATGGCGATTCGGCCAACACACAGTCCAGTATAACCATTTGTAGTGCGGTAATTTTTCGCTAGCCAAATGGGTAGTAAGGCTGATCTCAGTGAGAGGAAGCCCCCAAGTGACCTATGATTAGGGGAAAGACCGGTCATAGGATTGTAGAAGCGTATACGCTCTTACCACAAAATGACTTGGGAGCTGATAGCCCCCAAGTAAGTCGGCCTAATCCTCAGAATCATATAAGGCGCCCATGTTTGAATCGTGCACTTGTAGCGACTTGATCCTCTTTGGCTTATCGATACCCAGTGTTGTAATAAGTGCAGCATGGCGACTTATGCTCTCTGGTATTGATAGCGTCCATGCTTAGGTGACTTGTCGAAGAGCAATAAAGATCCATGCTTTCAAGAAGATGAAGTGGCAGGAAAGACCTAGAATTCGTGGGTATCAACTTTATTGCTTTATATAAATGAAAGAATTACAAGCTTCAAAGATGAGAGAAGAAAAAACGGAGCCAATAGCTCAAGTGTAATAAGGCCGCAGGTGGGCTATGTTCCAGGGGCAAGTTGACTCAGCCTTCGTGGTTGGCCGATCAGGCCAAAGATCCACCAAATAGTATGACCCGTTGCGAAGGTTTTTGCTGACGACGAACGGTCCTTCCCCTGGTGGTGACAACTTATGCATGCCAGTGCGATCTTGGATCAAACGGAGCACTAAGTTGCCCTCCTGAAAAGCTCGCCTCTTGACCCGGCGGCTATGATAACGCCGCAAGTCTTGCTGATAGATAGCCGATCGGGAGGCAGCCAAATCGCGCGCTTCCTCCAAAGCATCCAAAGAATCTTGACGTGCCAACTCATTATCCTGTTCCACATAAGCGGCGACTCTGAGCGAGTCATGCCTAATGTCACTGGGAAGAACAACTTCTGCTCCGTACACCAGGAAAAAAGGAGTAAAACCCGTAGAACGATTCGGGGTGGTTCAGGTGCTCCATAATACCGAAGGCAACTCCTCAACCCAACACCCTGGGGTGCGCTCCAGGGGAACCATAAGTCGGGGCTTGATTCCTCGTAGTACTTCCTGATTCGCCCGTTCTGCCTGCCCATTAGATTGTGGATGAGCGGCCGCAGACACGTCAAGCCGGATGTGCTCCCGGTGGCAAAACTCCTGCATCGTCCCTTGTGATAAATTGGTACCATTATCGGTGATAATGTTGTGTGGGTATCCAAACCGGAAGATCAACTTTTTCAAGAATTTGACGGCCGTTTCTGCATCACAGCTGCCAACAGGTTCTGCTTCGACCCACTTGGTGAATTTATCAACCACCACCAGTAGATGAGTTTTTTTATTGGATGACATCTTAAAGGGGCCAACCATATCTAATCCCCAGACCGCGAAAGGCCAAGTGATCGGGATCATCCTTAGTTCTTGAGCCGGCACATGAGCCTGTCGTCCATAACGTCGACAACCATCACATCGACGAACTATCTCTTCCGCATCCGCATGAGCCGTCAACCAAAAGAACCCATGCCGGAACGCCTTTGAAACCAGGGAACGTGACCCGGCGTGGTGCCCACAATCTCCGGCATGGATGTCATTCAGAATTACGCACCCTTCATGAGGAGAAACGCATCTTTGAAATACCCCAGAAGTACTTCACTTATATAACTCGCCGTTGATGATGACCATGGATTTGCTCCGACGAACGATTTGACGAGCCAACACCTCATCCGAAGGTAACTCGCCTCATGTGAGGTATGCCAAATAAGGAAGAACCCAATCTGGCGTAACACGAAGAGGCGCCACAAACTGGGACTCAGGATCTGGTATCGCCAACTCCTCTTCTGAGGGCAATCTCACGGAAGGACTATACAAAATATCCATAAAAACATTAGGAGGAACCGGCTTACGTTGCGAGCCGAGACGTGAGAGGGCATCAGCTGCTTCGTTAAGTCGCCGGTCGATATGATCAACTTGATAGCCATGGAAATGACCCGCCACATCAGACACGGCCCTTCTGTAAGCCACCATCAAGGGGTCCCGGGAGTCCCATGCACCTGAAACTTGTTGATCCACCAGATTGGAATCGCCAAGACATCTGACGCGTGTGAGGTTCATCTCCTTGGGGAGTCGCAAACCATGAAGCAAGGCCTCATACTCCGCAGCGATATTGGTACACGGGAACATGAGTCAGAGAACATAGCAGAACTTGTCTCCCTGGGGTGAAATCAACACCACGCCAGCCCCCGAGCCTTCCAATTGCCTAGACCCATCAAAGTAAATAGTCCAGTACGTGAGATCAGGCCTATCCTCCGGAATCTGCAACTCGGTCCAATCACTGATGAAGTCGACCAATGCCTGGGACTTGATGGATGTGCGAGGCGTATACCGCACGTGGTGCGGCCCAAGCTCAATCGCCCATTTGGCGATTCGCCCCGTTGCTTCTCGGTTCTGGATGATGTCCCCAAGGGGGCGGAGCATACCACCGTGATAGGATGTTCTTGGAAATAATGTTTTAGCTTCCGACTCGCCATAAAGACCCCATAAACCAACTTCTGCCAATGCGGGTAGCGTTGCTTGGAGAGGGTTAGCACCTCGCTGACAAAATATACCGGGCGTTGTACCGGATATTCCTTTCCTTCTTCCTTCCGTTCGACAGCTACTGCCACGCTCACCGCCTTGGAATTCGCCGCGATGCATAGAGGCATAGGCTCCTTTTCAGTTGGGGCGCCAGGACCAGCGGGTTGACCAGCTGTTGCTTCAGGGCTTCAAAAGCTTCATTGGCCTCGTCCGTCCAAACAAAACGGTCAGCTTTCTTAAGCAACTGATAGAGGGAAATGGCTTTCTCCCCCAGGCGGCTTATAAAGCGGCTCAAAGCCGCAATACGACCCGCCATGCGTTGTACTTGATTGATATTCGCTAGTTTCCCAAGCGAAGTAATTGCTTCGATTTTGTCCGGGTTGGCCTCAATGCTGCGTTCGGACGCCAGGAAACCCAACAACTTTCCTGCGAGAACGCCAAAGACACATTTGGTGGGATTAAGCTTCATCTGATACACCCGCAGATTGTCAAAAGTTTCCTTGAGATCCTCCAAGAGCGTCTCCTTCTTACGAGATTTAACCACAATGTCATCAACATAAGCGTGAACGTTGCGCCCGATTTGGTCGCGGAGACAGTTTTGGATACAGCGCTGGTAAGTCGCCCCAGCGCTCTTGAGCCCAAATGGCATGGATACATAGCAAAATGCCCCAAACGGGGTTATGAAAGCTGTCTTCTCCTGATCTTCCACATCCATCTTGATTTGATGATATCCGGAGTAGGAGTCCAAGAAACACAAACGCTCGCAACCCGCCACCAAGTCAATGATTTGATCAATGCGGGAAAGGGCGAAAGGGTCCTTTGGGCAAGCTCTGTTGAGGTCGGTGTAGTCGATGCACATGCGGAAAGTGTCATTCTTTTTTAGCACCAGGACCGGGTTAGCCAACCATTTAGGGTGGAAGGCCTCAACGATAAACCCGACGGCCAAAATACGGGCGACTTCCTCTCCGACCGCCTTGTGTCGCTCCTCATTAAACCTGCGAAGATATTGCTGAATCGACTTTGCGTTAGGGTCAACATTAAGATGGTGCTCAGCGAATTCTCTCGGTACACCAGGCATGTCAGAAGGTTTCCATGCGAAGATGTCCCGATTCTCATGGATGAATTCGATGAGCGCGCTTTCCAATTTGGGGTCCAAACCCTCCCCGATGGTGAACTGCTTGGATGAATCGCGAGGAGTAAAGTCCACCATCTTAGTGCCATCCGTCGGCTTGAACTTGAGGAGCGACTCGGCATCAGTCGTTGGCTTCTTAAGGGGTGACATATCCGCTGGGTCAACATTGGCTTGGTGATACTTGAGTTCCTGTGCAGCACAGGCGATTTCTGCGTAGGCCACATCTCCTTCCTCACACTCCTTTGCTATCCTCCTGTCACCATCAACCGTGATGGGTCCCTTGGGGCCAGGCATCTTTAGTTTCAGGTAGACATAGCAGGGGCGAGCCATGAACCGGGCGTAAGCCGGCCGCCCGAACAACGCATGATAAGGGCTCTTTAGCTTGACCACCTCAAATACAAGCGACTCACTCCTGTGATTGGATGTTGTACCAAAAGCCACATTAAGTTTGACCCGCCCAATTGGATATGCCGACTTACCTGGGACGATACCATGGAATACTGTGGTCAACGGCATTAGGTCTTTCTCTGAGAGGTTCATCCTTCGAAAGGTGTCGAAATATAATATGTTGATGCTGATGCCACCATCCATAAGGACCTTTGAAAGGGTGTATCCCCTGACTTGGGCGGCCACGACCAATGCCAAGTCGCCGGGGTTGTCGATTATGGGCGGGTGATCCTCCCTACTCCACGAGATGGTCTGCTCAGACCAGTGGAGGTACCTGGGGAGTGCCGGCTCAGACACGCTATACGTCCGGTGCTTCACCTTCTTGTCTCGCTTACAGGCACTGGTGGTAAACACGTGGTATTATCCGCTGCTTAATTGTTTGGGATTGCTGCAGAACCCGCCATTATCATCTTGCCCCTGTGGAGCCCCCTGCGGGGGTGGCTGCTGAAACACTCTGGGCAAGTTATACCGCTGCTGGTTATGCACACGGTACTGGCCACTGCTTGGTTGCGAGCCGCCCTGAGCCCCCGGTTCGGGAAAACCATCGAACGGGTTCTGGCGTTGATTAGGCGCACTGAATTGTTCCTGCCGTTGGCTCTGGTCGCCGGTTTGGCCCTTCTTGATTGCCTCCGCCTGAAATTCCTGCATTACGTAACAGTCTTCCCAAGAGTGAGTCGCCGGTCCATCCGCCATGGCGTGGTGCGGGCAAGGGCCCTTAAGTATCTCATTATAGTTGCGCGGCTTCTTGCCACTGTAACCCCTTTTCTTCTGGCGCTGATTGCCATTGTTAGTATTGGTGTTGGCGACGAAGTCCGTGGATCCTTCCTGCTGGCTTCTCTTGCCATTTCCACCATGATTATGGTGGGCGCGTCCCTGAAACTGGGAGTGATTCTTGGATGACTCGCCTTTCCTCGGCGAGTTGGCTTTGCCGCCGTCCTCTCCTGGGTCTTTAGTATCGGCTGCTTCGTCGTACCGAGTGAGGGTGTCCATTAACTCTCCCATATCCCGGACCTTGCGCTTGAGTCGCCCAGCTTCTGTACCAAGGGGTCATAGTGGCAGTTTTGCTCCAGGATTAGCACAACTTGAGCCATCGTGATGCCATCTGACGAGTGGATGATTTCTGCAACCCGCCGCGTCCAGTGGTGGACCGACTCATCGGGGTGGTGAACGCAGTGCTGTAAGTCGACGACCGTCATCGCGCGTTTGCAAGTTCCCCGGAAGTTTTTGACAAAACGTTCCTTCAGCTCAGCCCATGTCTGGATGGAGTTGGGTGGCAGGTTTTTCAACCAAGTGTGTATCGTCCCCTCGAGCATCATTGTAAAGTACCTGGCACAGACCGCTTCACTTACATCGAGCATGTCCATTGCGATTTCCTAACTCTCAACCCATGATGCCGGCTCATGGTCCGGGATGTAGTTGGGCACCTTCCTTGGTCCTTTAAAGTCTTTCGGCATCCGCTCGTTGCATAGGGCAGGGGCCAAGCATGGCACCCCTACTTGCCTGCCGCCTCCGCTAAGCGGAGCTGGGCTGGTTTGGATGTCCTGGTGATCCTCGCTTGTCGCCCCAAAGGTGTTGCGGATGGGAGGGTCCCGATGGTCAGGCAGGTTACCCTGAGATAGGTGTCGCGGTCCGCTGGTTATGGCGGGTTGGTTCTCCGGCCGGCTTCTGGTGCGGCTCGCCTGGGGGGGGGGGGGGGGTGGAGTGCAGCCGATCGAGGCTGTGTGAGAATTGCACGTTTTGGACCACCGCCGTTTTTAACATCTCAATGGTGTTTCTTGCTTCTATT
This sequence comes from Hordeum vulgare subsp. vulgare, assembly GCF_904849725.1. Classification (NCBI taxonomy): domain Eukaryota; kingdom Viridiplantae; phylum Streptophyta; class Magnoliopsida; order Poales; family Poaceae; genus Hordeum; species Hordeum vulgare. The sequence goes on along the minus strand of NC_058520.1, from coordinate 536,551,367 downwards.
TCAGCCGGGGTGTTGCCATAAATCGAAAGGGATTCTAAGTGCCGAGTTGTGGCGAACACGTTGTCCACGGGGTTGGAAAAGTGGCCCTGAGGCATCTGGAAACGGGGAACGCGATCCACTGCTGGCTGAGGTGGCGGGTTTGGTGGCTGAGCCAGCCCTCCACCTGGAACGGTTCCTGCCCCGGGGGTGCGCGGAGTGTCGAAAAGGAGGGTAGGGTTTAGATCAGGGGGTAAACGCCCCTGGTGCCTCCTCTGATGGACAGCCTCGGACGTGCGCTGATGCCTTTCAAGTTGCCAGTTCTCGGTGTTCAAGCGGGCTGTCTCAGCGGTGATCTGAGCTTGTCGGGTCTCAATCCTAGCGGCTTCTGCCTCTGCATCTCGCTGGGACTTCGCCATCTCATCTCGCAGCTTTGCCAACTCGACATTTATCATGCCCTGGTTTTCTGCCGTTACCGGGGTTGCCATGATCCTTGTTATCTCTGCCGACAGGTCCACCAGGATCGCAGCTGGGCTCTTGGATGTCTCGCCAGCCTTGTTGTTGCCTACAGGGTTTTGCTGGGACTGTGTCGCCCCCGCCATGTATACGGCGATCTAACGGTGGGTCCGGTCGAGGACTTCGGGATCCATCGCCAGCGATAGATCTCCGAGGCAGCCTTCGTGTAGAGACTGGATTGAATCTGTGTCGCCCAAGGATGACTCATCATCAGTGTTGACCGGCGTAGTCTCCTGAGTCACCGATCGCTCTGGCTCATCAGATCCCTGTGTGAAGCCGACGAAAACTGGGCGCGTCGGGCTTGGCAGCGCGACGGGACGGACATACCTGGCCGGCTCGACGGTGTCCGTGAAGATGTCCGGCTCAGGCATGGGTGCACCGACCATGCCGATGAAGATGTTGACCTTGTCGAAAGGGACTCTCTAGCCGGATTTGATTAAGTTGGCCTCGGGTCCCCACAGCGAGTTGTCGATGTAGTACTTTCCGCGGCGGCTTCGGTTCATGAGCCCGGCCACGTAGCTCCCTGACCCTGGTAGGGCTCCCTTCGAGAACTCAACTCCACCGTGCGTAGGCCCCACGGTGGGCGCCAACTGTCGTGGTTTTGTCATGGAAGATGTCCTAGTGAAAGGACTTAATGATGGAGCCATCGCACCTTGGTGGCGACTCAAAGGGGTTAAACGGGAGCGAGACTCGGATTTACCCAGGTTCGGCCCCTCGTGAGGAGGTAAAAGCCTACGTCCTGCTCTGTGTTGTATTCATGGTGTTTCGATTACAAGGAGGGTGTAACTCGCCTGACCTAGCTCTCGATGATTTCTAACCTGCCCTCTCCTTCCCAGGGACTCGCCTTTATATACAGGTCGAGGCCTTAGGGTTTACAAGAGTCCTTGCCATCACGCAAGTTATGATTCTTTCTATCTCTAAGTCGCCGTGCTTTCCAAGACTGGAGAACTCCCCGATAATTGGTTCTCCACGAGGCTCTTGAACCGCCATCCAGCTCCTGGGCCTACTGGGCCAAAGCTTGAATCACCAAAGGATGAGTCGCCCACTTGGTGACCCGGCCCAACTAGGGCGGGTCACACCGCAAATAATATCCCCAACAGGATAGTCCATGAATGGCTAGACACACCACTCCAAGCGATACCCCTGAGAACGAAGTTCTCAATTTGAAGCAGAATGAGGAAGAAAATTTAAAGGACGCTTGGTACAGGATTTGCAATGCTCAAAGTAGATCTACTCGTAAGCAATCCACTACCGTTCTTCTTCGCAGTTTTTATGTTGGAATCTCTCCTTGGAATAGGTATATTCTTGATACCATCGTAGGCGGGAATTTTTTGGGGAGCCATACTGTTGACTCCTATGGAGCTATCATGAATTTTCTAGGCTCACCCCCGCTGTTGGTTAATGGAACTACCTTGACCTTGGAACACGTGATGCACAGGCTTGACGCCATTGAAAACAAAATTGCCACAATTGAACTTATTCAGGATTTGGATAGAAAGATCCACAATCAAATTAATCAGTACAGATCCAAAGTGGGAATGGTTTTGAAAAATTTAAGGGAGAAGGAACCTATAGTTAATGATCCCTCTAGAATTGGCAAACTAGAAGATGTCATAACCAACTTGGGTTCCGCTTTTGCCACTGTGCAAATACTCCAAATCTCACTCTCAAAAAGACCGTCTAGTTTGTTTTTGTTCCTAAAGCTAGTGGTGAGTCATCCAATAAAGATGAAGATCTTAAGATGATAAATGATCACACTACTTATGGTTTGAGCACCAAAGATAACTATACGTGATTCCATCACCTTATGCCTAGCTAAGGGCGTTAAACAATAGCGCTTGTTGGGAGGCAACCCAACGAATCTATCCTTTTTCTTTCTGTTTTTTGTTTTCCACACTTTCATAATTCTGTTACGATTGTGTTTTTTGTGTTTCTTTTGCATTTGTGCCAAGTGAAACCGTTATGATTAGTCTTGGGGATGATCATTTGATCATGCTGGAAAAGACAGAAACTTTCTGCCCACGAAAAGAATTTTCATTTTTTGTCTCTGAGAGATTTTGAGTTGATTCTTTTTGCTGCTGATTTCTATGCAAATTCTTCAGACTGTCGTAATGTTTCATAATTTTTTAAGTAGCAGAAGTATACGAAGTATACAGATTGCTACAGACTGGTCTGCTGTTAACAGATTCTGTTTTTGTTGAGTTGGTTGCTTATTTTGATGAAACTATGGATAGTATCGGGGGGTATTAGCCATGGAAGATTGAAAATACAGTAACCCAACATCAACATAAGTAGAATTTAAGTTTGCTACAGTACCTAAGGAAGTGGTAATTTTCTTTCTTATACTAATGATATCATGAGTTTCTGTTTAAGTTTCGTGTTGTGAAGTTTTCAAGTTTTGGGTGAAGTTCTTATGGACAAAGAGATAAAGAGTGGCAAGAGATCAAGCTTGGGGATGCCCAAGGCACCCCAAGTTGATTCAAGGATGCCGAAAAAGCCTAAGCTTGGGGATGCCCCGGGAAGGCATCCCCTCTTTCGTCTTCAATACATGGGTAACGTTACTTGGTGCTATATTTTTATTCACCACATGTTATGTGTTTTGCTTGGAGCGTCTTGTATCGTAGGAGTCTTTTCTTTTTGTTGTGTCACAATCTTCCTTGCTGCACACCTAGAGAGAGACATGCACTCACCGTGATTTTGTCGAGCTTCACTTATATCCTTTGGTTAGGCAATTCAGCTCACATGTGTTTCACTTATATCTTTTGAGCTAGTTGATGTTGCTCTATGTGTTTCACTTCTATCTTTTGGAGCACGGCAGTGCATGGCGTGGTAGTTGATCTGTGCTATGAAAGTAGTCTCAAAAGGGGTAGTTATCCAAAGGGATATGAAAACTTCCACCTTCATGTGCATTGAGTAGTTAGAGAAGTTTGATTCATCTCAATTAGTTTTGAGTTGTTGTTGTGGTAATATTGAAGTTATACTAGTAAGGTGTTGTAGATCTAGAAATACTTGTGTTGAAGCTAGTGATTCACGTAGCTTGCACGTATGGTGAACCGCTATGTGATGAAGTCTGAGCATGATTAGTTTATTGATTGTCATCCTTTGTGTAGCGGTCGGGATCGCGCGATGGTTTATACCTACCAACCCTTCCCCTAGGAGTATGCGTTGAATGCTTTGCTTCGATTACTACTAAAACTTTTGCAACAAGTATATGAGTTCTTCATGACTAATGTTGAGTCCATGGTTTAGATGCACTTTCACCTTCCACCATCACTATCTTCTTTAGTGCCGTTCAACTTTCGCCGGTGCATAAACCCACCATATAGCCTCCCTCAAAACAGCCACCATACCTACCTACTATGGCTTTTTCAAAGCCATTCCGAGATATATTGCCATGCAACTACCACCATGAATGTGCCACAGTTTCTACATTGCCATTGCATGATCGTAAGATAGCTAGCATGATGTTTCCAATGATGTCTATGCCATGCTAGATCATTGTCATGGTACACTACCGAAGGCATTTCATATAGAGTCATCATTGCTCTAAGTTTTGAGTTGTAAGTGTGATGATCATCATTGATGGAGCATTGTCCCATGTGAGGAAATAAAAGAGGCCAGCGAAGCCCATTTACAAAAAGAGGCCAAAGATGCCCACACACAAAAAAAGAGGCCAAAGAGCCCACCAAAAAAATGAGAGAAAAAGAGAGAAGGGACAATGCTACTCTCTCCTTTCCACACTTGTGCGTATTAAGCACCATGATCTTCATGATTGAGAGTCTCTCGTTTTGTCACCACCATATAGCTAGTGGGAAATTTTCATTATATAACCTGGCTTGTATATTCCAATGATGGGCTTCCTCAAAATTGTCTTAGGTCTTCGTGAGCAAGCAAGTTGAATGCACACCCACTAGTTTTCTTTAATAGCTTTCACATACTCTTAGCTCTAGTGCATCATTTGTATGGCAATCCCTACTCATTCACATTGATATCTATTGATGAGCATCTCCATAGCTTATTGATATGCCTAGTCAATGTGACCATCTTCTCCTTGTTTGCCTTGCAACCTCCACCACACTCCATCCCACTTATAGTGCTAAAACCATGGCTCACGCTCATGTATTGCATGAGAGTTGAAAAAGTTTGAGAAAGTAAAGGTGTGAAAACAATTACTTGGCCAATACCGAGGTTGTGCATGATTTAAATTCGTTGTGCAAGGATGATAGAGCATAGCTAGACTATATGATTTTGTAGGGATAACTTTCTTTTGGCCTTGTTATTTTGAAAGTTCATGATTACCTTGCTAGTTTGCTTGAAGTATTATTGTCTCCACGTCAATAGCAAACTATTGTTTTGAATCTAACTGATCTGAACATTCATGTCACATAAGAGGAGTTACAAAGGACATCTATGCTAGGTAGCATGAGAGCATCAAAAATTAATTCTTTATCACTTCCCTACTCGAGGACGAGCAGGAGTTAAGCTTGGGGATGCTTGATACGTCTCAAATGTATCTATAATTTTTGATGGTTTCATGTTGTTATCTTGTCAACTTTGGATGTTTTATATACCTTTTATATCTTTTCTGGGACTAGCTTATTAATTCAGTGCCAAGTGCGAGTTCCTGTTTTTTCTGTGTTTTTGACTCTTTTCAGATCTAATTTTGGAATGGAGTCCAAACGGAATAAGATCCCCGAAATGAATTTTTCCAGAACAGAAGAAGATCGGGTGACTTGAGGGCCAAGGAAAGAGGTCCACAGGGAGCCCACAAGCCATGTAGCCGCGGCTTGGGGGCCCGCGGCTACAAGGCTTGTGCCCCCCTTGGAGCTCCCCTGTCCTAGCTCTATCGCCTATATATTCCCTAAAATCCCAGAAAAATCAGCGCGTCCACGAAACCACTTTTCCGCCGCCGCAAGCTTCCGTTTTTGCGAGATCTCATCTGGAGACCCTTTCCGGTGCCCTGTCGGAGGGGACTTTGGAGCTGGAGGGCTTCTACATCAACATCATTGCCTCTCCAATGACTCGTGAGTAGTCTACTTCAGACCTACAGGTCCGTAGTTAGTAGCTAGATGGCTTCTTCTCTCTCTTGGATCTTCAATACAAAGTTCTCCATGATCTTCATGGAGATCTATCCGATGTAATCCTCTTTGGCAGTGTGTTTGTCGAGATCCGATGAATTGTGGATTTGTTATTAGATTATCTATGAATTATATTTGAGTCTTTGCTGATTTCTTATATGCATGATTTGATATCCTTGTAAGTCTCTCCGAGTCTTGGGTTTTGTTTGGCCAACTAGATCTATGATTCTTGCAATGGGAGAAGTGCTTGGTTTTGGGTTCATACCGTGCGGTGACCTTTCCCAGTGACAGAAGGGGCAGGAAGGCATGCATCATGTTGTTGCCATCAAGGGTAACAAGATGGGCTTTTATCATAGATTTGAGATTCTCCATCTACATCATGTCATCGTGCTTAAGGCGTTACTCTATTCTTATGAACTCAATACACTAGATGCATGCTGGATAGCGGTCGACGTGTGGAGTAATAGTAGTAGATGCAGAAAGTATCGGTCTACTTGTTTTGGACGTGATGCCTATATGTATGATCATTGCCATATATAACGTCATGACTTTGCGCGGTTCTATCAATTGCTCGACAGTAATTCGTTCACCCACCGTCTACTTGCTTTCATGAGAGAAGCCACTAGTGAACACTACGGCCCCCGGGTCTACTCACAATTATCATCTCTGCTTTTACTTTACTTTGCTTTGTTTACTTTTTGCTTTCAGTTCTCACTTTGCAAACAATCTATAAGGGATTGACAACCCCTTCATAGCGTTGTGTGCAAGCTCTTTGTGTTTGTGCAGGTACTTGTGACTTGACGCGATCCTCCTACTGGATTGATACCTTGGTTCTCAAACTGAGGGAAATACTTACCGCCGCTGTGCTACATCACCCTTTCCTCTTCAAGGGAACACCAACGCAAGGATCCAAGGCCGCGGGGGAATCCTTTGCATACTTGACAAGGAAATCCCTATAGGCTTAGCCAGCAGCAATCCCCTCCTCTCTGGGGAAAACCCCCAACGTAGTTTACAAATAGAGGAAGAATCTCTAGCGCCCTTATCGAGGAGACATCATCAAAATCTCATTAGGTACCTGCACACACATTATCATTCACTTTTTCTACTTTTCACTTGCCTAGTTATGCTACATTTATCTTTGTGGCACCATAATAGGAAGTAGGAGCAAACATTTAATATAAATGGATTCTCATCCGCTTGCTTATCTTTTCAATCTTGCTGCTTATCGTAGACCAATAGCTAATAATGAATTAATGAATGAAAGTGATATTGGGATACATTTATTGAATGAAAAGTATGATTGAAATGGATGTTAATATAAATTCCATTAAAGTCAATTGGAGGGCACGAAGGCCGTATTTGTCCTTTAGGGATCCCCTTTCTACTGGGCCTCGTGGGCCCTATGTAGTTGACGTGGTCGGGCTCCCTTACATGAGTCACCCAAGTGACCAACCGCCCGCAACCATTGCGAGGCAAAAGTCCTCCTAGTGAGGCCTTGAATTTCTAGTGAGGATAAGTCTCGTCAAATCGTCTCTTGTAGACCACCAATATCAATGGCTTCTCGCGCATGTACAGAATCAACTCGCGATGGCGGCCTAAGAGTATCCACAATGGGAGTAACATAGGTAGTAACATAGATGCCACCTAAGCAAGAAATATGATGTGTCAACTAATTAATGAGAAGTGAGAAAAGTTGAGTAACTTAGCATGTTACTCATACTAGGAGTAACTTAGCATGTTACTCATACTAGGAGTAACATAGTGGATACCAAGGCAAGATGAATCTATAAGCTAACAAATGAAAGGCTCAATGTTACTACCCCTATGTTACAATCTACTGTGAAGGTAGTAACTTAGACTAGTAACATATGTATGTTACTACTCTATGTTACTCCCCATTATGAGTAGTCTAAGTGGCGGAACCCGTAGATGTTCTAGCAAAGTAACTTCATGAGGAGACCGAAGGCTCATTGGCCCCTTCATGTCGGGTCGGGCGGGCCCTTCAAAAGTCGAGGACCAAGACGACTGTTGGGGAACGTCGCATGGGAAACAAAAATTTTCCTACGCGCACGAAGACCTATCATGGTGATGTCCATCTACGAGAGGGGATGAGTGATCTACGTACCCTTGTAGACCGTACAGCAGAAGCGTTAGAGAATGCGGTAGATGTAGTGGAACGTCCTCACGTCCCTCGATCCGCCCCACGAACAATCCCGCGATCAGTCCCACGATCTAGTACCGAACGGACGGCACCTCCGCGTTCAACACACGTACAGCTCGACGATGATCTCGGCCTTCTTGATCCAGCAAGAGAGACGGAGAGGTAGAAGAGTTGTCCGGCAGCGTGACGGCGCTCCGGAGGTTGGTGATGACCTTGTCTCAGCAGGGCTCCGCCCGAGCTCCACAGAAACACGATCTAGAGGAAAAACCGTGGAGGTATGTGGTCGGGCAGCCGTGGAAAAGTCGTCTCAAATCTGCCCTAAAACCTCCGTATATATAGGTCGGAGGGAGGGGGCCTTGCCTTGGGGTCCAAGGACCCTCAAGGGGGTCGGCCGAGCCAAGGGGGAGGACTCTCCCCCCCAAACCGAGTTGGACTAGGTTTGGTGGGAGGGAGTCCTCCTCCCTTCCCACCTCCTCCTTTTTTTTCTTTTCCTCTTGATTTTTCTTCTCTTGTCGCATAGACCACTTGTGGGCTGTTCCACCAGCCCACTAAGGGCTGGTGTGTCTCCCCAAGGCCTATGGGCTTCCCCGGGGTGGGTTGCCCCCCCCGGTGAACTCCCGGAACCCATTCGTCATTCCCGGTACATTCCCGGTAACTCCGAAAACCTTCCGGTAATCAAATGAGGTCATCCTATATATCAATCTTCATTTCCGGACCATTCCGGAAACCCTCGTGACGTCCGTGATCTCATCCAGGACTCCGAACAACATTCGATAACCAACCATATAACTCAAATACGCATAAAACAACGTCGAACCTTAAGTGTGCAGACCCTGCGGGTTCGAGAACTATGTAGACATGACCCGAGAGACTCCTCGGTCAATATCCAATAGCGGGACCTGGATGCCCATATTGGATCCTACATATTCTACGAAGATCTTATCGTTTGAACCTCAGTGCCAAGGATTCGTATAATCCCGTATGTCATTCCCTTTGTCCTTCGGTATGTTACTTGCCCGAGATTTGATCGTCAGTATCCGCATACCTATTTCAATCTCGTTTACCGACAAGTCTCTTTACTCGTTCCATAATACAAGATCCCGCAACTTACACTAAGTTACATTGCTTGCAAGGCTTGTGTGTGATGTTGCATTACCGAGTGGGCCCCGAGATACCTCTCCGTCACACGGAGTGACAAATCCTAGTCTTGATCCATACTAACTCAACTAACACCTTCGGAGATACCTGTAGAGCACCTTTATAGTCACCCAATTACGTTGTGACGTTTGATACACACAAAGCATTCCTCCGGTGTCAGTGAGTTATATGATCTCATGGTCATAGGAACAAATACTTGACACGCAGAAAACAGTAGCAACAAAATGACACGATCAACATGCTACGTCTATTAGTTTGGGTCTAGTCCATCACGTGATTCTCCCAATGACGTGATCCAGTTATCAAGCGACAACACCTTGTTCATAATCAGAAGACACTGACTATCATCGATCAACTGGCTAGCCAACTAGAGGCATGCTAGGGATGGTGTTTTGTCTATATATCCACACATGTAAATGAGTCTTCATTCAATACAATTATAGCATGGATAATAAACTATTATCTTGATACAGGAATTATAATAATAACTATATTTATTATTGCCTCTAGGGCATAATTCCAACAGTCTCCCACTTGCACTAGAGTCAATAATCTAGCCCTCACATCACCATGCGAATTACATTGTAATAAATCTAACACCCATACAGTTCTGGTGTCGATCATGTTTTGGCTGTGGAAGAGGTTTAGTCAGCGGGTCTGCTACATTCAGATCCGTGTGCACTTTGCATATATTTACGTCCTCTTCCTCGACGTAGTCGCGGATGAGGTTGAAGCGTCGTTTGATGTGTCTGGTCTTCTTGTGAAACCGTGGTTCCTTTGCTAAGGCAATGGCACCCGTGTTGTCACAGAACAAGGTTATTGGATCCAGTGCACTTGGCACCACTCCAAGATCCGTCATGAACTACTTCATCCAGACACCCTCCTTAGCCGCCTCTGAGGCAGCCATGTACTCCGCTTCACATGTAGAATCTGCTACGACGCTTTGCTTGGAACTACACCAGCTTACTGCACCCCCATTAAGAATAAATACGTATCCGGTTTGCGACTTAGAGTCGTCCGGATCTGTGTCAAAGCTTGCATCGACGTAACCTTTTACGGCGAGCTCTTCGTCACCTCCATATACGAGAAACATCTCCTTAGTCCTTTTCAGGTACTTCAGGATATTCTTGACCGCTGTCCAGTGATCCACTCCTGGATTACTCTGGAACCTACCTGCCATACTTATGGCCAGGCTAACATCCGGTCTAGTGCACAGCATCGCATACATGATAGAACCTATGGCTGAAGCATAGGGGACGGAGCGCATATGCTCTCTATCTTCATCAGTTGCTGGGCACCGAGTCTTACTCAATCTCGTACCTTGTAAAACTGGCAAGAACCCTTTCTTGGACTGTTCCATTTTGAACCTCTTCAAAACTTTATCAAGGTATGTGCTTTGTGAAAGTCCTATCAGGCGTTTTGATCTATCCCTATAGATTTTAATGCCTAGAATGTAAGCAGCTTCTCCTAGGTCCTTCATAGAGAAACTTTTATTCAAGTAACCTTTTATGCTCTCCAAAAGCTCCACATCGTTTCCAGTCAGTAATATGTCATCCACATATAATATTAGAAACGCCACAGAGCTCCCACTCACTTTCTTGTAAATACAAGATTCCCCAACCACTTGTATAAACCCAAATGCTTTGATCACCTCATCAAAGCGTTTGTTCCAACTCCGAGATGCTTGCACCAGTCCATAAATGGATCGCTGGAGCTTGCACACCTTGTTAGCATTCTTAGGATCGACAAAACCTTCGGGCTGCATCATATACAACTCTTCTTTAAGGAAACCGTTAAGGAACGCCGTTTTGACATCCATCTGCCAGATTTCATAATCGAAAAATGCAGCTATTGCTAGCATGATTCTGACGGACTTAAGCATCGCCACGGGTGAGAAAGTCTCATCGTAGTCAATTCCTGGAACTTGTGAAAAAACCCTTTGCCACAAGTCGAGCTTTATAAACGGTCACATTACCGTCAGCGTCCGTCTTCTTCTTAAAGATCCATTTGTTCTGAATAGCCTTGCGGCCCTCAGGTAGTATCTCCAAAGTCCACACTTTGTTCTCATACATGGATCCTATCTCGGATTTCATGGCTTCTTGCCATTTGTTGGAATCTGGGCCCACCATTGCTTCTTCATAACTCGCAGGTTCATTGTTGTCTAACAACATGATCGATAAGACGGTATTACCGTACCACTCTGGAGCAGTACGTGATCTCGTCGACCTGCGTGGTTCAACAGAAACTTGAACTGGAGTTTCATGATCATCATCATTAACTTCCTCCTCAACCGGCGTCGCAACGACAGAGGTTTCCCCTTGCACTGCGCCACCATCCAGAGGGATGAGAGGTTCGACAACCTCGTCAAGTTCTATCTTCCTCCCACTCAATTCTCTCGAGAGAAACTCCTTCTCGAGAAAAGCTCCGTTCTTAGCAACAAACACTTTGCCCTCGGATTTGAGATAGAAGGTGTACCCAACTGTCCCTTTTGGGTAACCTATGAAGACGCACTTTTCCGCTTTGGGTTCCAGCTTTTCAGGCTGAAGTTTTTTGACATAAGCATCACATCCCCAAACTTTAAGAAACGACAACTTTGGCCTTTTGCCATACCACAGTTCGTATGGTGTCGTCTCAACGGATTTTGATGGTGCCCTATTTAAAGTGAATGCAGCTGTTTCTAATGCATAACCCCAAAATGATAACGACAAATCAGTAAGAGACATCATAGATCGCACCATCTCTAACAAAGTACGATTACGACGTTCGGACACACCATTACGCTGTGGTGTTCCAGGCGGTGTTAACTGCGAAACAATTCCACATTGTCTTAAGTGAGCACCAAACTCGAAACTTAGATATTCACCCCCACGATCAGACCGTAGGAACTTGATCTTCTTGTTACGATGATTTTCCACTTCACTCTGAAATTGCTTGAACTTTTCAAATGTTTCAGACTTGTGCTTCATCAAGTAGACATAACCATATCTACTTAAATCGTCAGTGAAGGTGAGAAAATAACGATATCCGCCGCGTGCCTCTACGCTCATTGGACCACACACATCGGTATGTATGATTTCCAACAAGTCACTTGCATGCTCCATTGTTTCGGAGAACGGAGTCTTAGTCATCTTGCCCATGAGGCATGGTTCGCACGTGTCAAGTGAATCAAAGTCAAGTGACTCCAAAAGTCCATCAGCATGGAGTTTCTTCATGCGCTTTACACCAATATGACCCAAGCGGCAGTGCCACAAAAATATGGCGCTATCATTGTTTACTCTAACTCTTTTGGTCTCAATGTTATGTATATGCGTATCGCTATCAAGATTCAATATGAACAATCCTCTCACATTCGGTGCATGACCATAAAAGATGTTACTCATAGAAATAGAACAACCATTATTCTCAGACTTAAAAGAGTAACCGTCTCGCAATAAACAAGATCCAGATATAATGTTCATGCTCAACGCAGGCACTAAATAACAATGATTTAAGTTCGTCACTAATCCCGATGGTAGCTGAAGTGACACCGTGCCGACGGCGATTGCATCAACCTTGGAACCATTTCCCACGCGCATCGTCACTTCGTCTTTCGCCAGCCTTCGTCTATTCCGTAGTTCCTGCTTCGAGTTGCAAATGTGAGCAACAGAACCGGTATCGAATACCCACGCACTACTACGAGAGCCGGTTAAGTACACATCAATAACATGTATATCAAATATACCTGATTTTTCTTTGCCCGCCTTCTTATCTGCCAGATACTTGGGGCAATTGCGCTTCCAGTGACCCATACCCTTGCAATAGAAGCACTCTGTTTCAGGCTTAGGTCCAGCCTTAGGTTTCTTCGGCGGATTGGCAACAGGCTTGCCGCTCTTCTTCGAATTGCCCTTCTTGCCTTTGTCGTTTCTCTTGAAACTAGTGGTCTTGCTCACCATCAACACTTGATGCTCTTTACGGAGTTCAGACTCTGCGACTTTCAGCATCGCAAACAACTCGCCGGGAGACTTGTTCATCCCTTGCATGTTGTAGTTCAACACAAAGCCTTTATAGCTTGGCGGCAGTGATTGAAGGATTCTGTCAGTGATAGCTTCTTGCGGGAGTTCAATCCCCAGCTCAGCTAGACGGTTTGAGTACCCATACATTTTGAGCACATGTTCACTGACAGACGAGTTTTCCTCCATCTTGCAAGCATAGAATTTATCGGAGGTCTCATACCTCTCGATCCGGGCGTTCTTCTGAAAGATAAACTCCAACTCCTGGAACATCTCAAATGCTCCATGACGCTCAAAGCGACGTTGAAGTCCCGGTTCTAAGCCATACAAGACTGCACATTGAACTATTGAGTAGTCCTCCTTACGTGCTAACCAAGCGTTCTTAACATCCTGATCAGCCGTAGCGGGTGGTTCATCTCCTAGCGCAGCATTAAGGACATAATCCTTCTTCCCAGCTTGTAAGATTAGCTTAAGATTACGAGCCCAGTCTACAAAGTTGCTTCCATCATCTTTCAACTTAGCTTTCTCTAGGAACGTATTAAAATTCAGGATGACTGTCGCGTGAGCCATGATCTACAACACAAATATATTCAAAGTGGACTTAGACTATGTTCAAGATAATTAGAGTTCAACTTAATCAAATTATATGCTAAACTCCCACTCAAAAAGTACATCTCTCTAGTCATTTGAGTGGTTCATGATCCACTTACACTATCCCAAGTCCGATCATCACGTGAGTTGAGTATAGTTTCAGTGGTAAGCATCCCTATGCTAATCATATCAACTATATGATTCATGATCGACCTTTCGGTCTCATGTGTTCCGAGGCCATGTCTGCACATGCTAGGCTCGTCAAGCTTAACCCGAGTGTTCCGCGCGCGCAACTGTTTTGCACCCGTTGTATGTGAACGTTGAGTCTATCACACCCGATCATCACGTGGTGTCTCGAAACGACGAACTGTAGCAACGGTGCACAGTCGGGGAGAACACAATTTCGTCTTGAAATTTTAGTGAGAGATCACCTCATAATGCTACCGTCGTTCTAAGCAAAATAAGGTGCATAAAAGGATTAACGTCATATGCAATTCATAAGTGACATGATATGGCCATCATCACGTGCTTCTTGATCTCCATCACCAAAGCACTGGCACGATCTTCTTGTCACCGGCGCCACACCATGATCATCCATCAACGTGTTGCCATCGGGGTTGTCGTGCTACTTATGCTATTACTACTAAAGCTACATCCTAGCAAAATAGTAAACGCATCTGCAAGCACAAACGTTAGTATAAAGACAACCCTATGGCTCCTGCCGGTTGCCGTACCATCGACGTGCAAGTCGATATTTCTATTACAACATGATCATCTCATACATCCAATATATCACATCACATCGTTGGCCATATCACATCACAATCATACCCTGCAAAAACAAGTTAGACGTCCTCTAATTTTGTTGTTGCATGTTTTACGTGGTGACCAAGGGTATCTAGTAGGATCGCATCTTACTTACGCAAACACCACAACGGAGATATATGAGTTGCTATTTAACCTCATCCAAGGACCTCCTCGGTCAAATCCGATTCAACTAAAGTTGGAGAAACCGTCACTTGCCAGTCATCTTTGAGCAAAGGGGGTTACTCGTAACGATGAAACCAGTCTCTCGTAAGCGTACGAGTAATGTCGGTCCAAGCCGCTTCAATCCAACAATACCGCGGAATCAAGAAAAGACTAAGGAGGGCAGCAAAACGCACATCACCGCCCACAAAAACTTTTGTGTTCTACTCGAGAAGACATCTACGCATGAACCTAGCTCATGATGCCACTGTTGGGGAACGTCGCATGGAAAACAAAAATTTTCCTACGCGCACGAAGACCTATCACGGTGATGTCCATCTATGAGAGGGGATGAGTGATCTACGTACCCTCGTAGACCGTACAACAGAAGCGTTAGAGAACGCGGTTGATGTAGTGGAACGTCCTCACGTCCCTCGATCCGCCCCGCGAACAATCCCGCGATCAGTCCCACGATCTAGTACCGAACGGACGGCACCTCCGCGTTCAGCACACGTACAGCTCGACGATGATCTCGGCCTTCTTAATCCAGCAAGAGAGACGGAGAGGTAGAAGAGTTCTCCGGCAGCGTGACGGCGCTCCGGAGGTTGGTGATGACCTTGTCTCAGCAGGACTCCGCCCGAGCTCCGCAGAAACGCGATCTAGAGGAAAAACCGTGGAGGTATGTGGTCGGGCAGCCGTGGAAAAGTCGTCTCAAATCTGCCCTAAAACCTCCGTATATATAGGTGGGAGGGAGGGGGCCTTGCCTTCGGGTCCAAGGACCCTCAAGGGGGTCGACCGAGCCAAGGGGGAGGACTCTCCCCCCCCAAACCGAGTTGGACTAGGTTTGGTGGGAGGGAGTCCTCCTCCCTTCCCACCTCCTCCTTTTTTTTTTTCTTTTCCTCTTGATTTTTCTTCTCTAGGCGCATAGACCACTTGTGGGCTGTTCCACCAGCCCACTAAGGGCTGGTGTGTCTCCCCAAGGCCTATGGGCTTCCCCGGGGTGGGTTGCCCCCCCCCGGTGAACTCCCGGAACCAATTCGTCATTCCCGGTACATTCCCGGTAACTCCGAAAACCTTCCGGTAATCAAATGAGGTCATCCTATATATCAATCTTCGTTTCCGGACCATTCCGGAAACCCTCGTGACGTCCGTGATCTCATCCGGGACTCCGAACAACATTCGGTAACCAACCATATAACTCAAATACGCATAAAACAACGTCGAACCTTAAGTGTGCAGACCCTGCGGGTTCGAGAACTATGTAGACATGACCCGAGAGACTCCTCGGTCAATATCCAATAGCGGGACCTGGATGCCCATATTGGATCCTACATATTCTACGAAGATCTTATCGTTTGAACCTCAGTGCCAAGGATTCGTATAATCCCGTATGTCATTCCCTTTGTCCTTCGGTATGTTACTTGCCCGAGATTTGATCGTCAGTATCCGCATACCTATTTCAATCTCGTTTACCGGCAAGTCTCTTTACTCGTTCCGTAATACAAGATCCCGCAACTTACACTAAGTTACATTGCTTGCAAGGCTTGTGTGTGATGTTGCATTACCGAGTGGGCCCCGAGATACCTCTCCGTCACACGGAGTGACAAATCCCAGTCTTGATCCATACTAACTCAACTAACACCTTCGGAGATACCTGTAGAGCACCTTTATAGTCACCCAGTTACGTTGCGACGTTTGATACACACAAAGCATTCTCCGGTGTCAGTGAGTTATATGATCTCATGGTCATAGGAACAAATACTTGACACGCAGAAAACAGTAGCAACAAAATGACACGATCAACATGCTACGTCTATTAGTTTGGGTCTAGTCCATCACGTGATTCTCCCAATGACGTGATCCAGTTATCAAGCAACAACACCTTGTTCATAATCAGAAGACACTGACTATCATCGATCAACTGGCTAGCCAACTAGAGGCATGCTAGGGATGGTGTTTTGTCTATATATCCACACATGTAAATGAGTCTTCATTCAATACAATTATAGCATGGATAATAAACTATTATCTTGATACAGGAATTATAATAATAACTATATTTATTATTGCCTCTAGGGCATAATTCCAACAACGACAACTTGGGTGGTCTACCAGGAAGATTCCCCACGTGAGGGGCATATCGTTATCAACCACCAAGGATGGGACACCAACACTATTGCCCGCACCACATATTGGTGCTAAGTGGGGTGTGATACGTCTGTGTCGTATCTACTTTTCTGAACTATTTTGCCCTTGTTTTGGACTCTAATTTGCATGAATTGAATGGAACTAACCCGGACTAACGTTGTTTTCAGCAAAATTGCCATGGTGTTGTTTTTGCGCAGAAATAAAAGTTCTCAGAATGACCTAAAAATTTACGGAGAATTTTTGTGGAATTAATGAAAAATACTGGCGCAAGAATCAGCGGAGGAAGTGGAGCCGTGAGCCCACAAGCCCACCAGGCACGGGCCCCCCTAACTGCGCCTGGTAGGCTTGTGGGGCCCATGAAGCTCCACCGCCTCCAAATCCAGCTCTATTTAGTCCGTGTCGCCCGGAAAAAAATCAAGGAGAAGAGTTCATCGCGTTTTACAATACGGAGGCGCCGCCACCTCCTGTTCTTCATCTGGAGGACAGATCTGGAGTCCGTTCTGGGCTCTGGAGAGGGGAGATCGTCGCCATCGTCATCATCAACCTTCCTTCATCGCCAATTCCATGATGCTCTTCACCGTTCGTGAGTAATCTCATCGTAGGCTTGCTAGACAGTGATGGGTTGGATGAGATCTATCATGTAATCAAGTTAGTTTTGACGGGGATTGATCCCTAGTATCCACTATGTTCTGAGATTGATGTTGCTACTACTTTGCCATGCTTAATGCTTGTCACTAGGGCCCGAGTGCCATGATTTCAGATCTGAACCTATTATGTTGTCGCCAATATATGTGTGTTTTAGATCCTATCTTGGAAGTTGTAGTCACCTACTATGTGTTATGACCAGGCAACCCGGAGTGACAATAGCCGGAACCACTCCCGGAGATGACCATAGTATGAGGAGTTCATGTATTCACCAAGTGTTAATGCGTTGGTTCGGTTCTTTATTAAAAGGAGAACCATAATATCCCATAGTTTCCATTAGGACCCCACTGCCACGGGAGGGATGGACAATAGATGTCATGCAAGTTCTTTTCCCTAAGCACGTATGACTACATACGGAATACATGCCTACATTAGATTGACGAACGGGAGCTAGTTACTTATCTCTCCGTGTTATAACTGTTACATGACGAATAGCATCCAGCATAATCATCCATCACCGATCCAATACCTACGAGTTTTTCCTACTGGTCCTTGCTACGTTACTTTGCCGCTACTGCTGTCACTGCTGCTGCTGTTACTCTGTTGCTATTGCTGTTAGTTTGCTACTACTGGTTACTGTTGCTAGTGCTGCTATCACCCTACTTTGCTACTGATACTTTGCTGCAGATACTAAATCTTTCAGGTGTGGTTGAATTGACAACTCAACTGCTAATACTTGAGAATATTCTTTGGCTTCCCCTTGAGTCGAATCAATAAATTTGGGTTGAATACTCTACCCTCGAAAACTGTTGCGATCCCCTATACTTGTGGGTTATCAAGACCTTTTTCTGGCGCCGTTGCCGGGGAAGCACAGCTATATTCTCTGAGTCACTTGGGATTTACGTCTGCTGATCACTATGAAGAATCTGAGAGATCCAAGATCTAAAGTCTTGCCCTCAACTACGAGGATAGGTAAGGAACTGTCATCTAGCTCTGCACTTGATTCACCTTCAGTTATGAGTAAGTTTGTGACACCACCTCCTGCTAGAAATCTTGATATGTCGCATGTGCTTGATACTACTTTGCCTGATGATTCTATGCTTGATACTTCTTTGCCACTAGGTGCATTCTTGATGCACAAATTGCTAGAGTTGCTGCTAGATGTGATGATACTTCTGAAATTGCTGATACTATTGAAGTAGAACCTGCTATTATGCCTGAATTGCCTGATATGCCTGAGCGTTATGTTATGGAGGGAGAGATAGCTGAGGATTTTCTTGCGTGTAAGGATAGCTATGATGTTGAGAATTTACTGCGCAAGTGGAAAGAAAAATCTCTGAAAGCTAGGATGAAATACGACCCGAAGTTTGCTACTTCGCCTATCTTTGTGACCGATAAGGATTATGAATTCACTGTCGACCCTGAGTTAATCACTCTGGTTGAATCTGTTCCTTTTCACGGTTATGAGTCTGAAACGGTTGCAGCCAATCTTACCAAACTGCACGATATAGCGACCCTATTCACTAGTGAGGAAAAGATCTCCCACTACTATATCCTCAAGTTGTTTCCTTTCTCGCTAAAGGATGATGCTAAGACCTGGTTCACTTCTCTTGCTCCTGGTTGTGTGCGTAGTCCCGAGGATATGGTCTACTACTTCTCTGAAAAATATTTCCCTGCCCATAAGAAGCAAGCTGCCTTGCAGGAAATATACAACTTTGCACAAGTTGAAGAAGAGAGTCTCCCACAAGTTTGGGGGAGCCTCGTCCAGCTATTGAATGATTTGCCTGATCACCCTCTTGAGAAGAATGAAATACTTGATATCTTCTATAATGGACTTACCGATGCATCCAAAGACCACCTAGATAGTTGTGTTGGTTGTGTTTTTAGGGAACAAACCGTAGAACAAGCTGAGATTCTATTGGACTATTCCCGAACCACCTCCTAAGCCAACTCCGAAGAAAAGAGGTATTCTATTCCTCAGTCCTAAAGATATGCAAGAAGATAAGAAATCTATGAAAGAGAAAGGCATTAAATCTGAAGATGTCAAAAATCTACCACCTATCAAAGAGATCCATGGTCTTGATAACCCGATACAGGTAGTAGAAGTAAATTCTCTGCGTAGATTCGATGAGAGTGATATTCCTTTTGATAAACCTGCTAGCTTATGCTTGGATGAATTTGATAACTTTGTTGCCAAACAACTACTTGAGTATGCTTAGTCATTTAGTTGCTTGTGTAGACATAAACGTCAATGATCTTAAGCTTCTGAGTAAACATGCCTCTACGGTTACTACTCAAGTAGAACAAGTACTTAAGGCTCAGAATGACTTGCTCAATGAGTAGAATGATAATTCTGTCAGAGTCATCACTAGAGGCGGTAGAATGACTGAGGAACCTTTGTATCCTGAGGGTCATCCTAAGAGAATTGAACAAGATTCTCAAGGAGTTAGCACTGATGCACCTAGGCATCCTAGGAAGAAGAAGAAAGATGATAGGGATTTGCACGCTAGCAACCCTATTGCTGCTACACCTGAGAGTCCAAACGATGTCTCTGCCTCTGATGTTGAAACACAATCTGGTGATGAACATGAGCCTAATGATAATATCAATAGTGTCGTTCATGAAGATGCTCAACCTAGCAACGATAAGGATGTGGAGATTGAACCTAGTGTTGATGTTGATAACCCACAGCCTAAGAATAAGAGATATGATAAGAATGATTTCGCTGCTAGGAAGCATGGTAAATAAAGGGAACCATGGGTTCAGAAACCCATGCCCTTTCCTCCCAAACCATCCAAGAAAAAGGATGATGAGGATTTTGAGCGATTCGTTGAAATGATTAGACCTGTCTTTCTGCAAATCCGTTTGACAGATATGCTCAAAATGTCTCTGTATGCTAAGTACATGAAAGATATTGTGACTAATAAGAGGAGGATACCTGAGGTTGAGATTTCCACCATGCTTGCTAACTATACCTTCAAGGGTGGAACTCCTAAGAAACTAGGTGATCCCGGTGTGCCCACTATACCTTGCTCCATTAAAGGAAACTACGTTAGAACTGCTTTATGCGACCTTGGAGCCGGTGTTAGTGTTATGCCTCTCTCTCTTTATCGTAGGCTTGAACTGGATAAGTTGACACCCACTGAAATCTCTCTGCAAATGGCCGACAAATCAACTGCTTTCCCTATAGGCATTTGCGAGGATGTGCCTG
This sequence comes from Hordeum vulgare subsp. vulgare, assembly GCF_904849725.1. Classification (NCBI taxonomy): domain Eukaryota; kingdom Viridiplantae; phylum Streptophyta; class Magnoliopsida; order Poales; family Poaceae; genus Hordeum; species Hordeum vulgare. Next base: position 536,530,928 of record NC_058520.1, on the reverse strand, counting down.
TTGTGGTTGCCAATGTCACTATCTTAACAGACTTTGTTATTCTGGATATTCTCGAGGACGATGCCATGGCGGTCATCCTCGGAAGACCCTTTTTAAACACTGCAGGGGCTGTTATAGATTGCAACAAAAGCAATGTCACTTTCCATGTCAACGGTAATGAGCATACGGTGCACTTTCCGAAGAAACAATATCGAGTACATTGCATCAATGCTATCGAAAAAACTTCATCGATTCTTATTGGGAGCGTTGAATGCCCTATTCCTCCTGTTAAGATGAAGTATGATTTGCTTGTTGGGGAGATTCACATCCCCATTGAGGTAACTTAGTGGCTATTTGGAAATTCTCCGTATCCTTTTGCGATTCGAAAAGTTTGTCGAGGAGACTTGATCAACCACATTGACGGATTTCTTTCGATGACCATGAGATGAATGAATCGAGGAGTCACAAACCTATGTTCCAAGCTTTCACCTTCGGTTGCTTAGAAGAAAAATGATAGATTTAGTTTAATTTTCCCTGCTTTCTGTTTTAGCGTCCTGCAGAAAAGTACCCCGAAAATAAAAGTTCTCTGAATGTCGTGAAAATCAAGTATGATTTTTTCTGGAATTTTTAAAAATACTGAGGCGAAGAGCTAGTCTAGGGGCTGCACCAGTGTGCCACAAGCCCTGGAGGCGCGGGCACCCCCCTGGCCGCACCTACCTGGCTTGTGGGGCCCACGTGCACCCCCTCCACTCACTGTAGCTCCCATCTGCTTCTCCTACCTCCAGAAAAAATCGTTTCGCAACTCAAACCCGTGTTCTTGCTCTTCTTGCTGGGATTTTCGATCTCCTTGCTCAAAGCACCATTCCAAACTTTTTTGGGGAAATTGCTCCTTGGTAAATGACTCCTCCATTGGTCCAATTAGTTTTTGCTCTAGTGCCTTATACTTCGCGTATTTTTGCTGCCTTGGTGACCATGTTCTTGAGCTTTGCATGCTAATTTTAGCTGGTCCCAAGTAGTTTTGATGCGTAATATTGCCTCTAGGCACTTGTGGGAGTAGTTTCTATGAGTCTATTTGAGCCTTGTTAACTTTTCCTTTGGGTCACTGAAAATTTCAGAAAAGGAAGATGTTCAGGAGAAACTATCATGGTGGTTCCTCAAGCAAGAGAGGTCCCCGTCTTGCGATTCGGGAGCCCGATCCTTACCAACTGGGGAATGCACAGGTACAACCATGTGAATGGCCTTCTGATGAATTCATGATTGAGGCAGGTTTCAAAGACAAGTTTGATACACTTGTTCACAAAGTCGGACTCGAAGAATTCATCTCAGATAAATGTGAACAGTATGTTGCTCTCACTGCCTCTTTTGTTCGTAGATTCAAATTTTCAGTTGGTCGTGACACATCCATTCTGTTTGATCTCTATGACAAATAGTATACCATGGATTTAGAGGATTTCAATAGCATTTGTAAAATACCTATTTGGGGTAGTGATACGTCTCCAACGTATTTATAATTTTTGATGGTTTCATGCTATTATCTTGTCAAACTTTGGATGTTTTGTATGCCTTTTATATATTTTTTGGGACTAACCTATTAACTCAGTGCCAAGTGCCAGTTCCTGTTTTTTCCATGTTTCTGACCCCTTTCAGAGGAGGATTTTAAATGGAGTCCAAACGGAACGAAACTGCCAAAAAGATTTTTTCCGAAACGGAAGAAGATCGAAAGCCTGAGAATCAGGGCAAGGGGCCAGCAGGGACCCCACAAGCCCCCTAGCCGCGGACAAGGGGGCCCGCGCCTTCCAGGCTTGTGGGCTCCCTGGGCCTCCTCTGCCCTAGGTTTTCCACCTATAAATTCCCTAAAATCCCAGAATAAATCAGGAGATCATCGAAAGTACTTTTCCGCCGCCGCAAGCTTGTCTCCGCAAGATCCCATCTGGGGCACGTTCTGGTGCCTTGCCGGAGGGGGGATTTGGATACGGAGGGCTTCTTCATCAACACCATGACCTCTCCGATGATGCGTGAGTGGTTCACCATAGACCTACGGGTCCATAGCTAGTAGCTAGATGGCTTCTTCTCTCTCTTGGATCTTCAATACAAAGTTCTCCATGATCTTCATGGAGATCTATCCGATGTAATCTTTTTTTGCGGTGTGTTTGTCGAGATCCGATGAATTGTGGATTTATGATCAGATTATCTATGAATCTTATTTGAGTTTCTTCTGATCTCTCTTATGCATGATTTCATATCCTTGTAATTCTCTTCGAGTTGTGGGTTTTGTTTGGCCAACTAGATCTATGATTCTTGCCATGGGAGAAGTGCTTGGTTTTGGGTTCATACCATGAGGTGACCTCACCCACTGACAGAAGGGGAAGCTAGGCACGCATCATGTTGTTGCCATCAAGGGTAAAAAGATGGGGTTTTCATCATTGGTTTGAGATTATCCCTCTACATCATGTCATCTTGCTTAAGGCGTTACTCTGTTCGTCATGAACTCAATACACTAGATGCATGATGGATAGCGGTCGAAGTGTGGAGTAATAGTAGTAGATGTAGAAAGTATCGGTCTACTTGTCTCGGACGTGATGCCTATATGTATGATCATTGCCTTAGATATCGTCATGACTTTGCGCGGTTCTATCGATTGCTCGACAGTAATTTGTTCACCCACCGTGATATTTGCTATTTTGAGAGAAGCCTCTAGTGAACACTATGGCCCCCGGGTCTACTCCACACCATATTTTCAGCCTTTCTCTTTTACTTCGTTGCACTTTCCGCCTTCAGATCTCATTTTGCAATCAATATTGAAGGTATTGACAACCCCTTTATAGCGTTGGGTGCAAGCTGTTTTGTGTTTGTGCAGGTACTCTGGACTTGACGAGATTCTCCTACTGGATTGATACCTTGGTTCTCAAACTGAGGGAAATACTTACTGCTCCTGTGCTGCATCACCCTTTCCTCTTCAAGGGAAAAACCAACGCAAGCAAGTCTCCGTCAACGTGTCAATTCTGGCGCTGTTGTTTGAGAAGTAGAAGGTAGTCTCAATGATCCTCCTAAATCTTCGGTTAGAGATTTTTTCTCTCGTATAACTATCGGAGAAACTAGAGATATTACAGAGGCTACCATTGGAAGCATTCATTTTCCTGCCTTGCATTATTTTGCCCTCTTCATAGGCAGATGCATTAATGGCAAGATTGAGCATTGTCACCTCTATGCACCCGACCTTAGTATTCTTAAGAGGGCAAGTAACGGGTGATAAAAGTTTCGACGTGGGAGCTATAATAGCAAGGAGGCTGAATAATAATGCTAATGAAGGGGATTTCTTTGGTGGGATCTATGCCACTCGCATAGCAAATTTTCTTGGAGTACCCATCCGCGAAGGAGATCCCCCGCTCCATACAACTTTGCTTGATCGCACCACTTTGACACGCTATCAGTTCCTTCAGAGGGATGATGAATCCCTCCTATACCGTTTAATATTTAACCGGCAGCGTGTGATGGGGTCATAGTCCTAGGGTAGGGTCATAGGCCTGCCGTAGAGGTCCTACCCAAGGACTACCCCACACATAGGACAAGACCCTAAGTCTACCCCGACTGGATTAAGGAATCCTCATCATCCAGTCGGCAACAGGTCCTGTATCATCCAGTTGGCAACAGGTCCTGTATCATCCAGTCGGATACTAGCATTCGGAGGTTACCAAGCTAACCGACTGGATACACTCGGTACATCGTAACCTCCCTGGAGGGAAACGGTCGTACGTTTCCGGGTGCATTTATTAGCATTTAGAGTGTACGTTACCTGTAACGTATGCATTCAATCGCCACTACTCCGCCCCTGAATCAGGACCGTTGTGGAGGGCAGCACACTCTATATAAGCCGCCCTCCCCCACCGGTAAAGGGGTTAGCGAATCTTTGTACCCCATATTACACTCGGTAACAAGCTCCGAGAGCACTGAGACGTAGGGATGTTACCTCCACCGCAGAGGGGCCTGAACTCATACAACCTCGCCGTAGCTAGGACTCTGTCCATCTCATTCGTACCCTACACATCTACTGTCAGGCTTATACCCACGACAGTTGGCGCCCACCGTGGGGCACGCGTCTAGGCGACTTCCGGCGAGTTTGCGACTACTTCCTTTCGTCATGTCGTCTGGTGGAGATTCGAGCATGGGTCACCAGATCCTCTTCGGCGCTCTCTCCTTCACCGTCGACGATTCGGCGTGGCTTCGGGAGGCGCCTCTCGACGTAGAGGCGCTTCCCCGTCGTGGGGCCACGCACTTCCGTGCCGGCGCTCGAGGCGTTCTTCTTCTCCAACAATCGGCTCCATTGTCGGCCTGCACCTCCGTCATGCGCCGCACCAAGCAATCCCGTAGTCCGCGTCTCCAACGTTGGGTGCAGCATGCCCGAGCGCGTCAGATCGCGTCCTCTCAAGTGGCAGTTTTGGAGTCTATTGTGGTTGCCTCGCGTTCCGAGTGCTCGGGCTCGGTTCCGACTGAGCTCCCTTCCGAGTACACGGGCCGCGGGCCTGCAGCAGAAGTACACATGGCCAACACCCATGAAGATCCCCGTCAGGCCGGCTGGAGCGAGCGCGAAATCGGTGAAGCATCCGGTGCACGCCGTCCACCTCGTCGTTCTGCCAGTCGGCACACCCGACGGAGCAACGTGGAGTTGTTCCGCACACCTCTCCTCAACTTGGCTGCGGCTACCAAGATCGCCGATTCCCTCCAGTCGACTGATTCAGAGGCAGGAAGGGGAATCGAACAGATCCGTGCTCTGTTGCACACGGCGCAGCAGCAAAATTCGGCAGTCTCCCAGTCGCACAATCGGATCTACAATAGTTCCGTCCATGCAAACACACATCGGTCGGTTCACAGCCCTGGTTCCCATCAGCACCACAGGGGAGGCAGCCGTTCCATGATCCGTGAAGATCGCCGCCGCTCGCGCACCCCTCCGCGGGGTGGGCCCTATGGGTCCAGACATCATGATGATCGTCGTTCAGTCGGCGACACTTACGACCCAAGACCCGACGCAAGAGGGCAAATCGCCCAGCGAAGAGCCGACAAGGGTCGAGCCCACCGCGATGGTCATGATCTGGATCGTCCAAGTGGCAGCAGGACCATCGTGTCTGGCCCCGAGTGTTTTAGTCGAGCCATCCGCTCGGCTGACATCCCGCCCAACTTCCGATTGGCAGCGGGAATCGGTAAATTTACGGGGGAATCCAAGCCTGAAACATGGCTAGACGACTACCGAGTGGTAGTCCAGATCGGAGGAGGGGACGACCATGTCGCTATGAAGCACCTCCCTCTGATGCTCGACGGCTCGGCGCGAGCTTGGCTGAACCAGTTGGCCCCCTCAAGCATTTACAGTTGGGCAGATCTGGCCCGAGTGTTCGTTAGGACCTTCAAAGGGACGTGCAAACGCCCTGCAGGCCTTGTGGAGCTTCAGCACTGTGTCCAGAAGCCGAATGAGCCCTTGCGCGACTTCATCAAGCGATGGACTCTACCACACGGTGGAGAACGTCACCGAGCATCAAGCGGTCTGCGCATTCAAGGCATGCGTACGGTACAGAGAGTTGTACCTAAAGTTCGGCCGGACAGGCGACATCTCCATGAGCAAGATGCTGGAGATAGCGGCTCGTTATGCAAATGGCGAGGAAGAGGACCGCATCCGGAGTGGCAAACACAAGACAGTCGGCGATGCCGACGGAGGTAACACTCGGAAGAAAAAACAGAAAGTTCCGCCCACACCGCAGGCAGAAGCTGCAGCTGTGACCAGCGCCAAGTTCAAGGGCAAAGGGAAAGCGCAGTCTGCCCCCAGGAAGAAGCCGTTCAACAATCCCATCCTGGACCAGCCTTGTCCGGTTCACACGAAGATGGACGAAGAAGGCAACCCCATATACGCGAAGCACACCACTCGACAGTGTCGTCTCCTGATCCAGGGATTCAGCGAAGGACAACCGAGTGAGAAGAATCCTGAACAAGATGAGGAGGACAAGGAGGATCCGTTCCCCCAAGTCCATGCAACCCTCATGATTTTTTCTGACGTCGAAAGCAAGAGTCGACTGAAGTTGGTGAACAGAGAGGTCAACATGGCCGTTCCGACCGCTCCCAAGTTCCTTAAATGGTCTCAGACTGCGATCACTTTTGATCAGTCGGATCATCCAATGCATGTCCCCACCCCAGGAAGACAGGCTCTGGTCGTCGACCCGGTGGTGGAAGGAGTCCGACTGCGCAAAGTCCTCATGGACAGCGGTAGCGGACTGAACATCATGTACGCTGACACTCTCAAGGGAATGGGCATTCCGATGTCCAGACTCAGCGAGAGCAGTATGCAGTTCCACGGAGTCGTCCCTGGACGGAAGGCCAAGTCACTCGGCCAGATCGCGTTGGACGTCATCTTCGGCTCCGACAAGAACTTTCGCAAGGAGAGGCTCACATTTGAGGTGGTGGATTTCCAGAGCGCTTACCACGCAATTCTGGGCCGCCCGGCATACGTGAGTTTCATGGCACGTCCATGCTATGTGTACTTGAAGCTGAAGATGCCCGGCCCAAAAGGAGTTATCACCATCACGGGCAACCGCCAGCGAGCCGAGGAGTGTCTGCAGGAGGGATCAAGAATCGCTGACCAGCAGATGGCGGTACTCGAGCTCGACGAATACAAGAAGACAGTCGACCCTGCCGACCTGATGCGCTCAAAGAAACCAGTTTCTGAGTCCGCGTTCCAGTCGGCGGGAGAGACGAAGACGTCAGCATCCACCCGACAGACGACTCTGCCGTCCCGACGAACATCTCCACCACCCTCGATCCTAAATAGGAAGCCGAGCTCACCAAATTCCTCCATGAGAACTGGGACATCTTCGCATGGAAACCATCTGACATGCCGGATGTACCCAGGGAGTTGGCTGAGCACCGACTGCATGTGGATCCCGCTGCTCGGCCTGTCCGAGAGCGCCTGCGCCGGTCCGCCGCGCACAAGAGGAAGGCAATCGGAGAAGAGGTGGCCAAGCTATTGGCTGCCAATTTCATTCGCGAGGTTCACCACTCCGAGTGGCTCGCCAATGTCGTCATGGTGCCCAAGAAGGACAAGTCACTCCGAATGTGCATTGACTTCAAGCATCTCAATAAGGTATGCCCGAAAGACCATTTTCCGCTCCCCCGCATAGATCAAATTGTCGATTCGACTGCGGGATGCGAGCGTTTGTCATTTCTTGATGCCTGTTCGGGCTATCATCAGATCCGTCTGTATGGTCCCGATGAGTTGAAAACAGCCTTCATCACCCCGTTTGGGTGCTTCTGCTACATCACTATGCCTTTCGGTCTGAAGAATGCAGGAGCTACCTTTATGCGCATGATCCAAAAATGTCTCCTCGACCAGATCGGTCGCAATGTGGAGGCATACATGGATGATATCATAGTCAAGTCACGCCAAGGTTCCGACCTGCTGACTGACTTGGCAGAAACATTCGCCAACCTTCATAGGTACGATATCAAGCTCAACCCAGCCAAATGTTCATTCGGTGTTCCCAGCGGAAAGTTACTCGGTTTCTTCGTTTCCGAACGAGGGATCGACGTTTACCCCGAAAAGATCGGGACCATAGTCCGAATGGAGAGGCCGGTTAGAATACACGATGTTCAACGGCTCACAGGTTGCCTAGCGGCTTTGAGCAGGTTCATCAGTCGACTCGGCGAAAAAGCACTTCCTCTGTACCGACTCATGAAGAAGTCAGATACCTTCGAGTGGACAGGCGAAGCTCAAGTCGCGTTCGACGACCTCAAAGTCCTACTTTCCACCCAGCCGGTTCTTACTGCTCCGCTCAGTAAAGAGCCCCTTCTTCTATATATCGCGGCTACAAATCAAGTCGTTAGTACTGTTCTCACAGTCGAGCGAGAAGAAGAAGGCAAAGCATACAAACTTCAGCGGCCAGTGTACTACGTCTCCAAAGTCCTGACCCCTTCCAAGCAGAGGTATCCCCATTATCAAAAACTTATCTATGGGATCTATATGACTATGAAGAAGGTGGCCCATTATTTCCAAGACCACTCGGTATCTGTCGTTTCTGATGCTCCGTTGTCGGAAATTCTCCACAATCGAGACGCATCAGGCCGAGTGGCGAAGTGGGCAATGGAGATGCTATACTGTGACATCAAGTTAGAGGCCAAGAAAGCTATTAAGTCTCAAGCCCTGGCTGACTTTATAGCAGAATGGGTAGAACAACAGCAACCGACCCACATCTACTCGGCTCATTGGACAATGTTCTTCGATGGGTCTAAGATGTTGAATGGCTCTGGCGCTGGCCTTGTGATCATATCACCAGAAGGCGAGAAGCTCAAGTACGTGCTTCAGATACACTTTGATTCCTCCAACAACGAGGCGGAGTATGAGGCTCTCCTCTACGGATTGCGCATGGCCATCTCACTCGGCGTCCGGCGCCTGATGGTCTACGGCGATTCGGATTTGGTGGTCAACCAAGTGATGAAAGAGTGGGACGTAAGGAACCCCACCATGACAACATACTGCAATGCAGTGAGGAAGCTGGAGAAGAAGTTTGAAGGTCTAGAGCTCCATCATGTTCCGAGGCTGAAGAACCAAGCAGCTGACGAGTTGGCGAAACCCGGATCCACTCGGAGACCAGTCCCGAGTGATGTCTGCCTCGAGCACCTCCATCTTCCCTCTGTCAAAGAAGATCCCTTCACAGAAGAACCGGTACAACCCAAGAGCGCAACAGATCTGACTGAAGTCGATGTACCTGCTATGGTTGATCTGGTCACGGAGATTCTGGTTGTCATTCCTGATTGGACTGTGCCGATCATTGCATATATCCTAAGGCAAGAACTTCTAGAAGATGAAGTCCAAGCCAGGCAAATAGTTCGCAGGTCGAAAGCATTCACTGTCATTGACGGTCAATTGTACAAGGAAAGTGTTTCAGGCGTTCTTCAACGCTGCATTTCCCCGGAGGAAGGACAGTTGATCTTAGAGGATATTCACTCGGGAACCTGCGGTCATCACGCTTCTTCAAGAGCAATTGTCGCCAAGGCATTCAGAGCCGGTTTCTTTTGGCTGCAGGCCAACAAGATGGCTAAAGATATGGTCGACCGATGTGAAGGCTGTCAGTTCTACTCCAACAAGTCCCACAAGCCAACATTTGCATTAAAGACGATCCCACTTGTGTGGCCATTTGCAGTTTGGGGATTAGACACAGTCGGACCATTCAAGACAGGCCAAGGAGGCTACACACATCTGTTGGTGGCAGTCGACAAGTTTACAAAATGGATAGAAGCTAAGCCCATCAAGAAGCTCGACGCCTCAACAGCTGTCAAGTTTGTCAGGGACATCATTTCCAGATTCGGGGTACCTCACAGCATAATCACGCACAATGGGACAAACTTCGACTCAGACAGATTTAAAGGCTTCTGTGCGAGTCAGGGGATCCGAGTGGATTTTGCTTCCGTAGCACATCCGCAATCCAACGGGCAAGCTGAGCGTGCGAATGGACTTATCCTTCAAGGTTTGAAGCCCCGACTCTTGCGAGAGGTAGGGCACACTGCTGGTGCATGGGTCACCGAGTTACCTTCAGTGCTTTGGGGCCTCCGCACCACTCCGAACAGATCAACGGGGCGATCACCGTTCTTCCTCGTTTATGGGGCAGAAGCGGTCCTTCCGAGTGACCTGCTTCACAATGCCCCACGAGTCGAACTCTTCTCCGAGGCTGAAGTAGAGCAAGCAAGGCAAGATGGAGTCGATCTTCTAGAGGAAGAGCGCGAGATGGCACTTACTCGCTCAGCAACTTACCAGCAAGACCTGCGACGCTTTCATGCACGTCACGTCAGGATTCGCACATTCCAAGCTGGCGATTTAGTGCTCCGAGTGGATCAACAAAGACCACACAAGTTGGCTCCGGCCTGGGAAGGGCCTTTCATCATCTCCAAGGTGTTGAACAACGGAGCATACAGACTCTACAACATTCAGAAGGAGACAGACGAGCCGCGCGCATGGAACGGAGATCTCCTCAAGCGTTTTTATACGTGATCGTCGACTGGAGCAGTGTAACGAACAAGTTTTGATGAAATAATATATACAGCAGATTCAGTTTTGTGCAGATTCAGAGTTCTCCCACGGTCGCAGACTCCGGTCACAAAAAAAAACTTAGCTGCGATCCCGAATCGCCTAAGTACTAACCCCCTCCGAGTGTGCAATACACGCCGCACTCGGGGACTTAGCTGTTATCAAGAATCGCCTAAGTACTCACCTCCTCCGAGTGTGCACTACACGTCGCACTCGGAGACTTAGCTGCGATCCTGAATCGCCTAAGTACTCACCTCCTCCGAGTGTGCACTACACGTCGCACTCAGAGACTTAGCTGTAATCAAGAATCACCTAAGCAATCACCTCCTCCGAGTGTGCACTACACGTCGCACTCGGAGACTTAGATGTGATCACGAATCACCTAAGTAATAACTCCCTCCGAGTGTGTGCTACATGCCGCACTCGAGGACTTAGCTGTGATCAAAAATCACCTAAGCAATCACCTCCTCCGAGTGTGCACTACACGTCGCACTCGGAGACTTAGATGTGATCACGAATTACCTAAGTAATAACTCCCTCCGAGTGTGCGCTACATGCCGCACTCCGGGACTTAGTTGTGATCAAGAATCACCTAAGCAATCACCTCCTCCGAGTGTGCACTACATGTCGCACTCGGAGACTTAGATGTGATCACGAATCACCTAAGTAATAACTCCCTCCGAGTGTGCGCTACATGCCGCACTCGGGGACTTAGCTGTGATCAAGAATCACCTAAGCAATCACCTCCTCCGAGTGTGCACTACACGTTGCACTCGGAGACTTAGATGTGATCACGAATCACCTAAGTAATAACTCCCTCTGAGTGTGCGCTACATGACGCACTCGGGGACTTAGCTGTGATCAAGAATCACCTAAGCAATCACCTCCTCCGAGTGTGCACTACACGTCGCACTCGGAGACTTAGCTGCGATCCTGAATCGCCTAAGTAATAACTTCCTCCGAGTGTGCACTACACGTCGCACTCAGAGACTTAGACGTGATCAAGAATCACCTAAGCAATATTTTTTGCCGAGTGCGCACTACGCGTCACACTCAGGAACTTAGCTGTGATCAAGAATCACCTAAGTACTAACACCCTCCGAGTGTGCACTACGCGTCCCACTCGGAGACTCAGATGTGACCAAGAATCATCTAAGTAATATCTTCCTTCGAGTGCGCACTACACGTTGCATTCAGAGACTTAGCTGTGATCAGGAATCACCTAAGTACTAACATCCTCCGAGTGTGCACTGTTGGGGAACGTCGCATGGGAAACAAAAAAATTCCTACGCGCACGAAGACCTATCATGGTGATGTCCATCTACGAGAGGGGATGAGTGATCTACGTACCCTTGTAGACCGTACAGCAGAAGCGTTATAGAACGCGGTTGATGTAGTGGAACGTCCTCACGTCCCTCGATCCGCCCCGCGAACAATCCCGCGATCAGTCCCACGATCTAGTACCGAACGGACGACACCTCCGCGTTCAGCACACGTACAGCTCGACGATGATCTCGGCCTTCTTGATCCAGCAAGAGAGACGGAGAGGTAGAAGAGTTCTCCGGCAGCGTGACGGTGCTCCGGAGGTTGGTGATGACCTTGTCTCAGCAGGGCTCCGCCCGAGCTCCGCAGAAACGCAATCTAGAGGAAAAACCGTGGAGGTATGTGGTCGGGCAGCCGTGGGAAAGTCGTCTCAAATCTGCCCTAAAACCTCCGTATATATAGGTGGGAAGGAGGGGGGCCTTTCCTTGGGGTCCAAGGAACCCCAAGGACTCGGCCGAGCCAAGGGGGAGGACTCTCCCCCCCCCCAAACCGAGTTGGACTAGGTTTGGTGGGAGGGAGTCCCCCTCCCTTCCCACCTCCTCCCTCTTTTTTTTCCATTGATTTATTATCCTTGGCGCATAGGCCCCTCTTGGGCTGTCCCACCAGCCCACTAAGGGCTGGTGCGCCACCCTCATAGCCTATGGGCTTCCCCGGGGTGGGTTGCCCCCCCCCCCCGGTGAACTCCCGGAACCCATTCGTCATTCCCGGTACATTCCCGGTAACTTCGAAAACCTTCCGGTAATCAAATGAGGTCATCCTATATATCAATCTTCGTTTCCGGACCATTCCGGAAACCCTCGTGACGTCCGTGATCTCATCCGGGACTCCGAACAACATTCGGTAACCAACCATATAACTCAAATACGCACAAAACAACGTCGAACCTTAAGTGTGCAGACCCTGCGGGTTCGAGAACTATGTAGACATGACCCGAGAGACTCCTCGGTCAATATCCAATAGCGGGACCTGGATGCCCATATTGGATCCTACATATTCTACGAAGATCTTATCGTTTGAACCTCAGTGCCAAGGATTCGTATAATCCCGTATGTCATTCCCTTTGTCCTTCGGTATGTTACTTGCTCGAGATTCGATCGTCAGTATCCGCATACCTATTTCAATCTCGTTTACCGGCAAGTGTCTTTACTCGTTCCGTAATACAAGATCCCGCAACTTTCACTAAGTGACATTGCTTGCAAGGCTTGTGTGTGATGTTGTATTACCGAGTGGGCCCCGAGACACCTCTCCGTCACACGGAGTGACAAATCCCAGTCTTGATCCATACTAACTCAACTAACACCTTCGGAGATACCTGTAGAGCATCTTTATAGTCACCCAGTTACGTTGCGACGTTTGATACACACAAAGCATTCCTCCGGTGTCAGTGAGTTATATGATCTCATGGTCATAGGAATAAATACTTGACACGCAGAAAACAGTAGCAACAAAATGACACGATCAACATGCTACGTCTATTAGTTTGGGTCTAGTCCATCACGTGATTCTCCCAATGACGTGATCCAGTTATCAAGCAACAACACCTTGTTCATAATCAGAAGACACTGACTATCATCGATCAACTGGCTAGCCAACTAGAGGCACGCTAGGGACGGTGTTTTGTCTATGTACCCACACATGTAAATGAGTCTTCATTCAATACAATTATAGCATGGATAATAAACTATTATCTTGATACAGGAATTATAATAATAACTATATTTATTATTGCCTCTAGGGCATAATTCCAACAGTCTCCCACTTGCTCTAGAGTCAATAATCTAGCCCTCACATCACCATGTGAATTACATTGTAATAAATCTAACACCCATACAGTTCTGGTGTCGATCATGTTTTGGTCGTGGAAGAGGTTTAGTCAGCGGGTCTGCTACATTCAGATCCGTGTGCACTTTGCATATATTTACGTCCTCTTCCTCGACGTAGTCGCGGATGAGGTTGAAGAGTCGTTTGATGTGTCTGGTCTTCTTGTGAAACCATGGTTCCTTTGCTAAGGCAATGGCACCAGTGTTGTCATAGAACAAGGTTATTGGATTCAGTGCGCTTGGCACCACTCCAAGATCCGTCATGAACTGCTTCATCCAGACACCCTCCTTAGCCGCCTCCGAGGCAGCCATGTACTTCGCTTCACATGTAGAATCTGCTACGACGCTTTGCTTGGAACTGCACCAGCTTGCTGCACCCCCATTAAGAATAAATACGTATCCGGTTTGCGACTTAGAGTCGTCCGGATCTGTGTCAAAGCTTGCATCGACGTAACCTTTTACGGCGAGCTCTTCGTCACCTCCATATACGAGAAACATCTCCTTAGTCCTTTTCAGGTACTTCAGGATATTCTTGACCGCTGTCCAGTGATCCACTCCTGGATTACTCTGGAACCTTCCTGCCATACTTATGGCCAGGCTAACCTTCGGTCTAGTGCACAGCATTGCATACATGATAGAACCTATGGCTGAAGCATAGGGGACGGAGCGCATATGCTCTCTATCTTCATCAGTTGCTGGGCACTGAGTCTTACTCAATCTCGTACCTTGTAAAACTGGCAAGAACCCTTTCTTGGACTGTTCCATTTTGAACCTCTTCAAAACTTTATCAAGGTATGTGCTTTGTGAAAGTCCTATCAGGCGTTTTGATCTATCCCTATAGATCTTAATGCCTAGAATGTAAGCAGCTTCTCCTAGGTCCTTCATAGAGAAACTTTTATTCAAGTAACCTTTTATGCTCTCCAAAAACTCTACGTTGTTTCCAATCAGCAATATGTCATCCACATATAATATCAGAAACGCCACAGAGCTCCCACTCACTTTCTTGTAAATACAAGATTCTCCAACCACTTGTATAAACCCAAATGCTTTGATCACCTCATCAAAGCGTTTGTTCCAACTCCGAGATGCTTGCACCAGTCCATAAATGGATCGCTGGAGCTTGCACACCTTGTCAGCATTTTTAGGATCGACAAAACCTTCGGGTTGCATCATATACAACTCTTCCTTAAGGAAACCGTTAAGGAACGCCGTTTTGACATCCATCTGCCAGATTTCATAATCGAAAAATGCAGCTATTGCTAACATGATTCTGACGGACTTAAGCATTGCCACGGGAGAGAAAGTCTCATCGTAGTCAATTCCTGGAACTTGTGAAAAACCCTTTGCCACAAGTCGAGCTTTATAAACGGTCACATTACCGTCAGCGTCCGTCTTCTTCTTAAAGATCCATTTGTTCTGAATAGCCTTGAGGCCCTCAGGTAGTATCTCCAAAGTCCACACTTTGTTCTCATACATGGATCCTATCTCGGATTTCATGGCTTCCAGCCATTTGTTGGAATCTGGGCCCACCATTGCTTCTTCATAATTTGCAGGTTCATTGTTGTCTAACAACATGATTGATAAGACGGGATTACCGTACCAGATCTCGTCGACCTGCGTGGTTCAACAGAAACTTGAACTGGAGTTTCATGATCATCATCATTAACTTCCTCCTCATCCGGCGTTGCAATGACAGAGGTTTCCCCTTGCCCTGCGCCACCATCCAGAGGGATGAGAGGTTCGACAACCTCGTCAAGTTCTATCTTCCTCCCACTCAATTCTCTCGAGAGAAACTCCTTCTCGAGAAAAGTTCCGTTTTTAGCAACAAACACTTTGCCCTCGGATTTGAGATAGAAGGTGTACCCAACTATCTCTTTTGGGTAACCTATGAAGACGCACTTTTCCGCTTTGGGTTCCAGCTTTTCAGGCTGGAGCTTTTTGACATAAGCATCACATCCCCAAACCTTAAGAAACGACAACTTCGGCCTTTTGCCATACCACAGTTCGTATGGTGTCGTCTCAACGGATTTTGATGGTGCCCTATTTAAAGTGAATGCAGCTGTTTCTAATGCATAACCCCAAAATGATAACGACAAATCAGTAAGAGACATCATAGATCGCACCATCTCTAACAAAGTACATCATTACGCTGTGGTGTTCCAGGCGGTGTTAACTGCGAAACTATTCCACATTGTCTTAAGTGAGCACCAAACTCGAAACTCAGATATTCACCCCCACGATCAGACCGTAGGAACTTGATCTTCTTGTTACGATGATTTTGCACTTCACTCTGAAATTGCTTGAACTTTTCAAATGTTTCAGACTTGTGCTTCATCAAGTAGACATAACCATATCTACTTAAATCGTCAGTGAAGGTGAGAAAATAACGATATCCGCCGCGTGCCTCCACGCTCATCGGACCACACACATCGGTATGTATGATTTCCAATAAGTCACTTGCACGCTCCATTGTTCCGGAGAACGGAGTCTTAGTCATCTTGCCCATGAGGCATGGTTCGCACGTGTCAAGTGAATCAAAGTCAAGTGACTCCAAAAGTCCATCAGCATGGAGTTTCTTCATCGCTTTACACCAATATGACCTAAGCGGCAGTGCCACAAAAATATGGCGCTATCATTGTTTACTCTAACTCTTTTGGTCTCAATGCTATGTATATGCGTATCGCTATCAAGATTCAATATGAACAATCCTCTCACATTCGGTGCATGACCACAAAAGATGTTACTCATAGAAATTGAACAACCATTATTCTCAGACTTAAAAGAGTAACCGTCTCGCAATAAACAGGATCCAGATATAATGTTCATGCTCAACGCAGGCACTAAATAACAATGATTTAAGTTCATCAGTAATCCCGATGGTAGCTGAAGTGACACTGTGCCGACGGCGATTGCATCAACCTTGGAACCGTTTCCTACGCGCATCGTCACTTCGTCTTTCGCCAGCCTTCGTCTATTCCGCAGTTCCTGCTTCGAGTTGCAAATGTGAGCAACAGAACCGGTATCAAATACCCAGGCACTACTACGAGAGCCGGTTAAGTACACATCAATAACATGTATATCAAATATACCTGATTTTTATTTGCCCGCCTTCTTATCTGCCAGATACTTGGGGCAATTGCGCTTCCAGTGACCCATACCCTTGCAATAGAAGCACTCTGTTTCAGTCTTAGGTCCAGCCTTGGGTTTCTTCGGCGGATTGGCAACAGGATTGCCGCTCTTCTTCGAATTGCCCTTCTTGCCTTTGCCGTTTCTCTTGAAACTAGTGGTCTTGCTCACCATCAACACTTGATGCTCTTTACGGAGTTCAGACTCTGCGACTTTCAGCATCGCAAACAACTCGCCGGGAGACTTGTTCATCCCTTGCATGTTGTAGTTCAACACAAAGCCTTTATAGCTTGGCGGCAGTGATTGAAGGATTCTGTCAGTGATAGCTTCTTGCGGGAGTTCAATCCCCAGCTCAGCTAGACGGTTTGAATACCCAGACATTTCGAGCACATGTTCACTGACAGACGAGTTTTCCTCCATCTTGCAAGCATAGAATTTATCGGAGGTCTCATACCTCTCGATCCGGGCGTTCTTCTGAAAGATAAACTCCAACTCCTGGAACATCTCAAATGCTCCATGACGCTCAAAGCGACGTTGAAGTCCCGGTTCTAAGCCATACAAGACTGCACATTGAACTATTGAGTAGTCCTCCTTACGTGCTAACCAAGCGTTCTTAACATCCTGATCAGTCGTAGCGGGTGGTTCATCTCCTAGCGCAGCATTAAGGACATAATCCTTCTTCCCAGCTTGTAAGATTAGCTTAAGATTACGAGCCCAGTCTACAAAGTTGCTTCCATCATCTTTCAACTTAGCTTTCTCTAGGAACGTATTAAAATTCAGGATGACTGTCGCGTGAGCCATGATCTACAACACAAATATATTCAAAGTGGACTTAGACTATGTTCAAGATAATTAGAGTTCAACTTAATCAAATTATATGCTAAACTCCCACTCAAAAAGTACATCTCTCTAGTCATTTGAGTGGTTCATGATCCACTTACACTATCCCAAGTCCGATCATCACGTGAGTTGAGTATAGTTTCAGTGGTAAGCATCCCTATGCTAATCATATCAACTATATGATTCATGATCGACCTTTCGGTCTCATGTGTTCCGAGGCCATGTCTGCACATGCTAGGCTCGTCAAGCTTAACCCGAGTGTTCCGCGCGCGCAACTGTTTTGCACCCGTTGTATGTGAACGTTGAGTCTATCACACCCGATCATCACGTGGTGTCTCGAAACGACGAACTGTAGCAACGGTGCACAGTCGGGGAGAACACAATTTCGTCTTGAAATTTTAGTGAGAGATCACCTCATAATGCTACCGTCGTTCTAAGCAAAATAAGGTGCATAAAAGGATTAACGTCATATGCAATTCATAAGTGACATGATATGGCCATCATCACGTGCTTCTTGATCTCCATCACCAAAGCACTGGCACGATCTTCTTGTCACCGGCGCCACACCATGATCATCCATCAACGTGTTGCCATCGGGGTTGTCGTGCTACTTATGCTATTACTACTAAAGCTACATCCTAGCAAAATAGTAAACGCATCTGCAAGCACAAACGTTAGTATAAAGACAACCCTATGGCTCCTGCCGGTTGCCGTACCATCGACGTGCAAGTCGATATTTCTATTACAACATGATCATCTCATACATCCAATATATCACATCACATCGTTGGCCATATCACATCACAATCATACCCTGCAAAAACAAGTTAGACGTCCTCTAATTTTGTTGTTGCATGTTTTACGTGGTGACCAAGGGTATCTAGTAGGATCGCATCTTACTTACGCAAACACCACAACGGAGATATATGAGTTGCTATTTAACCTCATCCAAGGACCTCCTCGGTCAAATCCGATTCAACTAAAGTTGGAGAAACCGTCACTTGCCAGTCATCTTTGAGCAAAGGGGGTTACTCGTAACGATGAAACCAGTCTCTCGTAAGCGTACGAGTAATGTCGGTCCAAGCCGCTTCAATCCAACAATACCGCGGAATCAAGAAAAGACTAAGGAGGGCAGCAAAACGCACATCACCGCCCAAAAAAACTTTTGTGTTCTACTCGAGAAGACATCTACGCATGAACCTAGCTCATGATGCCACTGTTGGGGAACGTCGCATGGGAAACAAAAAATTTCCTACGCGCACGAAGACCTATCATGGTGATGTCCATCTACGAGAGGGGATGAGTGATCTACGTACCCTTGTAGACCGTACAACAGAAGCGTTATAGAACGCGGTTGATGTAGTGGAACGTCCTCACGTCCCTCGATCCGCCCCGCGAACAATCCCGCGATCAGTCCCACGATCTAGTACCGAACGGACGGCACCTCCGCGTTCAGCACACGTACAGCTCGACGATGATCTCGGCCTTCTTGATCCAGCAAGAGAGACGGAGAGGTAGAAGAGTTCTCCGGCAGCGTGACGGCGCTCCGGAGGTTGGTGATGACCTTGTCTCAGCAGGGCTCCGCCCGAGCTCCGCAGAAACGCAATCTAGAGGAAAAACCGTGGAGGTATGTGGTCGGGCAGCCGTGGGAAAGTCGTCTCAAATCTGCCCTAAAACCTCCGTATATATAGGTGGGAAGGAGGGGGGCCTTGCCTTGGGGACCAAGGACCCCCAAGGAGTCGGCCGAGCCAAGGGGGAGGACTCTCCCCCCCCCCCCAAACCGAGTTGGACTAGGTTTGGTGGGAGGGAGTCCCCCTCCCTTCCCACCTCCTCCCTCCTTTTTTTTATTTTCCTTTGATTTCTTATCCTTGGCGCATAGGCCCCTCTTGGGCTGTCCCACCAGCCCACTAAGGGCTGGTGCGCCACCCTCATAGCCTATGGGCTTCCCCGGGGTGGGTTGCCCCCCCCCCCCCGGTGAACTCCCGGAACCCATTCGTCATTCCCGGTACATTCCCGGTAACTTCGAAAACCTTCCGGTAATCAAATGAGGTCATCCTATATATCAATCTTCGTTTCCGGACCATTCCGGAAACCCTCGTGACGTCCGTGATCCCATCCGGGACTCCGAACAACATTCGGTAACCAACCATATAACTCAAATACGCACAAAACAACGTCGAACATTAAGTGTGCAGACCCTACGGGTTCGAGAACTATGTAGACATGACCCGAGAGACTCCTCGGTCAATATCCAATAGCGGGACCTGGATGCCCATATTGGATCCTACATATTCTACGAAGATCTTATCGTGTGAACCTCAGTGCCAAGGATTCGTATAATCCCGTATGTCATTCCCTTTGTCCTTCGGTATGTTACTTGCCCGAGATTCGATCGTCAGTATCCGCATACCTATTTCAATCTCGTTTACCGGCAAGTCTCTTTACTCGTTCCGTAATACAAGATCCCGCAACTTACACTAAGTTACATTGCTTGCAAGGCTTGTGTGTGATGTTGTATTACCGAGTGGGCCCCGAGACACCTCTCCGTCACACGGAGTGACAAATCCCAGTCTTGATCCATACTAACTCAACTAACACCTTCGGAGATACCTGTAGAGCATCTTTATAGTCACCCAGTTACGTTGCGACGTTTGATACACACAAAGCATTCCTCTGGTGTCAGTGAGTTATATGATCTCATGGTCATAGGAATAAATACTTGACACGCAGAAAACAGTAGCAACAAAATGACACGATCAACATGCTACGTCTATTAGTTTGGGTCTAGTCCATCACGTGATTCTCCCAATGACGTGATCCAGTTATCAAGCAATAACACCTTGTTCATAATCAGAAGACACTGACTATCATCGATCAACTGGCTAGCCAACTAGAGGCACGCTAGGGACGGTGTTTTGTCTATGTACCCACACATGTAAATGAGTCTTCATTCAATACAATTATAGCATGGATAATAAACTATTATCTTGATACAGGAATTATAATAATAACTATATTTATTATTGCCTCTAGGGCATAATTCCAACATGCACTACGCGTCACACTCGGGGACTTAGCTGTGATCAAGAATCACCTAAGTATTAATCTTCTCCGAGTACGCACTAAGCGTTGCACTCGAAACAGTATTCAAACAAAAGACTAAATGTTTTCATTCCGATTCCAACAACCTACAAACCATAGCTGACTCGGTGCGGATCAAGCTTACCCGCACCGATTTAAAAGTATGACAGCCAACAAAAGTGGCCAGAGTATCTTACAGGTAAACACTCGGCATACCGAGAATAAAGTTTTATTACGCGTCAGCTGGGCTGGCGCCAGGACTGGAGGGATCCACAAAAGTGTCCAAGTCGATTCCATCAGCGATGCGGTAGCAGTCTCAAGGAACGTCTCCATGAAGTCTTTGAATCGAAGCTTCTTCGTGTTGGCGACCTTCAATGTCTTCAGCTTATCTTCCCGCACCTCCTTGCAATGGACTCGGACCAAGGACAGCGCAACATCAGCACCGCAACGCGCTGCCGATTTCTTCCACGATTGCACTCGGCTCGGAATCTCCTCCAGTCGCGCCATCAGGGTCTCCATCTCCTGCCGCGACTCGTCTTCTGGCCAAAGTTCCTTGTCAATTCGGCCGACGGCTTCTCTCAGTCGGCCGATGAAAGGACTCACTTTGCCTACGCGGATATGCGCCCGGAGCAGATCCCGGTTGGCGTCCTCGCTGAGTGGCACATTGTCCTTAATGGACCGCTCCACAGCCGCCGCTTCAGCTTCAACGTCACCGCAAAAGTCTGCAACAAACGGGCAAGCAGACAATAAAAACCGAGTGTACAGCACACGGTACAAGCACTCGGCAAAACACAAGACTTACCAGCCAGACGAGTCATCATCTACACAGCCCAGTCGTTGACATACTTCTCGTGAGCTATACATCGTCTGTTCCGAACGGCCATCTGATTGTGCAGCTCAGTCCTCTGTTTCTTCAGTCTCTCCACCTCCTCTATCAACACCTTGTTCGCCTCCCGAGCCTCCTCTAGGGACTTCTCTCTGTTGGAAATATGCCCTAGAGGCAATAATAAATTAGTTATTATTATATTTCTTAGTTCATGATAAATCGTTTATTATCCATGCTATAATTGTATTGATTGGAAACACAATACTTGTGTGGATACATAGACAAAACACTGTCCCTAGTAAGCCTCTAGTTGACTAGCTCGTTGTTCAAAAGATGGTCAAGGTTTCCTGGCCATAGGCAAGTGTTGTCACTTGATAACGGGATCACATCATTAGGAGAATCATGTGATGGACTAGACCCAAACTAATAGACGTAGCATGTTGATCGTGTCATTTTGTTGCTACTGTTTTCTGCGTGTCAAGTATTTGTTCCTATGACCATGAGATCATATAACTCACGAACACCGAAGGAATGCTTTGTGTGTATCAAACGTCGCAACGTAACTGGGTGACTATAAAGATGCTCTACAGGTATCTTCGAAGGTGTTCGTTGAGTTAGTATGGATCAAGACTGGGATTTGTCACTCCGTATGACGGGGAGGTATCTCGGGGCCCACTCGGTAATACAACATCACACACAAGCCTTGCAAGCAATGTAACTTAGTGTAAGTTACGGGATCTTGTATTACGGAACGAGTAAAGAGACTTGCCGGTAAACGAGATTGAAATAGGTATACGGATACTGACGATCGAATCTCGGGCAAGTAACATACCGAAGGACAAAGGGAATGACATACGGGATTATATGAATCCTTGGCACTGAGGTTCAAACGATAAGATCTTCGTAGAATGTGTAGGATCCAATATGGGCATCCAGGTCCCGCTATTGGATATTGACCGAGGAGTCTCTCTGGTCATGTCTACATAGTTCTCGAACCCGCAGGGTCTGCACACTTAAGGTTCGACGTTGTTTTATGCGTATTTGAGTTATATGGTTGGTTACCGAATGTTGTTCGGAGTCCCGGATGAGATCACGGACGTCACGAGGGTTTCCGGAATGGTCCGGAAACGAAGATTGATATATAGGATGACCTCATTTGGTTACCGGAAGGTTTTCGTGCATTACCGGAAAAGTTTCGGGCTCATCGGTAGTGTACCGGGAGTGCCGGGAGGGGTGCCGGGGACCATCGGGAGGGGTGTCACGCCCCAAGGGGTCTCATGGGCTATGGGAAGAGATAAACCAGCCCCTAGTGGGCTGGAATAAGTTCCCACTAAGGCCCATAAGGTTTGAGAAGGAAAAAACACAAGGTGGAAAGAGTTTCCAAGTGGGAAGGTGGAATCCTACTCCAAGTAGGATTGGAGTAGGACTCCTCCACCTCCAATTTCGGCCAAACCTTTAGGTTTTGAGGCTGCCTCCTCCCCTCCCTCCCACCTATATATACGGAGGTTTTAGGGCTGATTTGAGACGACTTTTCTCACGGCTGCCCGACCACATACCTCCATAGTTTTTCCTCTAGATCGCGTTTCTGCGGAGCTCGGGCGGAGCCCTGCTGAGACAAGATCATCACCAACCTCCGGAGCGCCGTCACGCTGCCGGAGAACTCTTCTACCTCTCCGTCTCTCTTGCTGGATCAAGAAGGCCGAGATCATCGTCGAGCTGTACGTGTGCTGAACGCGGAGGTGCCGTCCGTTCGGTACTAGATCGTGGGACTGATCGCGGGATTGTTCGCGGGGCGGATCGAGGGACGTGAGGACGTTCCACTACATCAACCGCGTTCTCTAACGCTTCTGCTGTACGATCTACAAGGGTACGTAGATCACTCATCCCCTCTCGTAGATGGACATCACCATGATAGGTCTTCGTGCGCGTAGGAAAATTTTTGTTTCCCATGCGACGTTCCCCAACACTCTCGTCCCTCCAGAGCCACCTTCATGTCGGCCATGGCGAGCATAGCAGCATCAAGTTCACCAGCGACCTGGTTCCTCTCCGCCCTCAGGGCCTCATAGGCCGTTCCCATTTCACAAGCTTTCTACCACCAAGAAACAAAGGGTAATCAGCAAGTTTATCAGTTCACAGTCTAAGTTCTTCAGACCCCTGCCGACGCAAGCAGTCGACAGCGGTCTCGGGGACTACACCCAGTGGGTTCACTAAGAGTGACCCCACTGGCATGCACCTCAAGCAGGCCTGCCCTATTGAGATGCATGTTTTCACCTACGCCTCAGAGGCCAATACTACCCGACCTGCGTGCAACTTACTCTCGAAGACTCTTACCGCAAGAGCGCTCCGACTGCCACAAGTACTCGCACTCGGAAATCCTGTCTACGGACACAACCAAACTAAAGGAAAAATGTATAAAGACAACTGTCGGTGCAAGCACTCGACAGAAGTCTCGGAGACTACACCCACTGGGTTCACTCAGAGTGAACCCATTGCAAAACAAAAAAAAAAACAACACCACCCAGTGGGTTACACGAGAAAAGTAAGTACTTACTAGACTACTTACTCGGATATCATCACGCAGCTCCAAGCTCCGCTGGTACAAGGCCGCAACGGAGTCATAAGCCCTCTTGGCTTCTCCAGCCACGAGCTCCGCCTGCACCATGGCCCCCTTAGCCGCTCCCACCTGCTCCTCCGGAAGGCGCCGGATGCTGAATTCAGCACCCGACGAACCGGGAATCGTCGGAAGTTCTTGGGGCATCCCAAGGTCCGCCCCAGTCGGTTCCTCCCCCACCGGCACCGGTTCAGTCGGTGGAGGCGCTTCAGTCGGTGGAGCGTCGGCGGCAGGGGTGGCAGCAGGAGGAGCAGCCTCGGGGACAGGCTCCACGGCGGGGTCGACTCTCCCCTGGTCGTCCTCGTCCAGGCGAATCGCCCCTGACAAGCCAAATGACATGACATCTCAGAAAAAGAAAGAATGGCGCAGTCCGCGGGGATAAAACACCCGACTCTCCTGCAACACACCTGGCTGGGACGAAACGGCGTTGTCCGTGTCCATGGGGTCGTCCCTTTGGCGGGCCGGAGAGGTTGCAGAGGTGGCGACCCTGTCGAGTGAAATCCATTCGACTTATAAAGCAGGAGTTCACTCGGATAACAGAAAGAGTCGAAAGTTAGATTCACTTGCGTGGAGGTGACGGGGATAGCAACCCTCATTCGCGGCAGAGCCTTCCGAGGTTTGGGCCCACTCGGCTTGGGCGCCCTGGAAGACTGGCCTGCGGGCTCAGCGGCAGCGTCCCTGGCCCTCTTGGCGCCTCGAACACTCGGGACCGCCGGAGCGGCAGGCGGGGCACTCGAAGACGCAGGAGGAGCTGAAGGGACGGCGGGCTCGTGTCGGCGCTTGCTCCGATGCTCTGGCCGAGGAGGTGGCGGGTCTTGCTCTTCATCCTCTTCCTCTTCCTCATTGTCCTCCTCCTCCGACTCCCCGCTGTCGGAGACATATTCAGCGCTCTCCATGCTGCCCTCCTGACTGCCTTCCTCCTCTTCCTCCTCCGGACTCCCGTTCGAGACGGGGGAGAACCAGTTGGTCCACGCCTGCATGAAGTTCAGTCGGAAACATTAGGCATCACATGGAGATATAAGTAAGCGACTGGAATTAAGACAGTTCAATGCACTCGGCTAATGCCACTCACCTGATTCGGTGGAGGGTGGTCCACATTGTAAGGCTTCACTCGGCGAGCTCCTTTGGGGTTCTCACAGGGGCCCGTGATTTGGAGCACCCACGAGGTCACCCTCTCCTCGGGTACGCCCACCACGTTGGTCCGAGTGGAATCCTCGGGCCCTGTGTAGTGCCACATAGCATGGTCGCGAGCCTGCAGCGGCTGGATCCACCGACCAAGGAAGACTTCCAGCAGGTCTATACCGGTGACCCCCCTCCTGACGACATCCACGAGTGCCTCAACCAAAGGCTGGATGTCGTTATTCTCGGCCTTCGAGAGCGCGAGCTGCTTAGGCAGGACGGGCCGATCTAGACTAAACAGAGGCTGCCCAGTCGACGCATTCGGACAGGCGACGTCCTGGCAGTAGAACCACGTCGACTGCCAGTTCCTAACTGACTCACTCAACTGGAGAGCAGGATAGCTGCTCCGACTCTTCTTCTGGAATCCTAAACCTCCACAGAGCTGGAGGAGGTGCGTCTTATCGTCCGACTGACTAAGACATTTGATAGTTTGGGATCGGGCGGAGAAGATGTGTTTGAACAAACCCCAATGGGGGGTCAACCAATGAAGCGCTCGCACAGAACGATAAAAGCAGAAAGATGGGCGATGGCATTCGGAGGGAAGTGATGAAGTTGAGCCCCGAAGTGATTCATGATGCCTTTAAAGAAGGGATGCGGAGGCAAAGAAAAACCTCTGTGAACATGGCTGAGGAGCAGGACGTGCTCCCCCTCCCAAGGCGCTGGCTCGACCTCGTCGTCCGCCGGCAGTCTCCAGGACTTATGCACGAGCATTCCGTGCTCCACCAGCTCCAGCAGATCTCCCTCCGTCACCGTAGAGGGAAGGAAGTCTCCTTGGATCCACCCCGCCGGCAGTGGTCGCTGCCACCGCTGAGCAGGCGCCGCCGCCTTGCCCTTCTTCTTCCTCGCCTCCATCTTGCTGGTCTGACCCTTGGTCATGGAGGCGACGGCGAACTCTCGAGAGGAAGGGGAAGGAGGGAGGGTTGGAGCGCTGGAGGTGGCGAGGAAGATGGAGCAGGCGAGAGCGAAAGGGTCGGCGAGTGTAACGAAGAAGCCTCGCCGCCCAGATTTAAATAGGGTTCCGACTGGGTCACTGGCGGGTGGCCTCGAAACCTTATCCGCCCGACCGGCCACGGCGATATCAGTGGAGGACTTGACGGCGCGAGAATCGAGGCGTCAGGCGCTACTCGAGTGCGCTGACGTCGTCCCCGCTGAGCGCGCGGAACCCGAAATTTGAGATCCCGGAAAATCCGCCGCTGTCAGCTGACCGGTCGCGTCAAAAGATGCCGCGGAAACACTCGACTTCCGACAGTCGGTTTCGCAAGCACTTCCACTCGGATCGTTGGTCAGAAAGGGTAAAATGGATAGGGGCAAGCAACGCCCAAGCCGAATCTAATCCAGTCGGATCCGAACTTCAAGCACCGCTTCGTCGTATCAACCCCAATCCATTCAGGGGCTAATGATGGGGTCATAGTCCTAGGGTAGGGTCATAGGCCTGCCGTACAGGTCCTACCCAAGGACTACCCCACACATAGGACAAGACCCTAAGTCTACCCCGACTGGATTAAGGAATCCCCATCATCCAGTCGGCAACAGGTCCTGTATCATCCAGTTGGATACTAGCATTCGGAGGTTACCAAGCTAACCGACTGGATACACTCGGTACATCATAACCTCCCTGGAGGGAAACGGTCGTACGTTTCCGGGTGCATTTATTAGCATTTAGAGTGTACGTTACCTGTAACGTATGCATTCAATCGCCACTACTCCGCCCCTGAATCAGAACCGTTGTGGAGGGCAGCACACTCTATATAAGCCGCCCTCCCCCACTGGTAAAGGGGTTAACGAATCTTTGTACTCCATATTACACTCGGTAACAAGCTCCGAGAGCACTGAGACGTAGGGTTGTTACCTCCATCGCAGAGGGGCCTGAACTCATACAACCTCGCCGTAGCTAGGACTCTGCCCATCTCATTCGTACCCTACACATCTACTGTCAGGCTTATACCCACGACAGCGTGTTTTCCATATTACCCTTCCTTCTCCTGTCTTCTTTGACTTTCAGGTAAAACGGAGCTATTACATAACCAGAGGAGAGTCAGAGAAGTATGAGAGGGAGGCAAAGGTTGACCGTCTCCGTGAGGCAGCTATTCAGGCAGTGGCTGCAGCGCTCCCGTATAACCCCCATTATGATTTTGGGTATCGCCCGGACCATCCTTGGGAGTAGACCAACTTAGGCCAAAAGCCTAAGCTTGGGGGAGTACGTGTTTCTCACCGACTTTACATTCTTGCTTACGCTTTCACTTTGTTTGTCGATGTTCACACTTTGCCACTGAATCATCCATTCTAGTTTATTTTCGTTTTCTCATTTTCTTTTCGTGTGTCTGTCTAGTTTGAGAAAACCCAAAAAGATTTTATTTTTCTTCTTTTGCTTGTTGGGAGCTTTCCCGTGTAAATAGTTTTCTTTTTCTTTGGGTCAAGGAAGAAGACCATGGTTACAATGTTTAGTGGCTCTCGCATGCATATCTGTTTATCTGTTAAAGAGCCATATTACTTTGTCTTCTCCTTTGTGTTTGCGTGCAGATTCCAGCTTTAGTCCAATGCACGAGCACTCTTATTATTGTTCACATCATTCGGTCATGCAAGTGAAAGGCAATAATGACGATATATGATGAAGTGATTGAGCCTGGAAAAGCTGGTCTGAACTCGATCTATTTTGTTTTTGTAAATATGACTAGCTCATCGTTCCAGATTCAGCTTTGTTGTGAGAGAAACATGTTTGCAATGACAACTTAGAGATCATAGTTCCTGATGCCATGCTTAATTAGCTAGGAGCTTATAATGATTTGTCTTGGATGCCAACATGAATTTTGAGATGACTGTGATGTAGTATGATAGGATGGTATCCTCCTTTGAATGATTCAAGTGGCTTGACTTGGCGCATGTTCACGCATGTAGTTGAAACAAAATCAACCTAGCCTCTATGATATTCATGTTCATGGTGATTTATGTCCTACTCATGCTTGCACTCAATGTTAGTTAATCTCAATGCATTTTGATGACTGTTGTCGCTCTCTAGTTGGTCGCTTCCCAGTCTTTTGCTAGCCTTCACTTGTACTAAGCGGGAATTCTGCTTGTGCATCCACTTCCATAAACCCAAAGTTGTTCCATATGAGTCCACCATACCTACCTATATGCGGTATCTACTTGCCGTTCCAAGTAAATTTGCATGTGCCACTCTCTAAACCTTCAAGAAATAATCTGTTTTGCATGCCCGAACCGCTCATGTGGTGACAGGGGGCTATCAGTATCTTCCATGCTAGGCGTGTTATCCTCGATATGTGTTTATTCACTATCATTCACGAGAAAGGGGCCGGTAATTGGAATGCCCAGTTCCATGCTCAAATCGAAAAGATAATTGCAAACAAAACTCCCCCTGGATTGATGTTGGTATGGACGGCACCCGAGTATTCGGCTAGTCGTGGAGTGTGATTGATTGATGGTGGGGGAGTCAAAACTTTACTTTTCTGTTTGGGAACTGCCTATAGCATGTGTATCGTGGAAGATGGTGAGAACTCTTAGTCATTGCGTTGACAATGAAAGCATGCCACCCAAAATTATTATCTCTGTTTTAAAAGCTTGAGCTCTCGCACCTCTACAAATCAATGCTTCTCTCTGCGAAGGGCTTGTCTATTTATGTTCCTGTTGAGTCATCCTCTTCTTATAAAAGCACCAATCAGAGAGCACCTCTGTCATTTTTATGCTTTGCTTTTAACTGTGATGAGTATGACTGTGACTGGATCTTCTTTGCCATGAATTACAATGTTTAGTCAGCCCTTGGTCTTTGAAGGTGCTCTGCATTTATGTTTTGCGGACTGAGAAAGAGCTAGCGAGATACCATTTGTTCGTACCGCTTCATGATTGTTTTGATTGAAGTGTTGACGTTTGAGACTTATTATTATTTGCTCGCTAGTTGATTATGCCATTGATATGAGTTTACCATGAGACCTAGATGTCATTTGCTTATGTGGTTTGCTTGTGATCTTGCTGAAATTCTAGTTATGAGTTAGACATAGTTGCAACAACAAGATCAAGCAGAGTTCGTAAAAGTTTTTCTTTTGTCTCTTTCAGTTTGTCAACTGAATTACTTGAGGACAAGCAAGGCTTTAAGCTTGGGGGAGTTGATACGTCTCCATCGTATCTACTTTTCAGAACTCTTTTGCCCTTGTTTTGGGCTCTAATTTGCATGATTTGAATGGAACTAACCTGTACTAACGTTGTTTTCAGCAGAATTGCCATGGTGTTCTTTTTGCGCAGAAATAAAAGTTCTCGAAATGACCTGAAAATTTATGGAGAATTTTTGTGGAATTAATGAAAAATACTGGCGCGAGAATTAGCGGAGGAAGTGGAGTCGTGAGCCCACAAGCCCACCACGCGCAGGCCCCCTAGTCGCGCCTGGCAGGCTTGTGGGGCCCACGAAGCTCCACCGCCTCCAAATCCAGCTCTATTTAGTCTGTGTCGCCTGGAAAAAAATCAAGGAGAAGAGTTCATTGCGTTTTACGATACGGAGGCGCCGCCACCTCCTGTTCTTCATCTCGAGGGCAGATCTGGAGCCCGTTCTGGGCTCCGGAGAGGGGAGATCGTCGCCATCGTGATCATCAACCTTCCTTCATCGCCAATTCCATGATGATCTTCACCATTCGTGAGTAATCTCATTGTAGGCTTGCTGGACGGTGATGGGTTGGATGAGATCTATCATGTAATCGAGTTAGTTTTGACGGGGATTGATCCCTAGTATCCACTATGTTCTGAGATTGATGTTGCTACTACTTTGCCATGCTTAATGCTTGTCACTAGGGCCCGAGTGCCATGATTTCAGATCTGAACCTATTATGTTGTCGCCAATATATGTGTGTTTTAGATCCTATCTTGCAAGTTGTAGTCACCTACTATGTGTTATGACCCGGCAACCCCGGAGTGACAATAGCTGGAACCACTCCCGGAGATGACCATAGTATGAGGAGTTCATGTATTCACCAAGTGTTAATGCGTTGGTCTGGTTCTTTATTAAAAGGAGAACCTTAATATCCCGTAGTTTCCATTAGGACCCCGCTGCCACGGGAGGGATGGACAATAGATGTCATGCAAGTTCTTTTTCCTAAGCACGTATGACTACATACGGAATACATGCCTACATTAGATTGACGAACGGGAGCTAGTTACTTATCTCTCCGTGTTATAACTGTTGCATGATGAATAGCATCCGGCATAATCATCCATCACCGATACAATGCCTACGAGTTTTTCCTACTGGTCCTTGCTACGTTACTTTGCCGCTACTGTTGTCACTGCTGTTGCTGTTACTCTGTTGCTACTGTTGTTACTTTGCTGCTACTGGTTACTGTTGCTACTGCTGCTATCACCCTACTTTGCTACTGATACTTTGCTGCAGATACTAAATCTTTCAGGTGTGGTTGAATTGACAACTCAACTGCTAATACTTGAGAATATTATTTGGCTTCCCCTTGAGTCGAATCAATAAATTTGGGTTGAATACTCTACCCTCGAAAACTGCTGCGATCCCTATACTTGTGGGTTATCAGGGTGTAGTCGTGTTCTACCCCACAACGACCTTGTCAAAGAGGAATTTTTAGATGAAGCCCCGCCCACGGAACAGGTACCCGGGCGGGCCACCCTCAACTGCGGACTCTCTATGTCCAGAGCCAATGGTGGTCGAGGTCCTCGGAAGCTCTCGCTCAGCTTAAGCACGAGCCTCGTTGAGGGCCCATCATACTGCTCCTTAGCGTGGATCGTCGAAATGTACTCCAAAAGAGGGCCATGCTCACCTCGAAACATAAGAGCAAGTACTCCCTCCGGTCCTTTTTAGTGTGCATATAAGTTTTGTCGGAAGTCAAAGTATCTCTACTTTGACCAAACTTATAGAAAAAATTATCAACATTCACCATGCCAAATCAATAGTGTTAGATTTTTCACAAAATGTAGTTTCATGATGCATATATTTGGTATTGTAGATATTGATATTTTTTAATATAAATTTGGTCAAACTTTGCAAAGTTTGACTTGACCGAAATCTAAAACGCGGAGTAAAAAGGACCGAAGGGAGTACAATAGTATAGCCAGTTGCTGGCTATAAGCCATTGCCATGTCATTTATAGTCCATCTTATAGTCAACATGTACAATAGTTCATTACAAAAATATACTACTTTTTTATTATATGGTCCATCTTTCATACTCACAAAATGACAAGGAGCACGTGCTAGAGCTCAGAGTCCGCTTACCTTCTCTCTCCTCTTCTCTCTTCTCTAACTAAACAAAAATATATTAGTTTATTCATTATAACCAACCGACTCTGCTCTATTGTACTTTCTCTAATGTCATAGTCCGAAGTCCAAACCAACATTGGCCAAGTGTTGAAGAGGAATACAACCAAGAACACCAAACTTAAAACCTCACACAAAAGGGGGAGGAGAGGAAGAAATACCTCCATGCTGGAGATAAGGGGAGACGAGTGTTATGTGCGAGAAGCTATGGAGAGATGGCTGGATGGATTATTTTATTTGTTTTTCGTGAATACCCTCCCCCTGTCTCATCACAATCATGTTGCGACCACAAGAGGTTTAAATATTAAAAAAAGTCCGACTCAACAAGGATTTTCCACGTTTGCGTGAAATTATGAATTTTGCAACTTGCAAAGTATTTTTTTTTGAATTCATTAAAAAATGTAGAATAGACTTGCGCGGTTAATTAACAAAAATCCGGGCAAAAACCGTTACAACACACCCACAAAAGGGCACCCGATCGACCTCACACCAATAAGACCACACACACCACCGAGGAGAGGACACCATCAAGGTAGACCGCAATGTTATCGCCATCACCTCTCCTCGAGCAGGCGACTCCGACTTCACCGCTGACAACTCGTCAAGGCCCCTCCGAACGGAGAACACATAAGGACCTCGCCAGCCATAGTCAAACAATTGATTGGAGACGTCGAGGACACACATCTCTGATTTTGCTGATGTGCTTCACTTGAGAAAAGTTGCAAGCCTCATGCCGACCTGTCGAGTGCAACCTTCGGAGAGCACCGTCCGCTAAAGCCGCCCTCATGGAATCATCGTTGTCGCACGACCCCCACCACACGCAACTCCGACTTCTGTGTCACGACGCAAAACAAACATAGACACATCCATTGGCGAATCTAAACCTTCAACATCAGAAGGACAAGCCGCGACCCAGCTCCACACACCACCATCATCGTTGTCGCACAAGTCGCAATGCCAACCACCCGCATCACCGGTTGGATACCAGTCAGCCACAATGTTGTGAGCGTCGAGCCTACGAAATACTTGAACGGGAACAAAGAGCTTCATGGCGACACCCCAAGGGGGAAAACGACGAGGACGTCGTCGCCGGACCCAACATTGGGCCTTAGGCTTTCACCTGAAGGTCTTGTACCAAGGCTAGTAGGTCGAAGATCTCCACACCAGCGCCTCCAAGGAGGGAAACGACGCTCGCGGGCGCCGCCGCCATCGACCGGACAACAACCGGGAAGGCCTTCACCCCTAGCATCTTGGACATCACCCTCATGCGCCGCAATCCACTAACCCGCTCACCTCCCGTGCAGCAAACGTGTTGTCGCCGCACAAGAGCCACCACAAGCCTCGCGAGAGCCAAGCCGGGCCATCATCTAGCGCCCACCACCACTGCACCACCATTCTGCAACCGACGAGCACCACCAGAGCCATGAGGGAGGGCTGCCACCCCGTCCCGAACCCGTTGGATCGAGCCCACCGCATCTGCATCGCCAGATCCACCACCGGAGCCCCAGGCCGCCGCTAGAGGGCCTGATCTAGCTATCTCTGCCCGGATCTGACAATCCGCTCCGCGCAGAAGCATCCTCTAGATGCGAGCCGAAGCAGTAGCGGGAAGACCGCCTTCGCTCGATGCAGATGCGGGGAGACCAAGGGTGGCTGCCACACTCCCAGGCCGACGGCGAAGATCCGTCGACCGTGTTGTAACCCCAGGCAACGCAGCCGATGGGATTGAGCCTCCCCCACTGCACGCGCCTCCCACCGAGCGAGAGGAAAGGAAAGCCCCGCCGCCGCCATCCGCCGCGCGGGCTTAGCCCGGCGGCCTCCTCCGGCGACGACGAGGTGAGGAAGGGGGCGAGAAGGGGTCGTGGCGGAGGCCTGGTGGCTTTCCGCCTGAGCCACCCGAAAGGCGACGCGGGGGCGATGTGGTTCCTATCTTCCCTCCTCTTTTGTGGTTTCCAAAATCCTTACAAAGTACTCCCTCCATTCCTAAATAAAAGACCTTTTAGAGATTTCACTATTGACTTAATACGAAGCAAAATGAATGAATCTACACTCTAAAGTATGTCTATATACATCTGTATGTAGTTCATAGTGAAATCTCTAAAATGTCTTATATTTAGGAACGGAGGAAGTATTATTCATACTCAGTTATCTTCCTATGTAGACGTGTATATATATTATACAATCATTAAAGTAGAATCAATGTACGCGTCACAATCTTGGATCTATCGTAGCGATCTCTGTGAGGAAAACAAACCAGGAATGAGACAAAGCATACGGAGTACATACCGAATAGAACACTATGGGCTCCTTTGATTCAAAGGAATTTTATAGGATTTTTAGAGGATTGATATCCTTAGGACTTTTTCTCACATTGATCCTTTGATTCATTGGACTGGATCCCATAGAAATCTT
This sequence comes from Hordeum vulgare subsp. vulgare, assembly GCF_904849725.1. Lineage (NCBI taxonomy): Eukaryota > Viridiplantae > Streptophyta > Magnoliopsida > Poales > Poaceae > Hordeum > Hordeum vulgare. Next base: position 536,497,398 of record NC_058520.1, on the reverse strand, counting down.
TTATATGAAATCTTTTACACTATATTTCATAAAAAATCTAACATCCGTTCCAATCATTTTTTACAATTTTTTTGCTTTTTTTGTGACATCAAACACTTCTTGCTAATCCTTTAGAGCTCAAATGGATATGTTAATCCAACCCTATACTTTTCCTATTCGTGCGTTTTTAAAATCCCGCGAATCAAAGAAGCCCTACACGTCCAAGTTTCTACTGGATTTTCTTTTAAAAAAAAAAGGTTCCTACTGGATTCGAGACACATGGCACCGATAGACCCTCGTTCACGAGACAGACGTCCATAGACCTGCACCCGTCCGCGCGCCTAGGGCGGGCAGAGGCGCCCACGTGCCGCCTCGCAGCCGCAGAGATGAAAACGAAAACCCGGGAATGCTCCGGGTATTCTGCTCCTCTGGCCCGCCGCAGCCAAGATCCTAACCAACTGCCTCGTACCGATAACCGCGTCACGCCACGCCACGCGGCTCTCGCAGTCCAGGAAACTCACCAACGGCCGGAGCACCGACTGGACTGCGTCGCATGGAGCGGAGGCACCCGCAGATCGCGCCGTCGCCGCCGGTGTCGCGGCGGAAGGCCGCGGCGGCGGCGAGCCAGGAGTGGCTGGTGGTGCCGGCGGCCGGGGAGCAGCGCGCGGGGGAGTTCGGGAGGCACCGGATCATGGAGATGACGGGGCTCCCCGCCCGCGACCTCCGCATGCTCGACCCGCTCCTCTCCTACCCGTCCACCATCCTCGGCCGCGACCGCGCCATCGTCGTCAACCTCGAGCACGTCAAGGCCATCGTCACCGCCGCCGAGGTGCTCGTCCGCGACCCCAGCAACCTGCGCCTCCGCCCCTTCCTCCAAGAACTCCACGCCCGCCTCGCGCTCCCGGTACGACCACACCCACCGCCATTTCGCCAGTCATGCATGCCACTGTACGATAGATCGATGCCAGATTGCATTTGTAACTAACTGATGGTATGGTGTTGAGTTCATCTGCATTTTTGGCCTGATTCGGTTGGCTCCTGCTTCTGCGTGAAGGATGCGTCTACCACGGATCCGGCAACCGACGGCGGCGGGGACCTAGAGCTGGGTGATGATCAAGGGGGCGTGCCAATCCCCGGCAGCGCCAAGATCCCGCCCTTCGAGTTCAAGGTGCTCGAGGTCTGCCTCGAACACACATGCAAATGCATGGAAACCGAGGTACACTGCTACAATAGGCAGGCTCTTAAACCCCATGATCTGTCAAAAGCATATGTTGCCAACTTACCATGTTTTCTCTTGGTGAAAATTGATGGTGCTAGACGTCGGCCCTCGACAGCGTGGTGTATCCGGCCTTGGACAAGCTGACCACCAAGGTTAGCACGAGCAACCTGGAGACCGTCAGGCAGATCAAGAGCCGCCTGGTCGAGCTATCAGGGCGCGTGCAGAAGGTAGTAATATAATCCGGGTTTAGGAGTAACCAGTGTATGCTCCAAAGTTTAATTCAAGTGCTACTACGTTATCAATTCAATTGGTCATTTCATCGTCTGTTTATTCGCAAGGTGAGGGATGATATCGAGCACTTGCTAGACGACGACAGGGATATGTGTGAGTTGTACCTGACGAGGAAGCTTGCGTTTCAAGGAGTCAACAACGAGTCGTTGGCTAATGTGGATTCCAACAAGCACGCATCCCCTGATCATGATCATGAGAAGTATGTCACCTATACCTAATGTGCCTTCGTTATGGTTGCTGGGATCAGATTGATCAAGAGCTAAAACTATCTGAACTCTCGTGAATAAATCAAAGCACAATTCGGTGATGTTAGGCTAAAACTATCTCGAGATGTACTGCTTTCATTCTAATCTTCCATATGCACTTGAATTCAGGAAGGAAGAAGATGGCGACGACACAGAGAGCTCCCATGAAAGTTCTGCTTGTGCTAAGCCTGATGTCGAAGAGTTGGAAATGCTTCTTGAAGCTTACTTCGTGCAGGTTGATGGCACGCTGAACAAGTTATGCCATGTATGTCACATCTCCTTCTATTCACTACGACTTGTTACTGGCCTAATTGGTAGTGTTATGTGAATATAAACTACATTAAGATTGCTATAGCTGTTGGCTTATGACGTATTGCAAGCTAACATGCACCTTGTTAATGCGCAAAGCTCCGCGACTATGTGGAAAACACTGAAGACTACATCAACTTCATGCTAGACAAGAAGCAGAACCAGCTGCTGCAAATGGGCGTGATGCTCACGACGGCCACCGTGGTGGTCACCGCGGGCATCGTCGTCGTGAGCTTGTTCGGCATGAACATCCACATCGAGCTGATGGCGGATCCGGAGACCCCCGAGATGGCGAGGATCAAGAACATGAAGTTCTGGGAGACCACCTGGGGCACCGTCGCTGGCTGCGCTGCTATATATCTCCTGGCCATCTATGCAGGGAAGAAGAGCAAATATTTGCAGTGATGACGCTTATTCTCAGTTCCACACCAGACAGAGGAAGCACCGTGACTGTAAGTTCTGAAGTCCAGGGCCTCGTTTTCGCCGTCACAAAGGCTTCCCCTGGCCTGAGAATATGATTCGATAGTTTTCTTTCTATTTCGTTTTGTCTGGGAGATGCAGGAGTAACTGATGCTTTGGTTTAGGTAGGAATAATTGAATGGTGGCGATAAGATCTGCCCTGTCGTACCATGATCTACAATTGGAGAAAAAAAATGACAAATTCACACCCCAGTTTATTTTCCATTTCTACAAGTGTAGGTTGAATTAGTAGCTGAAATTTTGTGTGGTTGTACATCAAACATCGATGTGTGTCTGCAATTTTTTTTCAAAAAAATTTGACATGTTTTATTTTTTTCGATCTAACCTAAAGGCAGATCCTATACTAGTCTTCCTGGGCGGAAACTAGAATATAATCCGTCCTTTAGATGAGATGTGGAATCAGCCCAAAAAACTCATATTTAAACAATACAAAAAAGCTGAAATTATTTGACGACATACCTAGGGTGTATGTCTACAACTTTAGAAATAATCAGCTCAAAACTCAATCTACAATTGGAGATACAAAAATGATAGATTCAACTGTGGACGGTGTCATCTTTGGGTGAATAGTGTTTGGGACTATTCACACCTCGTTTTTGTCTTTTTGTTTCCTACTCCCTCCGTTTCTAAATATATGTTTTTCTGAAGGTTTACGACTACATACGGATGTATATAGACATATTATAGAGTGTAGATTCACTCATTTTACTTCGTATGTAAACTTCTGGTGAAATCTTTTAAAAGACATATATTTAGAAACGGAGGGAGTATAAGTATATGTTGAATTAGTAGCCGAAACTTTTCAAAATTGTACATCAAGCATTAATATGTGTACCTGAAGGCAGATCCTATACTAGTCTTTCCCGACATATATACAACAAAATGACACCTTCCTACTCTCGAGGTTGGACGCCTGCTGCACCTCGACGGTGTAATTCATAGGCAGACCCTTGGATTAAGGAGGTCAAGAACAGTTGTGCTCTTGATTCTCCAGCGAATTCCAATATCTTTGGGATTCTCAGGGTGAGAGATAAATATAGGTGTCGAAAGACGGTGCAACGGAGTGCCTGAGCGACCACGCGGCCCCGGCATGTGGCCCCTGGCCGTGGAGGCTGTGAAACACCTCCGCTCTAGGTCGCTGACTCCGGGAAGCTACACGATGCAAAATAATTCAGGATTTTTCTGATTTTTTGGAGCTTTGTAAAATTGTTTTTTTTAAGTCCAAATACAACATAAAACAACAATTGATATTGGGCATTGAGTTAATACATTAGTCTAGAAATCATACAAATTGGTGCCAAAAATATGCTAAAATTATATAAACATGACATAAGACAAACAAAAATTATAGATACATTTGAGACATGTCCACCCCGATGCACACCGGGTCCGACAAACGCAGCGTTGCCCACCCGGCCTCTTGTCGTCGCGACCCCTGGCCGAATGGAGCTCAAGGCCAACTCGCTCGACGCTCTCACCCTCAACCAGATACCAGATAGCCCTCTCCGAGCACCCGGCTAGTCACACCCTAAGTAGGGCCCTCGCATCGGTCGGTTGGCGTGAGCCAAGCACCCAGGCACGGGACCAGCGATGCCGAGATGCAGACCTACCCCCTCGGTTGTGCGCGGGGCGACGTGCGAGAGGTCGCACATGTTGAAAATATGCCCTAGAGACAATAATAAAATGGTTATTATAATGTTTTCTAGTTCATGATAACCGTTTATTATCCATGCTAGAATTATATTGATTGGAAACTTAAATACATGTGTGGATACATAGACAACACAGTGTCCCTAGTAAGTCTCTAATGGACTAGCTCGTTGATCAAAGATGGTCAAGGTTTCCTGGCCATAGACATGAGTTGTCATTTGATAACGGGATTACATCATTAGGAGAATGATGTGATGGACAAGAGCCAAACTATGAACGTAGCATGTGATCGTGACAGTTTATTGCTATTGTTTTCTCCATGTCAAGTATATGTTCCTATGACCATGAGATCATGCAACTCACTGACACCGGAAGAGTACCTTGTGTGTATCAAACGTCGCAACATAATTGGGTGACTATAAAGGTGCTCTACAGGTATCTCCAAGGGTGTCTGCTGAGTTGGCATGGATCAAGACTGAGATTTGTCACTTCGTGTGACGAAGAGGTATCTCAGGGCCCACTCGATAATACAACATCACAACAAGCTTGCGAGCAATATGACTAAAGAGTTATCCACGTGATCTTGTATTATGGAACGAGTAAAGAGACTTGCCGGTAACGAGATTGAACTAGGTATGGAGATATCGATGATCGAATCTCGGGCAAGTAACATACCGATGGACAAAGGGAATAGTATACGGGATTGATTGAATCCTTGACATCGTGGTTCGACCGATAAAGATCTTCGTAGAATATGTAGGAGCCAATATGGGCATCCAGGTCCCTCTATTGGTTATTGACCGAAGAGTGTCTCGGCCATGTCTGCATAGTTCTCGAACCAGCAGGGTCTGCACGCTTAAGGTTCGGTGACGATTTGGTATTAATGAGTTATGTGTGATGGTAACCGAAAGTTTTTCAGAGTCCCGGATGAGATCCCGGACGTCACGAGGAGCTCCGGAATGGTCCGGAGGTAAAGATTGATATATATCAAGTTGGTTTTCGAGTTTTGGAAAGGTTTCGGAACATGTCAGTTTTGTGACGGGAGTGTCGGAAGTGTTCCGGGGGTCCACGAGGAGGGTCCACCTGCCCCGGAGGGCCCCATGGGTTGTGATAGGGGGCCCACCAGCCCCTGGTGGGTCGGCTGCCCCTCCCACCAAGGCCCATGCGGTAGGAGGTGGAGGGCTTAGCCTACAAGGGGTCGGCCACCCTTGCCTTGGGTGGCAAGGCACCCCTAGCCCCCCCCTAGGGTGGAACCTTAGGCTGAACCGCCCCCCCTCCTCTCCTCCTATATATATGAGAGGGGATAGAGGGATGCAGCAACACAAGCCACGGCGCAGCCTCTCCCTCTCCCTCTAGAATAGTTTCTCCTCTAGATTTTTCGGTAGTGCTTGGTGAAGCCGTGCCGGGACAGCTACACCACCACCACCGTCATGTCGTCGCGCTACCGGGGAACTCATCTACCACTCCGCCCTCGCTTGCTAGATCAAGGAGGCGGAGACGTCATTGATCTGTACGTGTGTTGAACGCGGAGGTGTCGTCCGTTCGGCGCTTGATCGGGAGTTCGCGGGACGGATCGTGATTGGATCGTGAAGACATTCCACTACATCAACCGCGTTCTTTAACACTTCCTCTAAGCGATCTACAAGGGTATGTAGATACAATCTACTCCAACATCCTATATAGCATGAGTGATTCTATTCAACAGGATTCCACAGGCCCAAACCTACCCCGCCCATCATGGACATCTGAGGCACGTGTAATGCCCCAAGTGTGGAACCTTCCCTATTTGGAACCTGTTGCATGTGGGTCCACCCTGTCAGATATATGTTGATGTCACTTGTGTCTATGATTTCCTGTGTCCCTTGCATATCTTCATTGCTTGCATGCTTAGCATAACATAACATGTCATCTCCTTGATCTTGTGATTTCATGTGACTCTTATTTTTAGTTTTCTTTGCATGAATGTATCCATGCTATACCATCTTTGTCATACCTTGATTCTATGCCATACCTTATGATTGCATGTCATGATCATGGTGGCATATGTTCTTACTAGGAGTTAGTATTGTGGTGAGATAATGCATGTGATCTTGATAGGTGTGGGGGTGTGGTTTAGTAATATTTTGTGTTGATGCTCATGTGATAATGGTGTGTGTAATGTAGGAGTGAGTGCTAGTCATTTTAAGCTCTTGCTATTTAAAATCCTTTTCCCTCCTATTATTCCATGTCAAAATTCCTTCTTCCCAAAAATGATTCTAAAATGTCTGGTGGTTAGATTAAATTGTGATTATGAGGAGGAGTATTTTTGCTGACTTGTTATTTGATTTTTAAAGTTGCAAATAAACCCAAAACAGTAAATTAATTTCTGTTTTGCATTTATTTCAAAAAGCTCCAAATATTGCTTTCCTATTTTATTCTAATGGGCCACAATTCCTTATGTCCAGCAGATATTTCCTTTTGATTTTTGTCACAGCAGTTTATCTTGTGCTTTATTTTTTTCTCTCTGTGTGTTTTAAGCTAAATAGAAAACCCTTCCCAGTGTTTTCTTTTTTTTTCCTGGCACCACATGGGCCTCCTCCCTTCGGTGGCCACGCTCCCCCTGTGCAGCGCAGCCCAGGCGAGTCACCTCCTCCTCCTTGGCCCGTTACCCTGGCGACAGAGCCCACTGGTGAGCCGTTTTCTTCTTCCTCCCGACGTCACTCTTGTACGACCAAAGCTCCGCCTCCCGATCGCCTCCCCCTTAATCCAGCGGCTCGAGCTCGCCTCCCGAGACCATAAAAGGGGCCAGCCTCCTCCTCGCAACCCTAGGCCGCCAGTCTCTCCCTCCCCTCGTCCCTCGCGCCGCCAGGACAGGAGCCGCAGGCGCCATGGTTCGGACCTCGCTGGGCGCGTAGAGGCAGCAGGAGTCGCCGCCTCGCCCCGCCAGCAGCGCCAGGAAGACGCGGTGGCCAAGGAGGCCGCGTTCCCGCAGCCCCACGACGGCGTCCTCGACTTCCTCGACGTCCTCGTCGTCCGCGTCTTCCCCGGCCGACCCCCTCCTCTGCATCGCCTTCGCTTCCCCCTCCTTCCTCTTCGGTCGTCCCCGTCGGTGAGCTAGGTGAGCTACGGTGCCCTCCCTTTGCTCCCCCTCTCGGCGTTGCATGCGTAGCAGCAGTAGCAGAAGCCGGTTGCCAGCGTTAGCAGTAGCAGCAGCAGCACGCCGGTGCAGTCTAAGCAGCGGCAGCAGCAGAGAAACGTCGGTGCAGTCCAGGCAGCCAAGGGGGAACCTTTTCCCGTGCTCAGGGCGGGAATGGAACCCCTGAGGTTCCCGCGTCCCCCGCCGAGAGCTTCCCCTGCCGGTGGTAGACGAGAGTGGCGCCGCCAGCTCTCTCTGGTCCGGCCGCCGGCGGAGCTCTTCTCTGCAGTGGAGTTGGTTTTCTGATTTCCCTTCCCGCTCTAGCCAGACATCGATCTGTAGCCTGATGGTAGTATTGCACTGTCATATGCATGCGCCTGTAGGAGGGCGTGGGTTCGAGTCCCCCTTCGGCGCCTTTTGTTGTTTTTGTTTTGATTTATTCGTATCAGTGGTCTGCAGGCAACTTACCTCGCATTTTCTCTTCTACTGGCAACAACTAGTGCAACAGCGCAGTGGATTGTTGCTGTTGCTGGACACCAGGGGTCTGGGTTCGATTCCCAGTAGCCCTTGTTTCTATTTTTGCTTTCTTTTCTTTTTCTGCCTATTTAATTTCTGTTTTCCTAACTCCTATACAAAGTGGCTTGTTAGTTTTGTTAATTCTGTTGTTTAGCTAACTCTTTTACACAGTGGTGTTTTATTTCTGTTCCTGCTAATATAGTTAGGGTAGATTTAGTTATGTGTGTGTTTTGCACACTAAGTGGTGATAGATGATGTTGCTACCCTTGTGATGCTTATGGTGGTTGCACCTTAGTGAAGTGAAGTTACCCTTGATAGGGGTTGATGCTAGATGTCTTGATATTTGTGTGTGTGTTGTGCCTTAAGGTGGAAAGTTGCACTAGCTAATCTTGTATAGCCCCAACTTTTGAACTTTGGTGTGGGCTAAGTTGATCTTGTAGTTTAAATTGTTTGCATGGATTTAGTGGGGTGGATGCCTCCCCCTCACCACATGTACTTGAGGTGAGGAGTTGCACTAGGTGGCTATCTTGTTAGCATGTGTAGGTGGAGCTTACTAGTTAAGCTAGAGTAGAATGTTGTGGGGGGTTGCTCCTTGAGAATGACATGATTCCTAGAGTGATCCTAGTGATGCTTGTGAGAGTGTGCACCATCACATGACCATATGTGGGGGTGTGCATACTCTCTTGTTAGCTTAGAGTCCCATTGTGATGTGCTTGATACTAGTAATATTATGATATGGGTGTGGGTGTTGTTGATGTGCATGACACAAACATGGGGTTCAAACCCCCATGTCACTTTGTCATTGTGCACATAAGATTCACCTATGTATTTGTCATCTTAGAAGCATACCTTATGGAGTTGCATTTACATTTTGTTGAAAGTTTGGGCTTTGTTTCCATGGTATAGATGGAGCCCAAGGGCATGGATTTTTGTGTGTTAGTAGAAGGGGTTTGTGCTCAACACCATAGTGGTGGCAATCACCTCTTGGTGACTTGTGTGAGCAAACTATGCCTAGACAAAGTGGGCATGTGGCTGAAAAATTCCAGATTTTTGAACTCTGAAAATTTCACTAAGTCTGGGATGCTGGAAACATTTTCTTCCCCTGTAGATGAGGAGGTGCTGGTCATTCTGTTGAGAACTGGACTTAGTTCAGTGCTAGTATTTTGAACCTGGTATGTTTGTGAAGCTTTCTGTAAATTTTCAAGCCATTTGGAGTCCAGTAGCTTGTATTTTGATTGCTGTCAAAAAAGCTTCAGAACAGAAACAGAAACTCAGGTGCAGGAATTTTCACTAAGTCCCTGAGATCTGATGGTTTTGGGAAAGTTTGTGGCCTTGTATCTTCTAGAGTTTAATTCCTTTTGCTGTGATTATTGCTGTGACTTGTAGTGTTCTTGGTTGGCAACAGCCGCATATATTATTTGTCATATTTGAAGATCTGTAGCTATGTTGCATGTTGCTCACAAACAGCTAAGATGCAGAAACTGGCAGATTGCGTAGTTTTGCCATTTTGTTCAAAGTTTGTGCTTGATTGATGTTGTGTTGTTCTACCTTGCTCCATTTCATTCATGTTGGGTTGATATGTGTCTTGGCTACCTGGGAATACCAGATTTGTGCCAATTGTGTGTGTGCTGTTGAATCTTTCACGTAGAGCTTCATATCTTGTATTGTTGATTCCCGTTGATCCGTAGCTCCGTTTGCAAAGTTCTGTATATGGTTTTGCACCGTTTTTACGAGCTGCATCTGCTCATATCATTCCCATGCATCTCCAAATAGTTTAGTGCAAAGTTCTGTCCAGAAACTTGTTGTAGTTTATTTTGCTTGTGCTAGTGTTAGAAATAGTGGTGCATGCTCAACTTTCATCTCATGCATCATGTGATTGTTGCATTTTGTGGTGCTGCTGTTCATTGGCTGTTATTCTTGTGTTGGGTAGCATCGGGAGCGGAGAACGAATACGTGGAGTCAGGAGAGTACGTGCAGGACGATCCAGAACCATTCCAAGCTGAGGATATCACAGGCAAGATGATATGACCTTGATCCCATCTCTAGACTTGTTATGTTAGTTTCGATTCCATGTCAAATTGCTTGCTGCCTACCACTGAAAAAATATTGCCTCTTCATATGCCATGAGCCTAAACACCGCACTCTTTCCTAGCAAACTTGCATGGCTAGGTAGGCTTGCTCAGCTACTAATGTTATCATTGTTAGTTGCAGGTGTTTTAAACTCATGTGATGACACAAGCTTGATATCATTATATTAATTTCTGTTATTTAATTAATGTATCTACATATCTGGTAAATGACGGGAGGCCTAGCCTTTTGCCGGGTGTCTTGTTCCGTTGTTGCCGCCTTAGTTACCGGTTACCGGTGTTTGATTCCATAATGATCGCTCCTAACACGTTCGGGGTTGTTATGGGGACCCCCTTGATAAATCGCGTACTGCTAAGGCTTGTCCGGCAGGACCCAATTTTGGTTTTAATCTGCTAATCACATAATAATCTGCATAGGGAATAGCTACCCCGAGGAACTTAATCAACAAACCGGGCCAGTGCTCCTCATGAGTGTTGGCCCCACCTGAGCGATGTCCGGGGCCCCACTGGTCACCCAGAGGTTTAGCCATCCCGACGTCTAGCTCATCCGTCGTGTCCTGAGACTGAGATACGCGGCTCTTATCAGGGTCGTCGACACGACGGGAGGTCCTGCTGGTCGTGTCTTACCTTAGCGGTATATCTTGCGTATAGGAATCCCAGTGAAGCTTTGGTTTTCCCCAGAGTTGAGGTTTTCCTCTAAGGAATCCGACGAGATCACGAGATTCGTGATAGAGGATGCCTTTGCGGCCTGTGTTCGTTTGTGATGGACTAGTTGGAGCACCCCTGCAGGGTTTAATCTTTCGGAAAGCCGTGCCCGCGGTTATGTGGCAACTTGAAATATTTTGTTAACATCCGGTATTAGAGAACTCAAACATAAACTAATAAAATATGCCAACTGTGTGCGTAACCGTGACTGTCCCTTCGAAGATCTCTCTTCGACCGGGAACACGGTGGGGTTATGATTGCCGTAGGTAGGTGTTCAGGATCACTTTCTGATCAAGTATTCCCGATCGTTAGCGTAGACCACTTTCACTTCCTTCTCGCGTAAGTTAGCCACTTATTCAATCATAGGATGCAGCAGCCTGAAACACTTCACCCCTTTCTTACCCAATGACATGACTAGTTCTGGCACCAAGGTCTTAGATTGCTGAGTCTCCGTGGCTCACGGATTCCTCCGAAACTCCCATCAGGTACAGGTACCCCAGAGACAGATGATCCCGATGGCACCCAGCTGGCGTGGCAGTACGACGAGGAGACAGATCGCCTTTACGTGAACTATCCAGAGGACTGAGCCGTGGTCATGATCGTGGGCCTGCAGCGGGTAGCATAGCATTTTCCTTGTTTTGTAGTCCGTACCGGAACTACCTTGGTTGTATCTGCGTTGTACTCTGTATTATTAATAAGAAGACAGTTGAATCCCAGATTGTCTACTGTAATTGTTATTATGTGTTATGTTTACTTGCTTGTGAAACACTTAGATGCGCTTCTTTCCTATTCGGGGGCCTCGACCCCCAGATTGGAAAGGACCGCATCTTGGTCGTTACAGCACGCCACCAGGGTGTGAGGCGTCTGTGAAAATTGGAGTGTCCGGAGCACCCCAGGGAGCCAGCCGCACGAGGCTCCGTCAAAACGGATGGTGCAGAGGCAGTGGCAGAGGTAGAGGGTGGCCAGGGTGGCCCACCCTGACATTTGGAAATAACTTTTATACCATAGGAGAAAAGCTAAAAAATAAAAGGAACACATAAATATATGTGTACAACAACAATGTTGGCCCATCCTGGTCCAATGGGCTAGGTACGCCACCGCGCGGAGGTCCTTGCGTGCTTTCGGCTTGCATGGGACAACATGCAAGACCTCGCACGCGGGTGCGCCGAAAAACACCACACTACTGTGTCGCCATGCACACTTGTGGTTCACCCTTCATAGACCTGTGAGGCGGGTCACTCGGGCGCGCGCCCTTCGGTAGATCGAACAACATGAAGAGCTGAGGGAAACATCCGCGGTATACCACCTCAAAGTGGATGACAAAGAGGGCGCTCTCGCCTGCGGAGGCTCCCAATAGGTGGGTACTCCAACATCCTATATAAGAGGAGCGATTCTTCTCAACAGGCTTCGAGAGGCTCAAATCTACCCTTAAAGAACATCCAAAGTTACTACCAAGTGTAGTAATTAGGCCCAGCCCAAAAAATAGCAGCTTGCAGCCCATCTTATCCCATCACCCTGCACTATCTCAAAAATAAAACTAGGATCTTTGAATTTGAGTCTATCATCCACTTGCGTCCTAGATTTGTCACTGCTATGTGAATAATTTCCCTCTCTTCAACCATCTACCTTGCCCATGGCTTTTGGTACATACCCACCCACATCCCCACCATTTTCTGACCACAACAGGTTTAAACATTGAAAAATCTAAGTCAAAAAAACTCAAATGATTCTGTATTTTTATTAGAAATTATGTGTTTTCAACTTGAGCTCGCAAATATTAACAAAACAGTGTTCTTTCAGACTCAACAATCGTCCTATGTACTGCTCTGTTTTTATTTACTTCAGATATTAGTTTTGTCTTGAGTCAAACTATTTAAACTTTGACCTAGTTCATATATAAAAAATATTAGCGTCCACAATATCAAATCAATACCATTGAAATCGTCATTCGTGTATTTCCATGTCATATATATCTTTTATTATGAAAGTTTAGATTGTTTTTGACAAACTTGGTCAAACTTTATACCGTTTGACTCAGGTCACAGCTAATATGCAAAGTAAATAAATAAAATAAGGTGTATATGTATGTAATCATTGTACATGTCGTAATACTTCCTCTATACCTTGTACTCCCTTCGTTTTAGAATTTTTGTCTTAGATTTGTATAGATATAAATGTATTTAATCATATTTTACTATTTAGGTACATTCATTTCTAGACAAATCTAAGACAAAAGATTTGACACGGAGGGAGTATCTGGGAAGGACTTAGGTACAGAGGGAATATAATCTATTGTAATGATCTCTTCCAGGCAGATCATACTAGTACAGTACTGTGGTATTTAAAACACGGCGAGGTAAAACATGCAAGAGAGAGACGGTGGTACCATGGGACAAGGACAAGGGTATCGAATAGAAACACTACTACATACAAATGCCTACTGGCTTCCACACACATGGCACCGCCGCACCGATTGACTATCCTCGTCCACAGAGAAAAGAGAACGCTCCAGCCAACAACCGTGGCCGGCCCGCTGGGCAGATCCCTCGTCGCCATCCGCGCTCGCGCGGACCGGCACCCGTAATAATCGCGCGCCTACGCCACTTGGGACGTGTGGTAGTAAGCTGTTTTCAAGGAGTATTCGAGCTCGTCTGACCCGCCGCGGCGAAGACCTCGTACCGATAACCGCGTCGCGCCACGCCACGCGGCCTCGGTAGCAGTCCACGCGCGCGCGCATGGAGCAGCGGAGGCAGCCGCAGACCGCACCGGCGCCGCGGCGGAAGGCGGCGCCGGTGGCGAGCCAGGAGTGGCTGGTGGTGCCGGCGGCGGGGGAGCAGCGCAGGGGGGAGTTCGGGAGGCACCGGATCATGGAGATGACGGGGCTGCCGGCGCGCGACCTCCGCGTGCTCGACCCGCTGCTCTCCTACCCGTCCACCATCCTCGGCCGCGACCGCGCCATCGTCGTCAACCTCGAGCACGTCAAGGCCATCGTCACCGCCGCCGAGGTGCTCGTCCGCGACCCCGGCAACCCGCGCCTCCACCCCTTCCTCCAAGAACTCCACGCCCGCCTCGCGCTCCCGGTACGAACAGTCAAACACCCATCGCTGCTTCACTAGCCAATATTCATTCATGCATGCTTGCTACAGTACGATATGGCGGTGAGTGATGTTCATCATCTGCAATGCACCATTCGCCTGATTCTGTCGGTTCCTGTGCTTCTGCGTGAAGGATGCGTGTACCACGAATCCGGCAAGCGACGACATGGAGCTGGGTGATGGTCAGGGGAACGTGCCGATGCCTGGCAGCGCCAAGATCCAGCCCTTCGAGTTCAAGGTGCTCGAGGTCTGCCTCGAGCACACATGCAAATGCATGGAATCTGAGGTAATACACTGGCAAACACATGAGCTCTGCCCATAGCGAGTGTTACCAACTTACCGTGTTTTCACTTGGTGCAAATTATTGGTGCTAGACGTTGGCCCTCGAGAAGGAAGCGTATCCGGCCTTGGACAAGCTGACCTCGAAGGTTAGCACGCTCAACCTGGAGCACGTCAGGCAGATCAAGAGCCGCCTGGTAGAGCTATCAGGGCGCGTACAAAAGGTAGTGCTCCCTCCGTTTTCATTTTTTTTTTAAGAAAAGGAGGATGTACCCCGGCCTCTGCATCTAGACTATGTATGCAGTCATTTTATTAATTATTTAACAAGACCTTACAAAGTAGTACATCAGTAAGTCTGAGGCCATTATCTTGGCAACACATGCCGCTACTCCTATCCCCTTGATGAAGGGATGCCGAATGTCCGGGCAAAATACCAAACAGACATCACACCAAAGCCTAACATCTAAAGCCGGATGCCCCATCCAAACCACAACGCCGGGACTGGGTGACACAACCGGTCCGGCGCACTCCCAGTGGGCACCAACGTACACGCTACAAGGGCCGTCACCATCGTCTTCCATTGATCCATCCTCAAAGCAGCTACTAACGCATTGACCTTGCCAGGCCTCTTTGCCCTCGACGTCACCACGACGTCAGACAATGACGTCCTCCTGCGCGAGTCAATTGCCACATATCGGACGCCGAGCCTCCACTGCTCCACGCCATCGAGATCCACCGCCATGGATATGCAGGATGAAGCAGCGCTCCACCAAAGATGCCATCCACTTGTCCCTCGAGCTCGCGTACACCTCCAAGAATGACGCCCCCAAGGAGGAAACGACACAAGAGTGTCGTCGTCATCCGATCTACTGATCTAGGGTTTCCCCCGAAGGTATTGGGTGGAGTTGGGAGTTTCACCTCGATGATGCCTTCATGAAGGAAACGACGATATGGACGTCATCATCATCGGCTCCGGCCACCGGCCGAAGACCAGGTTTTCACCCGGATCCATCCCAAAGAAATCCACCCGACAACTTGTGCACCGTCCCGGCCACCTTCAAAGCCCCAGATCTAGCCGCCTAGATCTGGCGATCGTCCACGACAACACTGCCACCATAGGAGCCATGGCGCACCGACCACTACCTGAGTGTGCCTCCACTAGAGCCTGGGGGAAGGGTTTCCACCCCTCGTTGCCAAACCGCGAGAGGCGACGAGATGGATCCCGTACGCTCGTCACCGTCTCTGACCCGAATCATTTCGTAGAAAAAACCACAAGATCGCCGGTGCAGATCCGCCTTGGACAGGGACTGCACCACGCCATGTCGTCGTGGCAAGCCCGAGCTTCACATGCCGCCACCTTCCAAGGCCGCCGCCCCGGGATCCAAGCCGAACATCGCCGCTGCCACCGGCCATGTTCCGCTGCCGCCGCCCCGGGATCCAAGCCGAACATCGCCGCTGCCACCGGCCATGTTCCGCTGCCACCGGCCATGTTCCGCTGCCGCCGACCCGTTGAGTCGCCGGCCACCACGACCAAGGCCGCCGCGGCCACGCGAACTTGCCGAGCAGCGAGCACCACCCGATCTTCCCCGAAGCTTTGCAACTCCGCCGCCTCCGCCGAGCCCCACGCCGCAACCTTGCGCCGTCGTCGAAGGCGATCCGTCGCGCCGCCGCGACGCAGATCGAGAAGAAGTGCCCCGACGCCATGGGGTGACCCGCCTCACCCGATCCGACATGGGAGAGAAGAGATCCTCCGCCGCCGCCGTCAGCCTCCAGGGCTTTGCCCGACGGCTTCCTCCAGCAGCGACGGAGGGGAGGAAGGGGATGGAGGTGCCCGGCGGCGCGGTTTAGGGTTTCCACCTGAGCCGCCCTAGCGAAAATGTAATAGTTGGTGAGGGATGATATCAAGCAGAAAAAAATGGAGTTGTATATTACTTAATTAGTGGAGTAACCATTCAGGAGATATTCAAAGGAATTCTATAAGATTTTCCGAGGATTAAAATCCTTAGAAAAAAATTCCTACATTGATCCTTTGAATCGTAGGATTGGATTTCATAGGAATTGTTTTTATGTAATCCTTTGTGCTACATTTCACAAAAAATCTGACATCCACTCAAATCTCTTTTTACAATATATATTTTTTTTCGGTAACGTCAAACACTTCTTCCCAATCCTATTGGATTTAAGTGGATATGCCACTTCAATCCTATACTTTCCATGTTCATGTATTTTTCAGAATCATGTGAATCAAAGAGGCCCTTATACTTATGAACGGGAGGGAGTAATACGTTATTAATTTAATTAATCATTTCACCGTCTGTATGTGCTGCCGTGGTCTCTTTATTCGTAGGTGAGGGATGATATCGAGCAGTTGGTTGACGACGACACTGATATGTACGAGATGTACCTGACGAGGAAGCTTGCGTTTCAAGGAGTCAACGAGTCATCGGTTAAAGTGGATTCCAACAAGCATGCATCCCCTGACCATGAGAATGAGAAGTATGTCACCTATAGCTAATGTGATCTTGGGATCCGATTGATTAATAAGAGTTATAACTACCTGAACTCTCTTGAATAAATCAAGCACAATTCGATGATTCTAGGCTCAATTGACAGATGGATAGTTATTACGCCGTTCTCAAGATGTGCTGCTTTCATTTTAACTTCCATATGCACTTGAATTCAGGGAGGAAGAAGACAGTGGCGATGATATAGAGAGCTCCCACGAAAGTTCTACTTATGTTAAGCCTGATGTAGAAGAGTTGGAAATGCTTCTCGAAGCTTACTTCGTGCAGTTTGATGGCACACTGAACAAGTTATGCCATGTATGTCACATCTCCTTCTATTCACCATTAATACATTAATATAAGACGTTTTTGCAGTTAAACGTCGACTTCATTAGTGTACGGAGGGAGTAGTTGTTAACTTGTTATTGGCCTAATTGTGAATCCCTAAGACATGATTGCTACTGAAATGGCCATACTGAAATGATTGCCGCTGTCAGGCTCAGCACAATGACTGCTTGCTACAGATTCATGACACCAGATAAGAGCGCGTACGCGCACACACTATGAACATAAATACATTTACACATGCACTTGTACGTACTATGTGGTCTCTAGCTGTTGGCTTATAACTTATTCCAAGCATGTTTTTAACAGCCTAACACGCACACACTATGAACATAAATACATTTACACATGCACTTGTACATACTATGTGGTCTCTAGCTGTTGGCTTATAACGTATTCCAAGCATGTTTTTAACAGCCTAACACGCACCTTGTTAATGCGCAAAGCTCCGCGACTATGTGGACGACACTGAGGATTACATCAACATGATGCTGGACGAGAAGCAGAACCAGCTGCTGCAGAT
This sequence comes from Hordeum vulgare subsp. vulgare, assembly GCF_904849725.1. Lineage (NCBI taxonomy): Eukaryota > Viridiplantae > Streptophyta > Magnoliopsida > Poales > Poaceae > Hordeum > Hordeum vulgare. The sequence continues at coordinate 536,480,056 of NC_058520.1, read as the reverse complement.
GGGCGTGATGCTCACGACGGCGACCGTGGTGATCACTGCGGGCATCGTGGTCGTGAGCCTGTTCGGCATGAACATCCACATCGAGCTGACGTTAGATCCAGAGACCCCGGAGATGGCAAGGATCAAGAACAGGAAGTTCTGGGAGACCACCTGGGCGACCGTTGCCGGCTGCGCCGCTATATACATCCTGGCAATCTATGCAGGGAAGAAGAGCAAATACTTGCAGTGACGCTGCCTATTCTCTGTTCCACACCGGACAGAGGAAGCATCGGACCACAAGCTCTGCAGTCCAGGGCCACGTTTTTACCGTCGCAAATGCATTCATTCCTGCGGTGAGAACATGATGCGGTAGCTTTCCGTTTTGTTCTGTCTGGAAGATGCAGTAGCTGATGCATTGGTTTGGGTAGGAATAATTGATATCCCACCCTTGACTATATAAAGATGCATTATTTGTCCTGTTGTATGGCTCATATCATGATTTGCAACTACGTAGCTTTGTAAAAGGAAAAGATGAATCTATTAGCCGTGTTTTGGAACCATGCAAGATGCAACTGCCTACCCTCAGGGGGATGCAGTCATGCTGCAACTTTACGGTGTGGTAATTTTAGCACAGGGCAGTCACATGGATTAAAGAGGTCAACGACAGTTGTGGTCTCAAGTCTTCAGTGAAACCAACAGACGCTCCCGGTTCTGACATTCCAACTTCCACGGTTTTGCTTTGATCAGATAAGTTACGTGACTGATAATGTTAACACTCACTCCGCCATCCACTTCTCTATTTACAAGGTTTCACGGATGGCATGCAAACCAAAGATTTTCTACCATCGCTGCAGTGCTCACTAGAGGATGTACAAAAGGTAGTACGGAACTCAGCATATATATATATCAAAGACACGTCAGCTAAAACTTCAGTTAGATGGTTATTATGCTTGCGCCTTCCTTGATCTGGTTTGTCGAACCTGGCATAAAAAGAGGAATATCCGCTCATGATATTCACAAATGAGGGATGAATCATGCATATGCTTCCCAAATGCACTTACATTGTCTGTTGTGTCCGCGGCTGATCCAGCAGAATTCTTTGCATTTCTCAAATCCAATGCTCTCTTGCTTTTCTTCTTGAGGGCATCCACTGCTAAAAAAAGGAAGGTCGATCGCTCAGCTAAATTTAATATATGGGCTGCAAATATACAACGAAACGCATAAAGGTAGCTGCACGGCTAGTCACTTGGTGACATAAAACAATCATGATATTGCCATTTCTGCATGACTGTTGGCTGGAAGTAGTTGTATGTGAGTTGTGACTTGTGAGCATCTTTATTAGATGATTGTTCAGTCAGGAAAGACACTTTTAGGACGTAAGGATGCATATGGTTCAAATGAATCACATATATAGTGCATCAACACTACCATCTTGTTGGGACTTTGCAGTTCACATAACATATGGACTTTAGGAAGTGACGATGTGAAGATAATATCATGAATCATGTGTTGGTTACTGGAGATGACTTGCCTGTTTTGTTGCTGGAGAAAGGACGCTTCACAAAATTACCATCACAACCACCAAAATCTTCGTCTAGTTCACTGCTACAAATCGAAACATAAGTAATCATGGATGGATACTTGACAAAGGTTTCAACTGAAAGATATAAATCATTTGACACCATATAACAGAAGAGAAAGAAGCAGCGTCTTGTGCTTGATGACTATCATCATCATAAGTAAAAAAAACTTGAAAGCACTACGATTCAACAGTTATTTTGTATTATGCTAGGCGCTGCATACAAATTATTAACAGTGATCATACCCACAGACCTTCAACAAAAAATATGTGATTTTGGACGTAAAAATATTGGCATCAGGTATTTATCGATAAGCAGGAAGTACACTTTGAACTCCCATGGTATTCTTGCAATAATTGTAGAATGTGGTGCTATTTCAAGGGGCTCAGGCAGATTTACTTGTTAAGATGCACAAGAAGTGGCAAGTGCAACCCTGAAATCTAAGCCACAGCCCAACTGACTTCATCCGTGACACCCATAGACTAATACTAGATGGTACTTAATTGTAAAGCACTAAAGCCCATATCTGGATCTGATATTTGGGAACACACTAAAATTCCTTCATATGTCATCTTAATTGCATGTATATTGCAATATCTAGTTCATCTCCATTTATTTCACAAAATTTCAATTTCTTTGAAACAAAAATATGATATTTCTGTTTCTCAAAAAGAGGATAAAATTCTGATGATCGTTAGCTGCCCTGCTCTTCAAACCGCATTGTTCTATGACCGAAGTCCAGAGTCTTTTTATTTAAAATTTTGTGAGTTCTAACTATGCCGCATGTGACCCACTTAAAATTTGGTCATAACCTAGTCCAAAGTGCAAAAATATTATGTGACCATTGGTGCCATATTTGAACATACCTGGTCGAGTGTGCAACTAGCGACTACCAGGAATACTAGCTGGTCCAAACTGCACTTCACTCCTTTCTTAGCCTAGACAGATTACCAGGAATACAAGTTCCAACATACAGGGGTTTGCTTTATTTGGTAACGAATTGATTGTATTATTAGGCATAGACCAATAACTATTGCAGTTAATTTGAAATGCCATGCCATATACTAATTCTACAACATAAAGCCACACACATAAACAATGAGAAAAGCTCCCTATCTTTCCATTCTAAATAGTGATTTAACATGGACAACAATCATGAATTAGCAGACAGACATACAAATTTAGCAGAGTTTGCAGGGCATGCATGTCCTTATGATATACTTGTAGTAACGCAAAGCATGGTATCACAAGACGAAGTACTCTTTCGAACATTTTCTTCCAGGGGGGAGACATTTCTGAAGAAGGAGTACATGTTAAATTGTTTGTTTGCTTACCAATCTCTGAGATGACAGTCAGGAAAGTCCTACAAAAATAAATAAATAATATAAATTGAATTTCCATGTGCCAATCCACAGATAATCCAATGGTCAAACATATAGTTCGATCGCAGACACTAGCATACTGTACCTCAGTGTGGCTAGTCTTCGAAGGTATCGTCTTCACAGTGAGACGATTCTGATTTTCCAAGAGTGAGGCACGATCTCTAGAATCAGCTTCGTTAGTCAAACCCAAAGACCCTGGAGATGACAACTTTGTGCCGGCGGAACCACAAGATGACACGTTGTCTTTATCCAAGATATCCAGGTAATTTTTCCTGGGGACATCCTTCGCCTGGACTGAACTTTTCTTCGTTTTCCCTTGCTCATGACCACTTACAAACTGTCCAAATAATGGTTTGTTTGATGAGGAACGAGTTTGCCTTTTAGGAGCAGATTCTTTAGATACTCTCTCAGTAATAGTAGAGCATGTAGTATCCTCCTGAAATTAATGCTGATGAATTAAAACTATAGGACCATAACAGGAGGCATAAACTACATATATGTATACATACAGAAATAAGAGACCAAGGGTGACACTGCAGACAGAATGTACCTGTTGGTTATAAGGTTCGTGAGCTTTTAGAATTCTCTTCACAAAAGTATCAGTAATTAAATCTAGTTGGCAGCATTCCTACATTAAAATAACCGATCTGGAGAAAATTAGTCAATGCAAAAATAAACTAAGATAAGTTCTAACGAACATGAGAATAAATAGTCAGAATAACCTACATCCGCTTTTCTCTCACTCCGAGACAACCTATAATAAGATGAGGGCAGGGGAATATGGCGTGGAGAATCTGATGTCTTGCAATGCTTATCAAGTTCTTTTACCATAAGCAAACCAATTTTTGAGAGAATGTGCAGTTTCTGTGAAGACAGTTAGGAAATTAGAACCTGGTGGAGAAATTTATAGGCAAATGTAAAATGTCAAAGCGATGGCCACAAGAGACATACATAAGTGATATCAGAATCAATCACATCCTCAGCCTTTTGAACAGCACGAAAGATGCACAAAAGAATGGATACAGAGCTGGTGGCGGAGCCATGCTTGGTTTGGCTTAGATCCTCTATTTCAACTAGCTCTCTCAACATCACAAGAAGTGGGCTGTCAACAAACAAAGGAACAAAGGAGGAAGCGATTAGAGGCTTGAAACTTCGAATGTTTCCAGCCACAGGCACTAGTTGAGCACCAGAAAAAAATCCAATGGGATTCGAACATCTGAAACAAGAAAATACCTCCAAAAATCAGCAGAACCAGTCTCCTCTTCACAAAAGTTAAAAGGAAACTCCTCATCATATGCAAGGGTATGGATCAAGAAAAGGACAGCATATGATGGATGCTCTACAATCGAGTCATTGCTGGTTTTGTTCTGATGAACAGAAACTCCTCTTTGCTCTTTCAGCACTTCGGTTAAGTACCTAAGCGACTAGGTATACAAGGCAACAGAATAAGAATCACCTCACGAGCAAGTTTATATGGCATATATACAAGGGAACTAGAAAAGAAGATACATACTTCAGTACGAACTTCTCCAGCGCAATCTGTTGATGCCAATGCGAAAGCACATGCATATCTAACAGGTATTTCATGCTTCTTCAAAAGGCCAAAAAGTTTGTGAATGAATGACTTGCGAACAGTATATGAAGAATCCTGACAACCAGACACAATACATGTAATAATATTATAAAGAGAGGTAGAGTACTGGCATGCATGAGTCCTCTAACAATAGTTCTGAATAAAATATGGAACTATGCAATGTGAATAAAGATTAACCAATGTAGGTAAGCAAAATAATGCTGCAAACAGATGGTTATTTACAGCAAAGGTTCTCAAAATCAATTGCAAATCAGATTATCAAATAATTTAGAAAGGCTAGTGGGCAGAAATGTTAGCCCCTGCATGAAAAATAAAATTAGATATTTATTAGCAGTGTAGCATATAGACAATACCCTTGCCATGAGAAGGGCAGTGCGAAATAATTCTGGAGAAATGTGTGAATCCCATCTTGTAGCTAGTCGTAGTACAGATTTCCCAGCGGCCAGTCTAAGATATGGCTTATCATTTTCACTGGTGCAGCATAAGAACCAGAGTGAAAACACAGAACACAAGTAAATAAATTCAGGATTAACTTGTATCAATAAAGAAAAGAAAAATACATTCAATATTGTACAAGAGCTTTAGCTTGAATAACAACATTCAGTTAAGTTTGCGAGCATTAAAAATTTAAAACCCCACATTATACCCTACACTATTTACTTTCTTCTTTCTGCACTCCCGATTGGTCCATGCAACAAGACCAAAACAATCAAATTTAAAAACCCAACCACTTGGGTTGACATGAATCTTTTCTTACAGTAACCATTCAAACTAAATTGACCACATAATCCGCAATGCTTACTTCCTTCTCTCTTTAAAATAAGTTTGGTGAGTTCGTAACTTCCTATACTAACCAGGAAATTTTCTTACAAAGCCCACTAAATTGACCACCTAATCAACAATGTCTAATTGCTGAATTCCTAATTTCCTCTATTATACTAACCAGGAAGTATCCGGCTGAAAAAGGTGATGCTCGAGATGCACTGGTTCATCACAGTACCCCGAACACGAAGGTAACAGAAACCTCATGAAAATTACACAGTATACGACTTAAGAACACTAAGCATTAGGCACGTCTGCAAGTTTTTCAATTTGGCACCAAATAGCCCACTTGTAACTATGACTACCTATCTTAATGCAAATTATGCTTATCGCCTTCTCTAAGAACAAGAAAGGAAACTTGATCACACCAAATATCTGTTAAAGAACTGGTGTAGTGATCAGTAGAAAACAAACAGAAGGTTACAATAGTGAAGCATTTATTAAGAAAAATAAATAAAATAATGTGAGAAAGCAGAAAAATACGAACCATATAGTAATGGGTGTGAATTCGTCACGAATTATATCTAACAGCATCTTCAAGAAATTCTCTATTCGATCACGGGCAGTAGTTGTTGGTAAACAACTTTTGACAAGTGCTTTGAGACAATAAATCTACATTGACCGCAAAAAAATTAGAGAGCAAAATGAAAATTCCATCTTGAATTTTACTCGCATGTGGACCTCCCTACTAGATCTACCATGAGTTGAATGCTTTATTTTTTCAGAACTTACCTTCAGTTTGCAAGAGAAACTGCATGCAGAATTTTCATTGGACGGTGACAGTTCCGGAGTTGAAACAAACTGCGTAAACCATAGCAGACATCATATTGCTATGTCTTAGTCCAGACATCACTGCTACAAACATATTACCTACCTCAGGTGAGACAAAAACACGTTGAACAAAATTGATAAATTGGTCGTCATATGATGTATACATGGAAGGAGAATACTCCAATATTAAACCCAACGACTGTAATAGAGTTGGGATATTATGATTATCATGTAGACCAACAACAACTTTCTGCAGGAAGAGAGGATGATATAAGTCGTCCACCAAAGTGCGCATTCATTTAAAAACAAAGGCATGAAAAAGATAGGAAGAAATAGCCAGCTACCGAAAACATTGTGACCATTTTAGGATCAGAAACAATGATTCTGCAAAGGTTTGAGCATTTCCATATGTAAACAACAAGACATAATAAATATAATACATACTTAGTTAATACCAACATGGACTATAAATCATAGCCTAATGTGTCATTCGATAGCAAAGACTATATATCAGGCTCGCAGCTGGCAGTTAACGATTCACACAACTGAATAAAGTGGAGAGAAATTGCGGATACTTGTTGTAGATTCAATCATACAAATGAATCTGGATAAGAACAGATGCCAAACAAAATGGTTCACTCATTAATGATGTTGCCGGAATAATAGCAGGAGGTACGCATGCTTGTTTATCACCTTATTGCAAACAAATGATGTTGCATACTAAAAGTTTGACTGGAGTGGTCCATTGCACCTTTTCTAGAGTAATGTACATTCAAATTTGATTCAACTCGCATGGAAAACTAACTCAAATTTGATTCAACTCGCATGGAAAACTAATTCAGATTTGATATACTTGGAGACCTGTCACACTGTATCTTTTCTCATTTCAAGAAACTCTTCACACGTAAATCATGTAATGACTTGGTTGATAATGCAACAGTTGTGAGTTGTGACGAAACACCGTCCAGTCATCCAAGTTACTTGTAACACAAGTACACAACATCCTTAAAATATATAGGTGCTTTGATTTGTATGATGTACTTGCAAGCTTGAAACAATAATGTATTGCTCGAGACAATACCAAATTAAAATGGCTGAATCACCGAACTAATAAGTACCTATCTCACATAATTTGTTAAAAATTTCTTGTCATCTGGGGACCGGGTCAGTGAAGCAATTGTGGAATGAAACTAATTAGTACCTACCTTGCATAATTTGGCAAATTTCTTGTCATCTGGGGACTGGATCAGTGAAGCAATTGCAGAAATGGCATATTTCGATTCAGCGCGTGTTCCTTCAATACACTTTTGCTCCAGTAACAGGTAGACATCGCTACTGGAGAAAAAAAGACAACTTACTATGAGTAAAATATTCATCTGAAGATAACTAAAGATGGAGAGCTACCACACTTGCAACCAAATACAAAGGGTATTGACATTTTCCTATCCCTACATTTTCTTTATATTACCACCCATTGCACTTGTAAATTGGTAAAGTGGTGAATAGGAATACGGTGTTTTTCTCCAGTTTTTAGTGAGCTAATACAAGAACTCTGGAGAAGAAAAAAAAAGGCAAACAGTACTATATTCAAAATTTCAAAATTGCCATTTAATTTCAGACTTAAGTAATACTTCCTCTGTTCACAAATATAAGATGTTTTACCCTTTTTTTAATCGGATGTATGTAGACACATCTTAACGTGTTTGTTCACTCATTTCAGTCTGTATGCACTGATTGCAGTCCATATTGAAATATCCAAAACATCTTATATTTGTGAAGGGCGGAAGTAAATTGCTGATACGTCAAACATGAACCATGCATAGAGCAATTATCAACAAACAGACAGATCAAAACAATCCAACTTCCAACACAATGGCAATTTGTTTTACCTGAAATTAATAGATAAATTACACGGTGATTTTGCCAAATATGCCAACATTTGGAGACTCTTCTCATTTATCAGGACTGAGTCTTCAGAGAACAACTTTAGCAAGTACTCCTCCGAGCCTCTGAATAATGATGGAAACACCGTTGCAACTAGCTACATGATTACACCTTTGAGTCAGAAGTATATAAGATGACTCTTAAAGGGAGATGAAAATGTGTGCATGAACTGAAAAACAGATGTGCCGTTAAGCACAACAAGTTTAATCAAGGGTAAGAATGGGAAATGCAGCAACCTTCAAAAGGTTGCATGCTTGCAGCCAAGAGCAGTTCCTATTCCTGAAAGGAAACAAATAATTTGCCAGCTATTAATAACTTACCAGTAAAAGATCACATGCAGACTCTGCATAATGTGATAATTCATTTCTGCAGGAGAAAAGAACCTCCAAAATGGCACAAATCATCTCCCAATTAAATAGTGAATGTGAGAGTTTTGTAGACAGTTCTTTGCAGAAGTTGTAAATTTGGTGTTTGTTACCAATTCTCTTGAGAAATGAATCCTGCAGTCATTCAAGCACGAACTTAGGTATAAACATCAACGTTTTATTTGGGTGTGTTCTATGATACAAAACTTAAAAAAAAACTCTTTTGCATAACAATACCATGTGGAGAGAAAAAAGGTTCAATACACATAACAGGGTACTAACTTACTTGCGCTAATTTGTAAACTGGATCATTTCATGCTCCACAGAACTTACAGTTAGCAGCTTTAATACTTAAACAGAACAAGGAAGAGTGGGGCATCATGTACTTTGCTGAGAGCTAGAGAGATTTAACATCATGCAAATGTTCAAGATCAAATTTGACCACAGGATGGGAAACAAAACAATGCAGTCTCTGAGGTTGAGCCTCTCCTATACGCCTGCATCCCCAAACGTCGACGCAAATCTAGAACGGTTGCTGACGGCCTCCAGGGGCACCGGTGGGCATCCGACATCCACGGCACCATTGGCCTCCCTGAGATTGGCGAATACCTATGCCTTTGGCACTTGGTTTCCCAAACCACCCTCAGCGACGAGCCGGACAGCGTGCATTGGAAGTGGACCACGAACGGTGTGTACACGGCCAAATCCGCTTACCTGGCCACCTTCCATGGCTCCACTCATTGTCAAGCCTGGAGGCTAACCTGGAAATGTTGGGCGCCACCACGGGTTCGCTTCTTCCACTGGCTCGCCAACCTCGACCGCTGCTGGACTGCCGACCGACTGGCGCGCCGAAACCTGCCGCACCCACAACGATGCCCGCTATGTGACCAAGCGCCAGAGACCATACAACACCTGCTCCTCGCGTGCCCCTTCGCCCGACAGGTATGGTACGCAATCCTGTCTTCGTTGTGCCTTCCATGTTTGCCGTCAGACAACGACGCCGCTCTCCATGATTGGTGGCGAGACACAAGGCAGACCGCCCCCAAGCCCATGCATAAGGGCCTTGCGTCCACGACCCTGCTCGTCCCATGGATGATTTGGAAGCATCGAAACGACTGCGTCTTCGACGGTGTGCGACCTTCCATCACTACCATGATTGCCAAGATTAAGGATGAGGCTACTCTTTGGGACAAAGCCGGAGCTTTCGGCCTCCGCGTTCTCTTGGCACAGACCTGGGATGTACACTAATTCCCCTGTAATTGCATTGTGATCTGCCTCCTAGGAGGATTGTAACAAACTCTCTTTTCAATACAACGAAACGCAAAAGCTTTTTGCGTTTTCTCAAAAAAAAAAAGACAAAACAATGCAGATCCCACTGGAAAGACAAATTCACTTTGTTTGTTTTCCATGTGCACTAAATTAGTTCTACCTAGACTTTCCTTTTATCAATCTCTTATCTCCAGGAAGCTCCTTTGAGATCACCCCTTATATTTGCTCTCCTTTGAATATTTATTTTTACTTTTCCCTTAACCTCAGTATTATTATAATCTCGGTAGAACCCCTGTAGTAATTGCGTAGAAAAATAGACTGGCTCGATTTTCATGAAAATCGTTTCAGTGTTCAAACTGGACGGTATGCACATGTTCCAATGCAAAACAATCCACATGGTCTATGCCGCCACTGATGATTTCTAAGTAGGATCATGCAATAGGAATTAAGAATGCCATGGAAATGAAACATGTGAATATTAAACTAAGTTTAGAAAGTATACACCACAGCTTCCTCAGTAAGTTTATAGTTGAGCAAACAAAACCAGGAGAAACCAAACAATTTATAGTCTCGTCAGTTAAAATGGCCAAAGGAGTATTACTCTGATCGATCGAACTGTTGCAAAAGTAGTGCCCTCTTTGCTTATTTCAGTCAGATCCTTAAATATGTTATTATCCTTCATCTGGTGCAAATTCTCAAAGCAGTCTTCAACTTTAGAGATATCTGCAAAGGAAGCGGACATCTTCCTAAATGACGCACAAATTTTCTTCTGCATTTCATCTGAAGATTCTTCCTGCAGCACATACAAGGTTCAGTTTGAGAAAAAAGGTCACCAGATGAGTAAATGTTCAGTATTTATTGATGATTTACAAACCTTCTTTGCTCGAAGTGATAAATATGATTGCATCTCCAGTTGCAACCTAAAGGAAAATTTATATATGTCAAATGAGCTTCAGAGAGTTATTACATCATTGCAATATATATACTATGAAACAAGTGTTTACCTTCTTTTCTGAGAAAAGATAGCATGCAAAGCCTGAACATGTTGTGACTTGAAATAAGAAAAAAACTCAACCCAATGCATTGCTCTTTCTTTTGGAGAAAGTGGTGATGGAAAGAGTTCTTCAGCAAAAATAAGCCCCATATTGTGTGGCCTGCCAAAATATAGAAGCCAGAACTCACAATAGGCATGACTGAGTATAAGAGAGAGAGAGAGAGGGGGGGGGGATGAACAAACCTGAAGGATCCACAATCTTTGTCAAAACAGAGAACGATAAGTTTAGCTGGGATTTGTTCATAGTGAGTTTTAATTGTCGCAGTTCCTTTGGAGCATTTCTCACAGTAATCTCGATACAGGTCCAGCAACTTATGCATTACATTCTTTCTGACAGATATCTGGAAAATGTTTCAGTGAGGCACCATCGAGAAACTGCAGTGCAAAATAACAATAATACCTGCTCACCTTTTTGTCACGTAGCCTCTCTGCTGCTTGTAATATCAACTCAGAAGGAAATGAGCTTAGATTTGATTTGGCTAAATCACAAACTGCATAAACAGCTCGGATCCTCACTTTGTCATCAAAATCCAGTAACCTTCCTTCAAGAGATTCTGCCGAAAGGAACAAACCATCCACATGAAAAGGATGCTTACACATAGCAATGTGCATATAATAACTACAGATAAAAGTAGCAGTCTTACTGAGAACATTCTGTGCTACATTTCCAGATGATGCAGCAATGTAGCATGCTTTTGCTGCATCAATTGCCGCAATTCTTACTTCTGCAGATTTGTCAGAGAATCTCTTCAAGAATTCCATAAATAGTATCTGGTTTTCTTGACCAAAGCGAAGATTAGAGAAGACAAGAAGCCTCCCAATCAGGTGCACTGCCTCCAGTCGGATATCAACCTGGTCACTCTGAGGGGAGGCAGATGATCATGTTCAGGGAGAATACAATGCAAATATAATAGTGTAACAAAGTTAAAAGGAAATAACATACCAGGAGCTCATGAGTTAAGCATGGAATAACAGCAAAAAGCATCTGGGGTGCACACTGGAATATTTCCAGAATAATTTTATGATGCAGCTTCCCATTAACTGGTGCATCCTTGCTCAAAATACATGATGTCAAAAAAAATCGAACTATGTGCTCCAATTTCTCAGCACAGTTTTGAATGATGTCAACAGCAAGCTTGTGGGCTCCTCCCTGCATGGGCAACAAGAAACAAACGTGTTGGACCAATGAACAAATAATGCAGGCTTCCAAATATCTAAGTTATATTCATGCAGAGAAGAACATATTGTCAGGAAACATTACTCGTACCATCAACCTCAACTTACAGTTAATACAAAATGAACAGTAAAGAATTTACCTTGTCCTCTTTTACTAAATTGCGGAAAATCACATCCAGAAGAGGCTGAGTAACTTTTTCATTTAATATTTGTATCATTATCGATAGCATAGCCTGGTGCACGCATTGCTGAAGACCTTGCCTGTAAACAATTTCATAATCAAGGAGTTAACCACTTAATGAAAAGAATCCGATTTAAATTTTCAGAAACAGTAATTATGTGTGGCAGACAACTTTAAATATGAGCACGTCATGAATTAGCACACAGAACGTAGGGCAAGCTACTTGCATGATGGAATTTCTGCTCTTGCAGAGCCAAGGATAACAGTTTGGTTATGAGTATAAATTCATTTAAGGAAAATGAATGCGCCAATTACTTAACATGTCTAAGGACAACAAGAGAATTAGTATAACAAGGAGCATATGCAACTCTTTTGTGGCCAAGAGATGTTCACCAAATCAACTCCATACACTAGGTACATCGCCCGTTGCACTTGATAAGGAACCCATGAGATCCCATTATGTATTGAAAAGTTCTACAGCAAACATGATAGTGCACACTGGCATTTACTGTGATACATGGAAATGGGAACCTGGCGATTTGAGAGTTCATAGCTTTCTCCATAAATAACAATAATAATACGTAGAAATAGCCATCTCAATGGAAGAACAAACATAGCATAGCATATTTACAGTTTGCGGTAAACAGTATTGGAGATCTTGATGATGTGATACACAGTGTTGGATATCTTGATGATTTCAGAATTCCAAAATCTCAAAATGGGAAGACGGCACAAAAAGAAACCGATTGATAGGACATAAGTGAAAAATGTACTCGTGATTTTCAAATCAAAGTCAGTATGAGTAAGATCAATGTATTTACAATTGAAAGATACTGATAAATGAGCATCAGAATTTAAGCTTGATTTTTTGTTGTAACAAAATATAGGCGTATAACAACAAGAGTGGTAGATTAAGTCTTACTGCGCTGCCGAGAAGAATATTTTGGCCATATCAAGAACCAAATCCTGACAACCAGTGTCAACCATAATTACAGAGCACCTAAGCGCAGCAACATTCTCCAATATTTTCATCCTTCGCGTAAGATATGGACTCCCAGTGTCTGCAAGCCCTGAAAATTCGCTGATGAAGAGCCTAAATATTTCCTGAGATAAAACAGTTGACATAGTGTTATAGGAGTGTGGCCCTTATCCCAATTGTTCTTTGACATTAAATAACTCAAAAACCAAAAATGGATAATGTTACAGAAATAATCTGACAATATGACTGTTAGGTAGTGTTTCATATTTTCACAACTCTAAATGGTAACGGTACAAGAAGTCACTGACAGACAAGCATGGAAAGTCATGAGTGTTAAATACCTTAAATATTTCGTCAGTAAAAGGTGGATCAGGTGCAAGGATTCGCATAACTTCAATGAAGCAGACAGCAACAAGAAGTCTGACATCCTTGTCCTTGTGGCTAAGTAAAGTGGTCTGGACCAGTGATTTACTCAAAGGACTTAGAGCATCATGCAGAGAGGAGGACTGACTCAACTCTGATAAAGCACTTTCAGCTTGCTGCAGATAATAACAAAAAGATGTTATGGAAGTAAATTCAAATATATTCAGAGAAAAAATAATGAAAAGAAACAACCAATTAAAGAAAATGTCAAGCTGTAAAGTATTAATGCGCTACTCTTTTTCCTTCGGATGATTACAGTGAGCTAGCCTGCATCCCTGTCTTAATAGGTTCAAGGTTCAACTGTCGGAGGGGGTTGTCATAGTATACATGCATTGAACAAAAGTATGCAAATATGTAACCCCTAATGAGAGCTAGAGAACAGTTCAGGTAGAGATCCAACAATGTGTTTGTACAAAGCCATTGCTCTAAACTCCCCCAAACACTCGATCAAATACAAGTACAGTACAGCCAGATCAAAACTGTATTCTCGTATAACAGTAAAAAGGCAACTATCTGTTTCAGGAAAAAGGCAAGGACCGAAATTAACCCACTTGATCTCCAGTTGACCTGTTTATCATGTAAAATGGATCGAAATACTCAAATGTTGTTGACGTTTAAGATAATGAATAGGTTGAAGCCTGAAAAATCATATCCCCTTTATTCCTTATCCATAAGACTCCATTACTAGTACCTTCCTTCATATTAGCAATTCACAAACAGGCAAACTTGAAACAACAGATACTCACAAAATTGTTTGCCAGTAAAATATAAATATGTGAGAATGAACTGAACGCTCTCTGACTGCTTCCAGTTGGCAGGGACTGGTACCTCTTTTAAACAGAAGGGGAAACGTTATGAGTAATCATAAACACCCTAGACCAATGCTGACTTGACACTAAACACCTCCAAGGCTAGATTTGCTCAAACTGTCATGTGAAACATAAGCATGGGGAACATACAACCTAAACCTCTTCAGCATGCCCATGTGTGCCCCATCCCACGAATTGCTACATCATGCTCGAATTCGTCAAGCCATCAGTACCCACGGCCCTCCTAGTCCCATAGAGGTTAGAGCGGACTCATGAACCACAGCTACCTCGAATTTCAGCACTAGCAGGTGCCACTACAGTCAGTGTTCGAGAAACCCCAAAAAAAACCACTAAAATCAGCGGTGCCCTTCAAGCCAACTTCAAAGCCCCAAAAGCAGCACAGCGTCTCGCGAGGAACGGGAACGGGAGCGAGCGGGTCTAGATCGGATGAGGACTGTTGCGGGACGGACGGGGGCGGTCACCTTGAGGAGCTTGACGAGGGCGTCCTTGCCGAGGCGCGGCTGCGCGAGGCGCTTGCCGACCTCGCTCACGACTTGCCCCGGCGAGCCCGACATTGCGCCGGCGGCGGCGGCGGCTTCGATCTCGGGGCGCGAAACCCTGGGCTGGTGGGCTAGGAGGCGGTGGGGGTTGGGGTGAGGGCCGGGAGGGGAGGGGAGGCCATGGATGGAATTGCGAGTACGGGAAAAGGCAGTCCGTCTCAGAGAGGGGCGGGCGTGTTTGGGGTTGGGGACGGCAGGCTATTTTGCCGTTGCACCCTCCGGAGCACGCACGCACCTGCCACTGCCGGCGACATTTCCCCCAAGGACCCAGATTATATTCTGCTTAACCAGAGGAGCGAATGTGAAAAAGAAATAATGCCCCAGGATAAAAACAAAACAGGGTATGCGAGACTGATAGCTGTTTCACGCTACATGCGAATGCTGATGGTAAAACCCGTAACCTAAATGTATTTCGCAAAGAAAAATAAAAACACTTAAAATCAGGCGGATGATTTTCCCACCTCTTAAATAGCTTCCCTCTCTCGCCACGTGTCCCTGCGGACCGATGCAGCATTATCTTCTCTGTCATTCAGACCTCGTCGTCTGTCTCGAGCAATCCCCTCCTTGCTAGCGATGTCTCTCTCGGCCCCGGCCGCGGTTCTTGCGGCGATCTCATCGGTTCCGGGGAAGATTACATGCTTCGTCACAAGGTGCGGTGTTGCGAAGCATCGGAGTTGCAATTCAGCTCCGCCGGAGACGTCGGTGCTATTTAGGAGCTTTGTTGCGTGTGCAATGGAGATCGGCCGCAGTTGCAATGGAGTTGCGCCGGAGCATCGTGTTGCGTTGGAGCTCCGGCAGGGCTGCAATGGAGCTCTGCCGGAGTTGCAACGGAGCTTCGTCGGAGCCGTCGAAGATTTTGTCGAGGTTGCAATGAAGCTCGATCAGAGTTGCAATGGAGCTTCGCCGGTGCTGCACCGGAGCTTCACCTGCGGCGCCGGTGCTCCGTTACAGCTTCGTCTCGCTGCTGGTGTTGCTATGAAGCTTTTGCCGACGCTTAATGTTGTCATGGACAACACCTACTGCTACGGATGCACCGCCAGATCGAGCGCCAGATCTAACGGCTCGCTAGCGGATGATTTCTTCATGAAATCATCCGTCTGACCCATAGCAGCGGTCGAAGAAAAAACTCAAGAAATTAGTTTTTTCCTTTCAAGAACACTCGCTCGAGGAGTCGGGAGGACCACGACACCACGCAAATTGGTTTGCCGCCCATGGGAAGCAGCTCCCGCGCTCGGAGCATCGGATGAGACGGATTGGGTCGAGGCTAGGGAAGGCATGCACTAGCCCAATTCAACCCACTACCACACTACGGGGTTTTTTCTTTTCTCTTTTTTAAAAAAAGTTGGGGTCCAAAGGACAAAGACTTTTCCATTAGACAAGCACTCGGACATATGCGCGTGCATTGCAATGAAAAAAATATGTATTTACAAGCACAACACTTCATGCTCCGCTACGAGAAAAACGCTAGTCACCCCATGACCAAAACGACCATCGATGCAACACTATATCCAGACAGTGTCACCACCTGCACGGAGGCGCACGTCAAAGTCTTGAAGAAACGCGGGGACTATGTTACCCCCTTTGTCATGCATTATTAGACTGGTGGACCACTTAGCGTGAGTTGCACATTTATCACGAAGTTAGCCTTAGCGTCGATGGTAAGGATATCTCCAATGCGAGGATGTGGCATTGTGGCTCCCATGCCCACATCCTCCCACCAATGGATAGTAAAATCGACAAAGAAGAAAAAAATGATTTTTTTAGTGCAAGATGTTCCTTTGGGTGATGTCAAAAACTGCTTGAAATTGATTTTGTCTTTTTTGCCACACGCTCCTCAAATGTCCAAATGCCCCGAAAATTTACACGCATTCTAGCATCTTGCGAGCCAAAAAAGATTCAGATTTTGTTGATATTTTTCTTTTCATCGAATGCAGATGAGCCGAGGGACCATCTTATGAGCCTCAGTCGCACATTAATCATGAAGTAAGCCTTAGCTCCGGTGGTAAGGATATCTCCAATGTGAGGATGTAGCGTTGTGGCTCCCGTGCCCAGATTCTTCCAGCAATGAATAGTAAAATCAAGAAAATAAATATAAAAGTGATTTTTGGAGTGCAAGATGTTCCTTTGGATGATGTGAAAAACTGCTTGGAGCTGATTTTGTCTTTTTTGTCACATGCTCCTCGAAG
This sequence comes from Hordeum vulgare subsp. vulgare, assembly GCF_904849725.1. Classification (NCBI taxonomy): domain Eukaryota; kingdom Viridiplantae; phylum Streptophyta; class Magnoliopsida; order Poales; family Poaceae; genus Hordeum; species Hordeum vulgare. The sequence goes on along the minus strand of NC_058520.1, from coordinate 536,462,982 downwards.
GTCCAAACACCCCGAAATTTTGCACGCACTTTAGCATCTTATGAGCCAAAAAGGTTCAGTTTTTTTATATTTTGCTTTTCATCAGATGCAGATGAGCTGAGGGACCATTTTGATTATTATTATGGCTAATCTAGTTTAAATGTGTCATTGTCCATGTAGCCCACAATCATTTTTTCTTTTCTTGTTTGAACACACCAACAATGAGATCAATCCATTTAACAGATGCACCACGTCCTTCATTTCTTTTAAAGGTTTCCTTGCATGTCTGCTCATCGTGCGGTTCATTCCTTTTAATTGTCCGCTTTTACCATCCATTTTTTAGACCATCTCTAGCAGACTCCGTACAAAACCGACCCGCAAAAGTCGCTTGAAGTTCGCGAAAAAACGCTTTTGCGGGCCGGCGTGAGCGAATATCCTTTTATACGGGTCCGTTTTGCGGGGTGTGCTCGACGCCGTCCACACCGTCCCGCAAAATCTGTTATTTCCCTTCCAATTTTAAACATGAAAACATTTTATTTGCTTCTTTATTTTTTCAAAGGCATTGTATACATCATAATTCACCAAATCTATGCTAAAACAGCAAGACCAAAAAAACAAGAACCATAATTATGCATTTTAGAAGATATCCAACTTCCATAACTGCTCCCACTAGTTGGATTAACATCTTCTCCATGCATTCATTGTTGATCTGGGATTCTTCATATTACATTCTTCATTCTTCTTCTAAAGAATTAGACGTTGCTTCCCCTCTAAAATCGTCTCTAATTGCACATGCAGCTGCATCGTTAGCCTCAATTATACTAAGGATTGCACGAACATCTATTAAGTTTCTTTCTATCAATAAATCGATGTATTCTTCTTTCCAATACCGAAATGAGCATCCACCTTGTGTTGGAAATATGCCCTAGAGGCAATAATAAAATTGGTTATTATTATATTTCCATGTTCATAATAATCGCTTATTATCCATGCTAGAATTGTATTGATTGAAAACTCAAATACATGTGTGGATACATAGACAACACACTGTCCCTAGTGAGCCTCTAGTTGACTATCTCGTTGATCAAAGATGGTCAAGGTTTCCTGGCCATAGGCAAGTGTTGTCACTTGATAACGGGGTCACATCATTGGAAGAATGATGTGATGGACAAGACTCAAACTATAAACATAACATATGATCGTGTCAGTTTATTGTTACTATTTTCTGCATGTCAATGTATCTGTTCCTATGACCATGAGATCATGCAACTCCCGAACATCGGAGGAATACCTTGTGGGTTATCAAACGTCGCAACGTAACTGGGTGACTATAAAGGTGCTCTACAGGTATCTCCAAAGGTGTCTGTTGGGTTGGCATGGATCAAGACTGAGATTTGTCACTCCGTGTGACGGAGAGGTATTTCGGGGCCCACTTGGTAATACAACATCACAATAAGCCTTGCAAACAATGTGACTAAGGTGTTAGTTACGGGATCTTGTATATTACGAAACGAGTAAAGAGACTTGCCGGTAACGAGATTGAACTAGGTATGGTAATAGCGACGATCGAATCTCGGGCAAGTAACATACGAAGGACAAAGGGAATAGTATACGGGATTATATGAATCCTTGACATAGAGGTTCAACCGATAGAGATCTTCGTAGAATATGTAGGAGCCAATATGGACATCCGGGTCCCACTGTTGGTTATTGACCAGAGAGTGTCTCAAGCCATGTCTTCATAGTTCTCGAACCCGCACGGTCTGCACACTTAAGGTTTGTGACGTTTTGGTATAGTTTAGTTATATGTGTTGGTGACCGAATTTTTGTTTGGAGTCCCGGATGACATCCCGGACGTCACGAGGAGTTCCGGAATGGTCTGAAAACGAAGATTGATATATAGGAAGTTGCTATTTGGATTCCGGAAGGTTTTCAGGCATTGCCGGCAGTGTACCGGGAGTGACGAATGGGTTCCGGGGGCCCACTGGCTGGGCCCACCATGCCCCAAGGGGTCCACATGGGTTTATTGGATATGCAATAAGGTATAATGGGCTGACAAAGTCATCCAAGGAAAGCCCATGAGGAAAAAGTGGAAAATCCAAAAGAGGTGGGAAATTAAGGAATGAGTCCTAATCCAAGTGGGATTGGAGGAGGACTCCTCCCTCCTCCACTTTGGCCGACCCAAGGGAGACTCCCTTGATGCGCCAAGGCTGCCTCCTCCCTCCTCCTATATATACTAGAGGTTTAGGGCCGTTGAGACACAACTTTGCCACGTGCAACCCTAAACCTCTACTTCATAGTTCTTCCTCTAGATCAATTTTCTGCGGAGCTCGGGCGAAGCCGTGCAGGAATACATCACCACCACCGGAGCGCCATCGCGCTGCCGGGAACTCATCTACATACCCGTTATCTTGCTGGATCAAGAAGGCGGAGATCGTCATCGAGCTGTACGTGTGCGGAACACGGAGGTGTCGTCCATTCGGCACTTGATCGGGATGGATCATGGAACGGATCGTGAGACGGTTCGCGGGACGAATCATGGGACGGTTCGTGGGACGGATCGTGAATACGTACCACTACATCAACCGCGTTTATTAACGCTTCTGCTTAGCGATCTACAAGGGTATGTGGATTCGATCTCCCTCTCGTAGATGATCATCACCATGATAGCTCTTCGTGTGCGTAGGAAATTTTTTTGTTTCCCATGCAATGTTCTCCAACGGTGGCATCATGAGCTAGGTTCATGCGTAGATGTAATCTCTAGTAGAACACAAAAGTTTTTGTGGGCGTTGATGTTCAATTTGCTGCCCTCCTTTGTCTTTTCTCGATTCGGCGGTATTGTTGGATTGAAGCGGCCCGGACCAACCTTACTCGTACACTTACGAGAGACCGGTTTCATCGATGTCACGCCCAAGATGCGACCTCTGAGTGGTGGTGTATGTGATACCTGGCTTATTAGGGATGATAAACTACTCATATCAATAAGGAATTCCTTCTTTTCCGGGAGCCCATTCGAACAGAACTCCCAGGTTAAGCGTGCTTAGCTTGGAGTAGTTCTAGGATGGGTGACCGACCGGGAAGTTGATCCCGGGTGCGCATGAGTGAGGACAAAGTGCGCAGAAAAGACTAGTACTCCCAGGCTAAGCATGCTTAGCTTGGAGTAGTTCTAGGATGGGTGACCGACCGGGAAGTTGATCCCGTGTGCGCATGAGTGAGGACAAAGTGCGCAGAAAAGAATAGTATTGATATGTGGGGCCAGTCTAGATCCCGCCAGGAGTAACGACCGCTGGCGGGTGTGTACGGGGCGTTAAACTAGATGAAATGTTGCAAGAAACACCGGTAAGAATTCACAAATAAATGGGAACACCATGAATTAATGGGGAAACATGGGAATGAAGAGCTCATGAGCCACCTGAGAGAAAACTTGAACAAGGCACCGGATAATCGACGGACGAACGAAGAGACAACAATGGAGAAGAATTCAGGATGAAAGCTGAAAGCTGAGAACGAAGAGTCTTCTGAAATGATGGCCTTCGAAGAATCAAGAATGAAACAATTCAGAAAAGCACCTGATAGCAAGAAAGGGATTACTCATGATTGACAGCAAATGAGAGGATAACACGAAGCTGAGATGACAATCTTCACAAGAATGGAAAAAGACTAAGAGAAACACTCCTTCGAATTTGCAAGCTGAGAATGATGACGAGGAACAACACCAAGAATAGCTGAGACACTCCGGAATAAAGAAGGATGCAAGGTTGAGCCAAATAAGAGAATTAATTCAAATTGATCTTGACGAAGGGATATGACTGATGGAAACCATACTTACGTCATAGTTGAAAAGAATTAATGATCTCTGGGCAAGGATTAAAAGAGCCAGTAAAGATCCTGGGAAATAACCTGTGGGTTATGGGCCCACTCAAAGAAACCACCGATGAAAAGATTTCTTAGAAAGAGAGATATTGCACCGGTATAAGGAAAACTAGATGAGGTTGAGAACCTCGAAATAATTAAAAGAATTGAAAACACGAAACTCAGAGATAACTTCAGCACTCTGGATAGGAAAGAGATGAATGAATAACATGATATGTTGATAAGAATCTCCAACACCGGAAAAAATAACAAGGATAAAAAGGATATGATGAACACGGACAACTGAATAAAATTCACCGGAAAAAGATAACCAGGTTGAAGGAATGATGAACTAGAACTCCTAAGAATATACGCAATGAATCACCGGGTAAGAGAGAACAGAACAGACAGCGGGAGCACAATGAAAAGAAAACTCTTGGATGAAAATTGAATCAGTGAGAAGAAGGGTGGGAGGGCGGGGAAAAACAAAGACAACTCGGAACAGATGAGACAAACTCCGGTAAGAATTGAAAGAATGATCTACAAGTATTGGAGAGGATTGAATTCAGTTGCAGAGAAGCACACCGGTTGGAAAAGAATTGATACGACAACTCCGGTTGAAAGGAATTGATAAGACAATTGATAGAGCAAAAGAATTAATACTCTCATAAAAATATGAGAACACCTCTTAGAAAATATCTTGATACGACAACTCCGGTTGAAAGGAATTGATAAGACAATTGATAGAGCAAAAGAATTAATACTCTCATAAAAATATGAGAACACCTCTTAGAAAATATCTGAAATCACCACTTGACATCGAAGCAACACGAATTTGTTGGAAGATCGTCCTATAAGTAACTACTTGAATTCCCACCTAAGAATTCCCGAAATATCTGGTCATGCAATCTGGTACACGGATACAAGGAGTAATATCACACAACTCCTATACTAACCCGTCACCTGTATCACATCCGTCAACACACAACCAGAATCTCGGACCTTCATCTACAACAGACCCTCGTGATCACAACGATACAAAGTATGGCAGTACTCCCGAACAATCTGCACCAGTACTGGGGACATCGGGGTTATCTCGCCACTACTAGTACTGAAGCAATTACGAACATCCTTCGTTCTAACATATTAAGAAATCTGAATGATAACGATGTGCTCGAGAATCCCCTGGAGCTCAACTCCCCTGAAACTCAAAGCAGATAGGAGGCACCAAGACAGAACTCCATCACATCGACATCATATAGATTCCAAAAATATCCGCGTGATCCTAAAAAAAAATTGAGTGAGAAGAGGAGTAGAATTAAATTATTACGTCAAGATTCCTCACCAGAGCATAGAAGAGGAGAAAAAAGAATCCTACTCTCCGATATATAACTAGACTCAAAGCAGTTTTTTTCACTAGACTCGACTCGGCCAAGTTCGATCAATCAAGGGGGCTCCTAGGTCGGTACTGCTCTGATACCAACTTGTCACGCCCAAGATGCGACCCTATCCTCAATTTGGCACGAAGGCCTCGTCGGGGATAGAAGCGCATCTCGTCGTGTCGCAAGAATGGATATCGTTACGAGTACATGTACTGAAAAGAAGAGATATATATATCTATAGAATTGGCTTACACTCGCCACAAGCTACATCAGAGTCACATCAGTACATTACATAATCATCAAGAGTAAGAGCAGGGTCCGACTACGGACGAAAACAAACAAGAAAAGAAGAACGACGTCCATCCTTGCTATCCTAGGCTGCCGGCCTGGAACCCATCCTAGATCGATGATGAAGAAGAAGAAGAAGCAACTTCAAATGAACAATCAACGTGCTCGCGTCAAGTAACCTTTACCTGTACCTGCAACTGGTGTTGTAGTAATCTGTGAGCCACAGGGGACTCAGCAATCTCATTTCCAAAGGTATCAAGACTAGCAAAGCTTAATGGGTGAGGCAAGGTTAAGTGGTGAGGTTGCAGTAGCGGCTAAGCATATATTTGGTGGCTAAACTTACGAGCACAAGAATATGGAGGGAGAAGATCTACGCATAGCGGACGTGAACTACTAAAGATCAAATGAATGATCCTGAACACCTACATACGTCAGACATAACCCCACTGTGTCCTCGATCGGAGAAAGAACTCACGAAAGAGACAGTCACGGTTACGCACACAGTTGGCATGTTTTAATTAAGTTAACTTCAAGTTATCTAGAACCAGTGTTAAACAAAGTTTCCACGTTGCCACATAACCGCGGGCACGGCTTTCCGAAAAGATTTAACCCTGCAGGGGTGCTCCAACTAGTCCATCACAAATTACCACAAGCCGCATAGAAATCCTCAATCACGAAGCTCGCAATCTCGTCGGATTCCCTAGTGGAAAACCTCAACTCTGAGATTACCCAAAGCATCACCGGAATCCCGATGCACAAGATATCTCGTCAAAGGTAAAACTAATCCAGCAAGGCCACCCGGTGTGTCGACGAACCCGATAGGAGCCGCGTATCTCGTTCTCAGGACACACCGTCTATGCAAAGTGGACGGGAACCAAACCTTGAGTTGCCCCGTGGTGGCACCGCCAACTGCTAGGTGGGTGGACCAACACTCATGAGGAGCACTCGCCCGGGGGTTGATTAAATTTCCTCGGGTTGATTACTCCCTATGCAGTTCATTAGTTATTAGGCAAATGTAGTACCAAAGTTGGGCCTTGCCAGACCAGCTTTAATCTAAAACGAATTATCAAGGGGGTCCCCATAACAACCCCGATCGTGTTAGGAACGCTCAATTACGGAACATAACACCGGTAGCCAAAACTAAGGGGGCAAAGGTGGAACAAAACACCAGGTTAGAAAGGCCGAGCCTTCCACCTTTTACCAAGTATATAGGTGCATTAAATTAAATAGCATTTAAATATGGTGATATAACAAGGAACCCATGTTATCACATGGAAGCATCTGCACCTGCAACTAGCAACGCTAACAACATGGATAAGCAAGCGGTAACATAGCCAATCAGTGGTTTGCTAGGTCGAACAGGTTGAAGGTAATCATGGCATTGTTGAGAGGCTGATATTTAACAAGTGGTAGGCAACGAGACATAAACGATAGAAGCGATAAACTAGCATGGCAATGATAGTAATGGTATCTGGGGAAATGGTCATCTTGCCTGAGATCCCGCTTGGAAGAAGAATGACTCCAAGAAGTCGGCGAACCCACGTAGTCGAACGGGTCCTCACATTCCGACACGCTTGCGGAACTCTATCGAGACAGAACAAACCGGAAACAAACATCAACACACATATTCACCACACGATGCACAACATGATGCATACCCTAATATGATGCATGATCAGTTCATCGATGCAAGGGATGGCATGGCAATTCACCTCACGCAAACACTACACATTAAGTGAAGCTCGATATGCAACGGGTTGCATATCGATGAAACTCCACGATTAATTATTTAATTCACTCCTGATTATTTACACGACAATATTAAATTGTTGTTATCATGGCAAGGGGTGAAGCGGTGATCCTACATGGCATCCTAGACGGTTAACACGTGGAGCACCGAACGGAGCTACGTCACAAGAGGCATGCAACACAAGATATATGCCATGAATGCGTCATGCAAGCAAGTTCAAACATCACGGGCAAGAAGAGAAAGAAACAGGTGTCGCCACGGCGAGCGAGAGGGAACCATGGCGGCAAAACGGAAATGATGCCACGACAACGTTCCTATCCCGATACTCGTCGGGATATCGTGCCACGTATAGGGTGCGCGTGCGGGAACACTAAATAATGATGGGGTGATCCCGTCTATCGGGTTCCCATGTGTCGAGGCACAACAAAAGAGGAACACAACATGCAACGGCCAACATACGGTGCATACATATATTCAACTCATACAACACATACATACGGTTCTCGGCCACGTCTCATCGGTATACCTTCGACGCGTGCGGATCGGAGCGGTTCGGTTCGGTGAAGGGGAACAACGGTCGTCGTGGACGTCGTGGAAGTCTTGGTACCGGTCTCGTCGACGGTAGTCATTCGCTCGGCGTCGTGGCTCTCGGGTCTTCGGCGTCGGTAGTCGAACTCGTTTAGGGGGTCATCGAGGACGACGTGGTACTCGTGAACTCGTCGATGACCCTCGGTGGCGGGGAGAGTACTTGCGAACTTCGGCGACGGAAACCAGCGACACCACAGCAACACCGGCGGCAGCAACTATCATCGGCACACTATGGCAAGCACGCAAGCACCTACCTCAGACTACGCTAGCAGCAACAGCTATCAACACCAACGGTAGCCAGCTATGCAATAGCACTAGCATCAAAGCAGCTAAGCAGCACAAGCAGCAAGCACAACGATAGCTAGCTCGGCAGCAACAACAGCAAGCTTCAGCATCACCAGGCAACACAAGCATCAACAGGCAACGCTAGCAGGCAATCGGCAGCAGCCTAACAGCAAAACGCAGCAACTATAGACAACCACGACACATGCAGGTAAGCAGCTCAAAACAGCAGCACCAACCGCATCATCAGGCAGCAACAGCTTAGCAACGCCACAGCAGGGCAGCTCGGCAGGCAAAAAAATGCAGCAGCAGCATACGGCGACAACTAGGGCAGCAGTGGCTACCGAGAGGAGGGCGAGCACGGCGGCGAGGGCTCAGGGGCGACGCCGGCCGAGGGCGCTGGTTCCCGGCGACGGGCGGAGCTCGGGGCACCGCGGCGACCGGCGTGGAGCAGGCGGGGCGGCGCCGGCGGGCGGCCGGGGAGCTGCTGGCGAATCGAAGCCATGGGGATCGGGGAGGAGAGGTTGAGCGCGGGGGATCTCCTCCCTGGGCAGGTGGCGGCACGTCGGGACGAGGGGGAGACAGGGGGATCGAGGAGGGAAGGAGAAGGTACGGGACGAGGGGGAGGATGACGGCGCGGGGGGGGGGGGAACGAGAGAGATCCCTTGTCGCTAGGTTGGAGGGGAGCTGGGCCTGGGGTCTCTCCCTCTCTTTTTTTTCCTTAAAAAAACAGAAAACTCCAACAAAAATGAAAAAGGTTTTTTTAACAAATTGGAAAAATGCTTTTGGCTCCCTTTTTTAAAAAATATACCCCAACTATAAAATAGCTTGGGCATTTTTCTCAAACGAATAAAATAAAATCTTTTGAAGAATTAAAAATTAAACCCTTTTGAAGAATTAAATAAAACCTCTTTATTTAAAGAATAAAATAAAAGCCCTTTAAAAGAGGAAAAGAAAATAAGAGGGTTTTAAAATAACACACAAGAAGAAAAAAAATAAACACCCAAGGGTTGCCCCCACATTTAATAAAAGGAGTTTTAAAAGAAGACGATTTTTAAAAGGGATTAAAATGGAACTTTAGCAAAACCACAAAATGAAATAAGAGGAGAGAGAGTTGGAATTACTATCGCTCTACGACTCGGTGATCACTCGAAGCACAACACTCAATACACCACACGAGACAGACGATGCAAGATGCCATGATGCGAACTAAATGATGATGCAACCAACAAAATAAAATAACCACACGACGAAAACGGAAAGAAAAGGGGAATCTTCTGGAACGTCGGCATCGAGCTGTCACAACTTCGATTAACATGCAACCTGTTTCTTCAACTTTAGTTGAATCGGATTTGACCGAGGCGGTCCTTGGAGAGATGTTAAATAGCAATTTGCACATCACCATTGTGGTTTTGTGTAAGTAAGATGCGATCATACTAGATACCCATAGCAGCCACGTAAAACATGCAACAACAAATTAGAGGACGTCTAACTTGTTTTTGCAGGGTATGCATGTGATGTGATATGGCCAAAGACATCATGTGATATATTGAATGTATGAGATGATCATGTTGTAATAGTTAAATATCGACTTGCACGTCGATGCTACGGCAACCGGCAGGAGCCATGGGTTGTCTTTAAACTAACGTTTGTGTTTGCAAATGCGTTTACTATATTGCTAGGTTGTAGCTTTAGTAGTAATAGCATAGATAGCACGACAACCTCGATGGCGGCACGATGATGGAGATCATGGTGTGGCGTCGGTGACGATGAAGATCATGCCGGTGCTTTAGTGATGGAGATCAAGAAGCACAAGATCATGGCCATATCATGTCAGTTATGAATTGCATGTGATGTTAATCCTTTTAGGCACCTTATCTTGCTTAGAACGATGGTAGCATTATTAGGTGATCCCTCACTAAAATTTCAAGACAAAATTGTGTTCTCCCCGACTGTGCACCGTTGCGACAGTTCGTCATTTCAAGACACCACATGATGATTAGGTGTGATAGACTCAACGTTCACATACAACGGGTGCAAAACAGTTGCACACGCGAAACACTCGGGTTAAACTTGACGAGCCTAGCATGTACAGACATGGCCTCGGAACACAAGAGACCGAAAGGTCGAGCATGAATCATATGGTTGATATGATTAACATAGAGATGTTTACCACTGAAACTATACTCAACTCACGTGATGATCGGACTTGAGTTAGTGGATTTGGATCATGCGCCACTCGAATGACTAGAGGCATGTCTATTTGAGTGGGAGTTCTTAAGTAATATGATTAATTGAACTAATTATCATGAACATAGTCAAAAGGTCTTTTCAAATTATGTTGTAGCTTGCGTCGTAGCTCTACTGTTTTTATATGTTCATAGAGAAAATTTAGTTGAAAGGTGATAGTAGCAATTTTGCGGACTGAATCCGTAAACTGATGATTGTCCTCATTGCTGCACATAAGGCTTATGTCCTTAATGCACCGCTCAGTGTGCTAAACCCAGAGCATCGCATGTAGATGTTGCGAACATGTGACATACACGTTTTTGATGACTACATGATAGTTTAGTGCGTAATGCCTAAACCGCTTGGAAGTAAGGCACCGAAGACGTTTTGAACGTCACATAACATATGAGATGTTCTAAGAGATGAAATTGGGATTTCATGCTCGTGTCCTTGTTGAGAGGTATGAGACCTCCGACAAGATTCTTTGTCTACAAAGTAAAGGAGAAAAGCTCAATCGTTGAGCATGTGCTCAAATTGTCTGAGTGCAACGATCGCTTGAATCAAGTGGGAGTTTATCTTCCAGATGAGATACTGATGGTTCTCCAAAGTCACTGCCACCAAGCTACTAGAGCTTCGTGATGAACTATAACATATCAAGGATATATATGATGATCCTTGAGTGATTGGCAATGTTTGACACTGCGAAAGTAGAAATCAAGTAGGAGCATCAATTGTTGATGGTCAGTAAAACCACTAGTTTTGAGAAGGGCAAGGGCTAGAAGGGATACTTCATGAAACAGCAAACCAGTTGCTACTCTAATGAAGAAACCCAAGGTTGAACCCAAACCCGAGACTAAGTGCTTCTGTTATGAGGGGAACGGTCACTGAGGCGGAACTACCATAGATACTTGGTAGATAAGAAGGTTGGCGAAGTCGACAGAAGTATGTTTGATATACATGATATTGATGTGTACTTACTAGTACTCCTAGTAGCACGAGGGTATTAGATACCAGTTCAATTGCTAAGTGTTAGTAACTCGAAATAAAAGCTACGGAATAAACGGAGACTAGCTAAAGGCAAGGTGACGATATGTGTTGGAAGTGTTTCCAAGGTTGATGTGATCAAGCATCGCACACTCCCTCTACCATCGGGATTAGTGTTAAACCTAAATAATTGTTATTTGATGTTTGCGTTCAGCATGAACATGATTAGATCGTGTATATTGCAATACGATTATTCATTTAAAGAGAATAATGGTTATTCTATTTGCTTGAATAAATACCTTCAATGGTTTATTGATTCTCGATTATAGTGATACACATGTTCATAATATTGATGCCAAAAGATACAAAGTAGCAATGATAGTACCACTTACTTGTGGCACTGCCGCTTGAGTCATGTTGGTATAAAATGCATGAAGAAGCTCCATGCGGATGGATCTCGATACTCACTCATTTTTGAAACGTTTGAGACATGCAAACCATGCATATTGGTATAAACACATGAAGAAACTCCATGCAGATGGATCGTTTGGACTCACTTGATTTTGAATCACTTGAGACATGCAAATCATACCACATGGGCAAGATGACTGAAGACCTCGTTTTCCAGTGATATGGAACTAGAAAGTAACTTATTGGAAGTAATACATTTGGATGTATGCAGTCCAATGAGTGCCGAGTCACGCAGTGGACAACGTTATGTTCTTACTTCACAGATGATTTGAGTAGATACTAGTGTATTTGCTTGATGAAACACACGTCTAAATTATCGAAAGGTTCAAAGTAGTTTCAGAGTGAAGTTGAAGATTGTCGTGACAAGAGGATAACATGTCTACGATATGATCATAGAGATGAATATCTGAGTTGCGAGTTTGGTACACAATTAAGACAAATGTGAAAATTGTTTCACATCTCATGCCACCTAGAACACCATAGTGTGATGGTATGTTCGAACGTCATAACCGTGCCCTATTTGATATGGTGCATACTATGATGTCTCTTGTCGAATTACTACGATCGTTTATGGGTTATGCATTAGAGACAACCGCATTCACTTTAAATAGGGCACCACGTATTTCCGTTGAGATGACACCGTATGAACTATGATTTGGAGAAACCTAATCTGTCGTTTCTTAAAAGTTTGGGGCTGCAATGCTTATGTGGAAAGGTTTCAACATGATAAGCTCGAACCCAAAGCAGATAAATGCATATTCATAGGACACCCAAAATAGTTGGGTATACCTCCTATCTCAGATCCGGAAGCAAAGTGTTTGTTTTTAGAAACGGGTCCTTTCCCGAGGAAAAGTTTCTCTCAAAAGAATTGAGTGGGAGGGTGGTGGAACTTGACGAGGTTATTGAACCGTACACTTCAAACAGTGTGTAGCAGGGCGCAGGAAGTTGTTCCTGTGGCGCCTACGCCAATTGAAGTGGAAACTGATGATAGTGATCATTAAGCTTCGGATCAAGTTACTACAAACCTCGTAGGTCAACAAGGTCACGTACTTCTACAAAGTGGTACGGTAACCCTGTCTTGGAGGTCATGTTGTTGAACAACAATGAACCTACGAGCTATGGAGAAGCGATGGTGGGCCTAGATTCCGACAAATGGCTGGAGGCCATGAAATCCGAGAGAGGATCCATGTATAAAAACAAAGTGTAGACTTTGGAAGAACTACTTGATGGTCGTAAGACTGTTAAGTACAAATGGATTTCTTAAAGGAAGACATACGATGATGGTGAAAGTCGCCATTAAGAAAAGCTCGACTTGTCGCAAAGATGTTTCCGACAAGTTTAAAGAGTTGACTATGATGAGACTTTCTCACTCATAGCGATACTAAAAGTCTGTTGGAATCATGTTAGCAATTACTGCATTATTTATGAAATATTGCACATAGGAAGTCAAAATATTGTTTCCTCGACGGTTTCCTTGAGGAAAGGTTGTATGTGATACAACCAGACGGTTTTGTCGATCCTAAGGATGCTAACAAGTATGCAAGCTCCAGCGATCCTTCTATGTACTGGTACAAGCATCTCGGAGTTGGAATGTACGCTTTGATGAGATGATCAAAGCTTTTAGGTTTATACAAGGTTTATGAGAAACTTGTATTTCCAAAGAAGTGAGTGGGAGCACTATAGAATTTCCGATAAGTATATGTGGTTGACATATTGTTGATCAGAAGTAATGTAGAATTTCTGTAAAGCATAAAGGGTTGTTTGAAAGGAGTTTCTCAAAGGAAAACCTGAATAGAGCTGCTTGAACATTGAGCATCAAGATCTATAGAGATAGATCAAAAGCTTAATAGAACTTTCAATGAAATGCATGCCTTGACAAGTTTTTGAAGGAGTTCAAAATAGATCAGCAAAGAAGGAGTTCTTGGTTGTGTTGTAAGGTGTGAATTTGAGTAAGACTCAAAGCCCGACCACGGTAGAAGAAAGAGAAAGGACGAAGGTCGTACCCTATGCCTTAGAGGTAGGCTCTAAAGTATGCCAAGCTATGTACCGCACCTGATGTGTGCCTTGCCATGAGTCTGTCAAGGGGTACAAAAAGTGATCCAGGATTGAATTACTAAACAACGGTGAAAGTTATCCTTAGTAACTAGTGGACTACGGAATTTTTATCGATTATGGAGGTGATTAAAGAATTCGTCGTAAAGGGTTACGTCGATGCAAGCTTTGACACTAATCCGAATAACTCTGAGTAGTAAACCGGATTCGTGTAGTGGAGCAGTCATTTGGAATATTTCTAAATAGCACGTAGTAGCAACATCTATAGGATGACTTAAAGATTTGTAAATCACACACGGATCTGAAAGTTTCAGATCCGTTGACTAAAAACCTCTCTCACAAGCAACACATGATCGAACCCGATAACTGTATGATCGAACCCGATAACTGTATGGGATCTGAAAGGCAATAATAAATTGGTTATTATTATATTTCCTTGTTCATAATAATCGTTTATTATCCATGCTAGAATTGTATTGATTGGAAACTCAAATACATGTGTGGATACATAGACAACACACTATCCCTAGTGAGCCTCTAGTTGACTAGCTCGTTGATCAAAGATGGTAAAGGTTTCCTGGCCATACGCAAGTGTTGTCACTTGATAATGGGATCACATCATTGGGAGAATGATGTGATGGACAAGACCCAAACTATAAACGTAGCATATGATCATGTCAGTTTATAGTTACTATTTTCTGCATGTCAATGTATCTGTTCCTATGACCATGAGATCATGCAACTCCCGGACACCGGAGGAATACCTTGTGGGTTATAAAACGTGGCAACGTAACTGAGTGACTATAAAGGTGCTCTACATGTATCTCCAAAGGTGTCTGTTGGGTTGGCATGGATCAAGACTAGGATTTGTCACTCCGTGTGACGGAGAGGTATCTCGGGGTCCACTCGGTAATACAACATCACAACAAGCCTTGCAAGTAATGTGAATAAGGAGTTAGTTATGGGATCTTGTATTATGAAATGAGTAAAGGGACTTGCCGGTAACGAGATTGAACTAGGTATGGTGATACCGATGATCGAATCTCGGGCAAGTAACATACCGAAGGATAAAATACGACGTTATATGAATCCTTGACATAGAGGTTCAACCGATAGAGATCTTCGTAGAATATGTAGGAGCCAATATGGACATCCAGGTCCCGCTGTTGGTTATTGACCAGAGAGTGTCTCAGGTCATGCCTGCATAGTTCTCGAACCCGCATGGTCTGCACACTTAAGGTTCCGTGACGTTTTGGTATAGTTGAGTTATATGTGTTGGTGACCGAAGTTTTGTTTGGAGTCCTGGATGAGATCTCGGACGTCACGAGGAGTTCCGGAATGGTCCGGAAACGAATATTGATATATAGGAAGTTGGTATTTGGATTCCGGAAGGTTTTCGGGCATTGCCGGAAGTGTATCGGGAGTGATGAATGGGTTCCATGGGCCCACTGGGTGGGCCCACCATGCCCCAAGGGGTCCACATGGGTTTATTGGATGCGCAATAAGGTATAATGGGCTGACAAAGTCATCCAGGAAAAGCCCGTGAGGAAAAAGTGGAAAATACAAAAGAGGTGGGAAATTAAGGAAGGAGTCCTAATCCAAGTGAGATTGGAGGAGGACTCCTCCCTCCTCCACTTCGGCCGACCCAAGGGAGACTCCCTTGGTGCGCCAAGGCTGCCTCCTCGCTCCTCCTATATATACTATAGGTTTAGGGCTTTTGAGACACAACTTTGCCACGTGCAACCCTAAACCTCTACTTCGTAGTTCTTCCTCTAGATTGGTTTTCTGCGGAGCTCGGGCGGAGCCATGCAGGAATAGATCACCACCACCGAAGCGTCGTCGCGCTGCCGGGGAACTCATCTACATCCCCGTCTCTCTTGCTTGATCAAGAAGGCGGAGATCGTCATGGAGCTGTACGTGTGCGGAACGCGGAGGTGTCGTCCATTCAGCACTTGATCGAGACGGATCATGGAACGGATCGTGAGACGGTTCGCGGGACGGATCATGGGACGGTTAGTGAGACGGATTGTGAAGACGTACCACTACATCAACCGCGTTTATTAACACTTCCTCTAAGCGATCTACAATGGTATGTGGATCTGATCTCCCTCTCGTAGGTGATCGTCACCATGATAGGTCTTCGTGTGCGTAGGAATTTTTTTGTTTCACATGCAACGTTCTCCAACACCTTCCTACACACATGAACACCTCAATAAGCTACCAAAATGTAACCAAATAAATGACAAAGTCGAACAAAAAGAAGAGCATACCTCATCGTTATTGCATTTGAAGAATACCCATCCGAGGTGTTGCTGCGTGCTAGATGTGAGCCGCAGCACTATCTCTAGGCAGTCGTCATACTGTATGAGAGGTATCGGCAAGTCGGGGAGCCGCTGCGCGACCACCGAGCCCAGGCGACGGCCGGACGAGTCCTTGCCGGCAAACCGACGATGACAACTAGAGGATGAACCAGTACTTGCATGGAGCGCTCGCGCTTTGCCGGGGCTGTGCGGGGTGCTCCCCAAGCAATCCATGGCTTTGGCGCAGCCGCCGGTGGTCGGAAAAGCAAAATTCGGTGGCCACGACAAAACCGTCGTCGATTTGCAGCTTTCCGATCAGCCGAGGCACGAGGGAGTGGTGGAGGTCGATCTAGGGTGTGTGGCGGCCCGCCGACGTGATCCGGGCGACTGGTATGGCTGGAATCAAATGCGGAGCCCGACAGCGGTGGGTGGGGGAAAAGCGCGGGCTGAAATGACCCATCAACCAACTGCTCTAGATATATACAGGGCACCGATGAGGCGGGGGAGGACCTGCGTTTTTGCAGGTTGGGGTGGGCATTTTGCCGCGCCACGTGAAAAAAATAATATAGATCAGACGCGTTTGCGAGGTTTTGCCGGGCAGCATTTTCCGCCCGACACGTATTTTGGCTGTTATTTTGCGGGTCCGTGCATTATACGGGGTCTGCTAACGATGCTCTTAGATGTCTTGCTGATATTCCAAACAAACCGCAAGCTATATAAACGATAGGAATCTATCTAAAGAAGCAAGGTGGGACTATTTAACATAAAATATTGATGTCCAGTTGGTTAGTGGAGCTACTTTATCCTGGACATGGTGTATTGAGTTCGATCTCCCATAGCTACATATTTTTTTACACGCCGCTCGCGGCCCATGGCATCTGGCCCAATATTGTAGCGAAGCCCAGCAGTGCAACAACCTGACCTGGTACAGTCGATGGTGAGGTGTGTGTGCTAGCAACGTAAGAAATCAGGCACAGAGAGGCAAGGTACGTACAATATTTTTAACCATGGGATGAATCTCTTAAAGGTTAGGGACTTTTCTATAAAAGTGCTATCAAATATGTCCGTGTGTTGCAATGTGAGAAAAATGCATCGCACTGACACTCCTATTCAATCACTATGGTTTCTCGAAAAAATAAGCATGACCTAAAAGTGATGACTTGATTTATGACGCACATCAAGTATCCCTAATATGAAAAGAAAATTGTTCTTTCAAGTAGAATTTTGCAAAAAGTCCAAGAATTGTAAGCATTGTTCAATTTGCCAGTCGTGCTTCGCAAATGAGTAAAAACCGTAATGAGGGTAGGTGGTTGCACTCCAATCCCATGTTCAATACTCTTGAGTTTAACAAGATAAGCATCATAACATTTTTTTTGTCTCAACTCGCTAAAGCAACCCATTTTGAAAGTAGCCCTCAAACTATGCAATCGCTTCATCTTATCTATTCTATAGGATTGATCAAGATGCAACGATATGCACAAACATCTAGTCTTAAACCTATATACAAAGATGCCTTGTATTTGTATTAATTGTATGCAAACCCTAGCATCTAGTAGAGTGGCTATAACTGGTAGAGGACATACCCGAAGATGTTGAAGTTTGGTGGTGGTGCAGACAACCATGTTGATGAAGACCTCAAGGGCAATGACGTGAGCTTCGACGTCGTCACGACGGCCACGGTATCATTCGATACGACTTGCATTATCCATATAACCAGAAAAATAAGGGCATCGTTGGGTACTCATGTGTTTTTGTGCTCACAATAGCTAATCTGAAGCAGTGTATGTACGAGTCAATCATGTATGTACGATCTAGCTTCTACAACGGAAGAAACAATGCTTGTTTATTAATAAAAAATAAATGGCCATGACCTGGCAGACTTGATCAACGATCGTAATCATCCATGCCGAGGACATAGCCGACACTGATGCGAGCACCATGGGTGTGTTTGGAAGCAGTTTCCATCCTATGCTAGTTGTTCCCATTTAAGACATGATGAGATCTAGACATGCTTAGTACATGCAACTGCACTTGTTTGGTAGCAGTGTATGTATTGACGCATGCTGAACTAAGACTGTGAATGGTTGGCTGCATCAAACGAGACATGCTATGCCGAGACTGCGTTTGGTAGCCTCTATCTTAGCTAGGCTGCATGCATATATTTTTTTGGCGCCAAGACAATATTGACAAAACATTTCAACATTTGACTGAACAATTCCAGCAAAAATATTACCATGATGACAAAATCAACAATTGACATAACACATATAATTACCATAGTTTGTAATGGTGCACGAGTAGATTCATATTACATAATAATCATAAATCTTAGCAGCGTACGAGTAGATTCATATTACATAAGACATAATAACCATAACCAAAAGGGATAGTTTCAACAAGCATCAACTAACATCAACTCAAAGAATGTCAGGATTTGCTTTCAAGATACGCTTGAACGATGCTTGACAGACTTCCTCGTCCATCTTCATAAAGTTAAGACCTTTTGCCTTATGTTCTGTGAGGTAATCTAAAACAGCCAAACGCTCATTTTGATCAAACATAGTAAGGTCCATGACGAAGTTGTAAAAGTGAGGGTGTGTTTCAGCATGACAAGTATTGTTGTTAGCACTTGCAATCTCACGCATAGCATCAGTCATGTCGTTACACTAGAGTGAGTCCTCCTCAGTCAAACCAGATGACCTCTTTCTCTTTTTATTTGAATTGGGTGAAGGGTCCTGAGTGGCACTAGCATTAGGAAGTGCAAAGTTAGACCCGGGAAGATCTTCCAATACCTCATGAGTTGTTCCTTGCCCCTCCCTTACATTGGCTTTATCCTTGTCTTCCACAACAATAGGCGTTCCCATTGGCACACATGTTCCCATTGAATAAATCCCGGTGGCATGCTTATTAGCAAATACCATTTCCATATAATTGTAATACTCAAGTGGGGAATTGAGCAATTCGGCATCAGTTGGATGATCCTGCAATCAGCAAAGTGGTAGCATGCTCTAATTTAATACCTGCGGGAACTTTCAACCGCTCTCCCCTCTCCAATGCATTTGCAAGTATAAGGACATCATGAGCTGACCCCTCCCAACCAGCAAGTACATATGTAAACTTTAGATCAAAGTCTACCGCTGCCATGACATTTTGGGTAGTCCCCTCCTTTATACCCCTAAAGGCAACTGAGATGTTTTTTGGGACTCTAGTAAGCACATGAGTCCCATCAATTGCTCCAACACAATCCTAATTAATAAAGACTAATGGTTATTATTCAAAAGTCTCATCAATGTATTTTTTTATAGAAGCATTACCTTGAAATATGGATTGAAGCGGGTGCTTTCTTGTATTTTACGATGGCAATGACTCGATGGAGGCCGAATCATCTCATCTCTCAACTCCCCAACAACATAAAGCACTGCCTTAAAATACCTACTGATGACTTTGGTACATCTTCTAAAGATAGGTTGTAGTGTTCTATACCTTTGGTTATGCCCAACTACTAGAAGAAACATGGCAACTTATTCCTCGATAGAAGTATGAATGCTATCCAACAACAACTTTCTCTCCCTGAATATAGCACACAAACGGAAAAAGGAGCTTTTCTCATTCTTAATTGATTTGAACAATTTATGTCACTAGAATGGTAAATGTATCTCAAATTAGACTCTCTAGATATGGCACGATCGGCCATGCTGCCCACGGTTTTCTGTGGTGTTTGTTGTCTCGCCCTTCTAAACATGACCATCATGTAA
This sequence comes from Hordeum vulgare subsp. vulgare, assembly GCF_904849725.1. NCBI lineage: Eukaryota > Viridiplantae > Streptophyta > Magnoliopsida > Poales > Poaceae > Hordeum > Hordeum vulgare. The sequence goes on along the minus strand of NC_058520.1, from coordinate 536,443,070 downwards.
GCATAAAACCTAGCCACTAGACCAGCTCCTCTCATAATTAGTTGCCTTCGTTTTCTTGCCAATTCATCCATCTATTACAATATAAACAAATCCAATCTTAGCAGAAAATATGCAAAAAAATAAAACTTAACACAATAGATTTATTCTAGCATCACAAGCAGGAGGTGAAGGAAGGAGCGAGGAGGTGAAGAAAGGAGGGAGGAGGTGAGGAAGGAGGGAGGAGGTGAAGATCCCTTTTTGACGCATCCATGTCCGACATAGAGGGGGAGGTGAAGGAAGGGGGGAAGATGGCAGAGGGGGAGGTGAAGGAAGAGGGGAAGAGGGCGTAGTGGGAGGAGGTAGAGGGGCTACCGGAGACGGCGAGAACGGTGGGCTCGATGTGGCGGAGGGAATGTGACAGCGGGGGGGGGGGGGGGGAGACGGTGGAGGGGGAGGAGGCTACCTCTCGGTCGGACGACGGGCTTCTCCTGGCGACGGAGATGCGGTGATGGGGTAGGTTACGAGCGCGGGGGTGAGGGGAGGCTGAGCGAGGAAAGTGGGTTGGGGAGGGATTTTTGCGGGGTCGAGCCCAGCGTAGCTGAGCCCAACTTGCCTGTATGGGAGAGCTCCCTTCAACGTCGTTCTGAGGATTTTTTGCATCTGTTGGGTATGCTTACGAGATGCCATACACCCTACCAAACACCTAAAAGTGGGTTGGAGAGGGAACTTTTTACTCTCATGCACCCTTGTGCATGCTACCAAACATGCCCTATGTGGACATGTGATGTCTACTACACAACCTTCTTCTTGTAGACTCGTGTTGAGCCTCCAACCGCACAATTTTCTAGGACAATAGCAAGTTTCCCTTAAGTGGATGACCTAAGGTTTATCAATCCGTGGGAGGCGTAGGATGAAGATGGTCTCTCTCAAGCAACCCTGCAATCAAATAACAAAGAGTCTCTTGTGTCCCCAACACACCCAATACAATGGTAAATTGTATAGGTGCACTAGTTCGGCGAAGAGATGATGATACAAGTGTAATATGGATGGTAGATATAGGTTTTTGTAATATGAAAATATAAAACAGCAAGGTAACAAATAGTAAACAGCGAGCAAAACGTTGTATAAATGCTTGGAAACAGGGCCTATGGTCCATACTTTCACTAGTGCAAGTTCTCTCAACAATACTAATATAGATGAATCATATATAAATCCCTCATGTCCAACAAAGAGTTCACTCCAAAGTCACAAATAGCGGAGAACAAACGAAGAAATTATTATAGGGTACGAAACCACCTCAAAGTTATCTTTTTTGATCAATCTTATGAGCTATCCCTATAAGTGTCACGTACAGCCCTAGAGTTTGTAATATAAAGTTGTAGTAAAATGATTGTAAAACATCCAAGAATGATAATATAACAGAATGGAACAAGCAAAAATTATAGATACATTGGAGACGTATCAACATGAGGGGACGCGAACTCGACAAATATGCCGACGATGATGGGGCCAGCATCGTGATGAGGACTAGTAGTATAGCAGAGCAACTTTGTCAATTGGATGATCTATCTCAAGGTCTCAATTCACGCATCCTTGAATTATTCCCTCGTTCTGAACCTGTGTGTGCCCGAAAAAGCAAGACGGAAGGGAATATGGATGTTGAGTGCACGGGCGTGATGATAAACATGTACATTATCCATGTACAAGCAAGCATATTAGGAGAAGAGCACAACTGATACGTCTCCGTCGTATCTACTTTTCCAAACTCTTTTGCCCTTTGTTTTGGACTCTAATTTGCATGATTTGAATGGACCTAACCCGGACTAACGCTGTTTTCAGCAGAATTGCCATGGTGTTGTTTTTGTGCAGAAATAAAAGTTCTCGGAATGACGTGGAAATTTACGAGGATTTTTTGTGGAATGTATAAAAAATACTGGTGCAAGAATCAACCGAAGAAGTGGAGCATGGAGCCCACAAGCCCACCAGGCGCGAGCCCCCCTGGCCGCGCCTGGCAGGCTTGTGGGGCCCACGAAGCTCCACCGCCTCCAATTCCAGCTCTATTTAGTCCCTTTCGTCCGAAAAAATTCAAGGAGAAGAGTTCATCGCATTTTACGATACGGAGGCGCCGCCACCTCCTGTTCTTCCTCTCGAGGGCAGATCTGGAGTCCGTTCTGGGCTCCGGAGAGGGGAGATCGTCGCCATCATCATCATCAACCTTCCTTCATCGCCAATTCCATGATGCTCTTCGCCGTTCGTGAGTAATATCATCGTAGGCTTGCTCGACGGTGATGGGTTGGATGAGATCTATCATGTAATCGAGTTAGTTTTGATGGGGATTGATCCCTAGTATCCACTATGTTCTGAGATTGATGTTGCTACTACTTTGCCATGCTTAATGCTTGTCACTAGGGTCCGAGTGCCATGATTTCAGATCTGAACCTATTATGTTGTCGTCAATATATGTGTGTTCTTGATCCTATCTTGCAAGTTGTAGTCACCTACTATGTGTTATGACCCGGCAACCCCGGAGTGACAATAGCCGGAACCACTCCCGAAGATGACCATAGTATGAGGAGTTCATGTATTCACTAAGTGTTAATGCGTTGGTCCGATTCTCTATTAAAAGGAGAACTTTAATATCCCGTAGTTTCCACTAGGACCCCGCTGCCACGGGAGGGATGGACAATAGATGTCATGCAAGTTCTTTTCCCTAAGCATGTATGACTATATACGAAATGCATGCCTACATTACATTGACGAACTAGAGCTAGTTACATATCTCTCCGTGTTATAACTGTTGCATGATGAATACCATCCCGCATAATCATCCATCACCGATCCAATACCTACGAGTTTTTCCTACTGGTCCTTGCTATGTTACTTTGCCGCTACTGTGTCACTGCTGCTACTGTTACTCTGTTGCTACTGCTGTCGTTGCTGCTACTGTTACTCTGTCACTACTGCTGTCACTTCTGCTACTATTACCGTTGCTACTGTTGCTATCACACCACCTTGCTACTGATACTTTGCTGCAGATACTAAGTCTTTCAGGTGTGGTTGAATTCACAACTCAACTGCTAATACTTGAGAATATTCTTTGGCTTCCCCTTGTGTCGAATCAATAAATTTGGGTTTAATACTCTACCCTCGAAAACTGTTGCGATCCCCTATACTTGTGGGTTATCAAGACCTTTTTCTCGCGCCGTTTCTGGGGAAGCATAGCTATATTCTCCGAGTCACTTGGGATTTACGTCTGCTGATCACTATGAGGAATCTGAAAGATCCAAGAACTAAAGTCTTGCCCTCAACTACGAGGACAGGTAAGGAACTACCATCTAGCTCTGCACTTGATTCACCTTCAGTTATGAGTAAGTTTGCGACACCACCTCCTCCTAGAAATTTTGATGTGTCGCGTGTGCTTGATGATGCTACTTCTGTTGTCCAAGATGCTTGTGATGATACTTTGCTTGATACTGCTTTGCCACTAGGTGCATTCCTAGATGCACAAATTGCTAGAGTTGCTGCTATATGTGATGATACTCGTGAAACTGCTGAGATTATTGAAGTAGAACCTGCTATTTCGCCTGTTAGAACTAGCTCTCCTAGATATAAATTGTCTAATATGCCTGAGGGTTATGTTATGGAGGGATAGATAGCTGAGGACTTTCTTGCTTGTAAGGACAGCTATGATGTTGAGAAATTACTGCGCAAGTGGAAAGAAAAATCTCTGACGCTAGGATGAAATACGACCCGAAGTTTGCTACTTCGCCTATCTTTGTGACAGATAAGGATTATGAATTCTCTGTCAACCCTGAGTTAATCACTCTCGTCAAATCTGATCCTTTTCATGGTTATGAGTCTGAAACGGTTGTAGCACATCTTACCAAACTGCACAATATAGCCACCCTATTCACGAGTGAGGAATAGATCCGCCACTACTATATCCTTAAGCTGTTTCCTTTCTCGCTAAAGGATGATGCTAAGACTTGGTTCACTTCTCTTGCTCCTGGTTGTGTGTGTATCCCCCAGGATATGATCCACTACTTCTCTGAAAAATATTTCCCTGCCCATAAGAAGCAAGCTGCCTTGCAGGAAATATACAACTTTGCGCAAGTTGAAGAAGAGAGTCTCCCACAAGCTTGGGGGAGGCTCGTCCAGCTAGTAATTCTTTGCCTGATCACCCTCTTGAGAAGAATGAAATACTTGATATCTTCTATAATGGACTAACCGATGCTTCTAGAGACCACCTAGATAGTTGTGCCGGTTGTGTTTTTAGGGAACGAACTGTAGAACAAGCTGAGATCCTATTGAATAATATCTTGTGCAATGAGAATGCTTGGACTATTCCCGAACCACCTCCGAAGCCAACTCCGAAGAAAAGAGGTATTCTATTCCTCAGTCCTGAAGATATGCAATAAGCTAAGAAATCTATGAAAGAGAAAGGCATTAAATCTGAAGATGTCAAAAATCTACCACCTATCGAAGAGATCCATGGTCTTGATAACCCGATACAGGTAGTAGATGTAAATTCTCTTCGTAGATTCGATGAGAGTGACATTCCTTTTGATAAACCTGCTAGCTTATGCCTGGATGAATTTGATAACTTTGTTGCCAAACAACAAAGTTTCAATGATTATGTTAGCAGACAATTGGAACAGAATGCTCGTATGCTTAGTCATTTAAGTGCTTGTGTGGACAGAAACGTCAATGATCTTAAGCTCTTGAGTAAACATGCCTCTATGGTTACCAGTTAAGTAGAACAAGTACTTAAGGCTCAAAATGAGTTGCTCAATGAGTTGAATGACAATTCTGTCAGAGTCGTCACTAGAGGCGGTAGAATGACCCAGGAACCTTTGTATCCTGAGGGTCATCCTAAGAGAATTGAACAAGATTCTCAAGGAGTTAGCACTGATGCACCTAGTCATCCTAGGAAGAAGAAGAAAGATGATAGGAACTTGCACGCTAGCAACCCTATTGCTGTTACACCTGAGAGTCCAAACGATGTCTCTGTCTCTGATGTCAAAACACAATCTAGTGATGAACATGAGCCTAATGATAATGTCGATAGTGATGTTCATGTTGATGCTCAACCTAGCAACGATAAGGATGTGGAGATTGAACTTGTTGATCTTGATAACCCACAGCCTAAGAATAAGAGATACGATAAGAACGACTTCGCTGCTAGGAGGCATGGCAAAGAAAGGGAACCATGGGTTTAGAAACCCATGCCCTTTCCTCCTAAACCATCCAAGAAAAAGGATGATGAGGATTTTGAGCGATTCTTTGAAATGATTAGACCTGTCTTTCCGCAAATGCGTTTGACAGATATGCTCAAAATGTCTCCGTATTCTAAGTACATGAAGGTTATTGTGACTAATAAGAGGAGGATACCTGAGGTTGAGATTTCCACCATGCTCGCTAATTATACCTTCAAGGGTGGAACTCCTAAGAAACTAGGTGATCCCGGAGTGCCCACTATACCTTGCTCCATTAAAGGCAACTACGTTAGAACTGCTTTATGCGAGCTTGGAGCCGGTGTTAGTGTTATGACTCTCTCTCTTTATTGTAGGCTTGAACTGTATAAGTTGACACCCACTGAAATCTCTCTGCAAATGGCCGACAAATCAACTGCTTTCCCTATCGGCATTTGCGAGGATGTGCCTATTGTGGTTGCTAACGTCACTATCTTAACAGTCTTTGTTATCCTGGATATTCCCAAGGATGATGCCATGGCGGTCATCCTTGGAAGACCCTTATTAAACACTACAGGGGCTGTTATAGATTGCAACAAAGGCAATGTCACTTTCCATGTCAACGGTAATGAGCATACGGTGCACTTTCCGAAGAAACAATATTGAGTACATTGCATCAATGCTATTGAAAAAACTTCATCGATTCTTATTGGGAGCTTTGAATGCCCTATACCTACTGTTAAGATGAAGTATGATTTTCTTGTTGGGGATATGCACATCCCCATTGAGGTAACCTAGTGACTATTCAAAAATTCTCCGTTCCTTTTTATGCGATTCGAAAAAGTTTGTCAAGGAGACTTGATCAACCTCATTGACGGATTTCTTTCGATGACCATGGGATGGATGAATCGAGGAGTCAGAAACCTCTGTTCCAAGCTTTCACCTTCGGTTGCTTAGAAGAAAAATGATAGATTTAGCTTTAGTTTTCCCTGTTTTCTGTTTTTGCGTCCCGTAGAAAAGTACCCCGAAAATAAAAGTTCTCCGAATGCCGTGAAAATCAAGTATGATTTTTTCTGGCATTTTTGAAAAATTCCAAGACAGAGAGCTAGTCAGGGGCTGCACTAGTGGGCCACAAGCCCTGGAGGCGCGGGCACCCCCTGGCTGCGCCTACCAGGCTTGTCGGGCCCACGTATACCCCCTCCACTTATTCTAGCTCCCATCTGCTTCTCCTACCTCCAGAAAAAATCATTTCGTAGCTCAAACCCGTGTTCTTGCTCTTCTTGCTGCGATTTTCGATCTCCTTGTGCAAAGCCCCATTCACCAAACTGTTTTGGGGAAATTGCTCCTTGGTATGTGACTCCTCCATTGGTCCAATTAGTTTTTGATCTAGTGCCTTATACGTCGCGTATTTTTGCTGCATTGGTGACCGTGTTCTTGAGCTTTGCATGCTAATTTTAGCTGGTCCTAAGTGGTTTTGATGCGTGATATGGCCTCTAGGCACTTGTGGGAGTAGTTGCTACGAGTTTCGTTGGGCCTTGTTCACTTTTCCTTAGTCACTAAAAATTTCAGAAATTTTTAGAGATAGAAAAAGGAAAAGATGAGGAGGTTCCTAAGAGGCTCTTCAAGCCGTAACCCCAAGGATGATGAACATGAGAAGAAGAAACCCAAGTATCTGGTCCCCCGAGTTGCAGAAGTTCGAGCGTGCGAGTGGCCAAGCGATGTGTTCTTACGCGCCGCCGGACTTTATGAGGAATTTTACTACTTGATGGAGAACGCATGCCTTACCGCCTTCGTTGAAGATAAGTGTCCGCAATACCTCCTCCTCACTAATATTTTCGTGCAAAGATTTAATTTATATCCAAGGAAGAAGCCTCCTATGGTTGAGTTCAAGTTATACGATATCCCCCAGCGCATGTCACTTCAGGATTTTTGCAATGTTTGCAAATTACCTTATGTTGGGGATATTCATGAACCTCGTCCACGGGACTTGGAGGCTTTCATAGACACTATTGATGTAGGAGAGGAGAGAGGAGTGTCTTGCGCTAGAGCTGCTAGCATACATTTTCCCGTGCTTCGGTACTTCTCATTATTCATGAGTAAATGTTTGATTGGCCGTGGGAAAGCTGGGGCCCTTAGCTCCCCAGATCTTGCGGTCTTGCGCGAAGCCCTTTATAATGACAAAACTTATAGCTTGGGCGCTATAGTAGCTCAATGGTTGAACACGAACCATTCTAAAGCCGTTGTTTATGGAGGTATCTATGCTACCCGTCTTGCTAGACATTTTGAGATACCTATCAGACTGTACGAGGAAGAAGAGATTCTTCTTCCTGAGAGATATCTAGATTATGATAGCATCGTTCGCCATGACTTTCTTGATAAAGATATAAATAAGAGGATGATTTATAACCTGGTATTTAGCCAGGGTACTCGTGAGACTATTACCTTGCCTGCTCCTTCTTTGTTCAATCTTCATCTAGGCAGGTACATTATTATGCCCTCGGACATCTACGCATATTGGGGCATAGCCCAACCACAGGCGCCCGTGCCCGAGCTACCAGTCGAGTACCTGACGCCAGTTTATCAGTGGGAGCCAGAGGAGCTCACACAGTAGTGGCACCCTCAGTACACTCCGGAGTACCGTGGAGCTGGTTATTTCCCTCCTTGGGAGTAGACCAACTTAGGCCAAAAGCCTAAGCTTGGGGGAGTACGTGTTTCTCACCGACTTTATATTCTTGCTCACACTTTCACTTTGTTAGTCATTGTCCACACTTTGCCACTGTGTCATCCATGCTAGTTTATTACTTTTTCTCGTTTTCTTTTCGTGTGTTTGTCTAGATTGAGAAACCCCATTAAGATTTCTTGTTCTTCTTTTGGTTGTTGGGAGCTCGTGTAAATAGTTTTCTTTTTCTTTGGGTCAAGGTAGAAGACCATGGTTACAATGTTTAGTGTCTCTCGCATGCATATCTGTTTATCTATTAAAGTTCCATATTACTTTGTCTTCTCCTTTGTGTTTGCTTGCAGATTCCAGCTTAGTCCAATGCATGAGCACTCTTATTATTGTTCACATCATTCGGTCGTGCAAGTGAAAGGCAATAATGACGATATATGATGAAGTGACCGAGCCTGGAAAAGCTGGTATGAACTCGATCTATTTTGTTTTTGTAAATATGACTAGCTCATCGTTTCTAGTTCAGCTTTGTTATGAGAAACATGTTTGCAATGACAACCTAGAGATCATAGTTTCAGATGCCATGCTTAATTAGCTAGGAGCTTATAATGGTTTGTCTTGGATGCCAACATGAATCTTGAGATGACTATGATGTAGTATGATAGGATGGTATCCTCCTTTGAATGATTCAAGTGGCTTGACTTGGCGCATGTTTACGCATGTAGTTGAAACAAAATCAACATAGCCTCTATGATATTCACGTTCATGGTGATTTATGTCCTACTCATGCTTGCACTCAATGTTGGTTAATCTCAATGCATTTTGATGCATGTTGTCGCTCTCTAGTTGGTCGCTTCCCAGTCTTTTGCTAGCCTTCACTTGTACTAAGCGGGAATACTGCTTGTGCATCCACTTCCATAAATCCAAAGTTGTTCCATATGAGTCCACCATACCTACCCATATGCGGTATCTACCTGCCGTTCCAAGTAAATTTGCACGTGCCACTCTCTAAACCTTCAAGTAATAATCTGTTTTGCATGCCCGAACCGCTCATGTGGTGACAAGGGGTGATCAATATCTTCCATGCTAGGCGTGTTATCCTCGATATGTATTTATTCACTATCATTCACGAGAAAGGGGCCGGTAATTGGAATGCCCAGTTCCATGCTCAAATCAAAAAGATAATTGCAAACAAAACTCCCCCTAGACTGTTGTTGGTATGGACGGCACCCGAGTATTCGGTTAGTCATGGAGTGTGATTGATCGGTGGTGGGGGAGTCAAAACTTTACTTTTCTGTTTGGGAACCGCCTATAGTATGTGTAGCATGGAAGATGGTGAAAACTCTTGGTCATCGCGTTGACAATGAAAGCATGCCACCCAAAATTATTTATCTTTGTCTTCAAAGCTTGAGCTCTGGCACCTCTGCAAATCAATGCTTCCCTCTGCGAAGGGCCTATCTATTTGTGTTTCTGTTTAGTCATCCTCTTCTTATAAAAGCACCAATTAGAGAGCACCTTCGTCATTTCGATGCTTTGCTTTTAATTGATATTGAGTATGACTGTGACTGGATCTTCTTTGCCATGAATTACAATGTTCAGTCAACCCTTGGTCTTTAAATGTGCTCTACATTTATGTTTTGCGGTCTAAGAAAGAGCTAGCGAGATACCATCTGTTCACACTGCTTCACGATTGTTTTGATTGAAGTGTTGATATTTTAAAATCATTATTATTGCTCGCTAGTTGATTATGCCATTGATATGAGTTTACCGTGAGACCTAGATGTCATTTGCTTTTGTGGTTACTTATGATCTTGCTTAAATTCTAGATATGAGTTAGACATAGTTACAACAACAAGATCAAACAGAGTTCGTAAAAGTTTTTCTTTTGTCTCTTTCAGTTTGTCAATTGAATTTCTTGAGGACAAGCAAGGCTTTAAGCTTGGGGGAGTTGATACGTCTTCGTTGTATCTACTTTTCCAAACTCTTTTGCCCTTGTTTTGGACTCTAATTTGCATGATTTGAATGGAACTAACCCGGACTAACGCTATTTTCAGCAGAATTGCCATGGTGTTGTTTTTGCGCAGAAATAAAAGTTCTCAGAATGACCTGGAAATTTACGCGGATTTTTTGTGGAATATATAAAAAATACTGGCGCAAGAGTCAACCTAAGAAGTGGAGCGTGGAGCCCACAAGACCACCAGGCGTGGGCCCCCCTGGCCACGCCTGGCACGCTTCTGGGGCCACGAAGCTCCACCGCCTCCAATTCCAGCTATATTTAGCCCCTTTCGTCCGAAAAAATCAAGGAGAAGAGTTCATCGCGTTTTACGATACGGAGGCACCGCCACCTCCTGTTCTTCCTCTGGAGGGCAGATCTAGAGTCCGTTCTGGGCTCCGGAGAGGGGAGATCGTCCCCATCATCATAATCAACCTTCCTTCATCGCCAATTCCATGATGCTCTTCACCATTCGTGAGTAATCTCATCGTAGGCTTGCTGGACGGTGATGGGTTGGATGAGATCTATCATGTAATCGAGTTAGTTTTGATGGGGATTGATCCCTAGTATCCACTATGTTCTAAGATTGATGTTGCTACTACTTTGCCATGCTTAATGCTTGTCACTAGGGCCCGAGTGCCATGATTTCAGATCTGAACCTATTATGTTGTCGTCAATATATGTGTGTTCTTGATCCTATCTTGCAAGTTGTAGTCACCTACTATGTGTTATGACCCGGCAACCCCGGAGTGACAATAGCCGGAACCACTCCCGGAGATGACCATAATATCCCGTAGTTTCCATTAGGACCCCGCTGCCATGGGAGAGATGGACAATAGATGTCATGCAAGTTCTTTTCCCTAAGCACATATGACTATATACGGAATGCATGCCTACATTACATTGACGAACTAGAGCTAGTTACATATCTCTCCGTGTTATAACTGTTGCATGATGAATACCATCCGGCATAATCATCCATCACCGATCCAATGCCTACGAGTTTTTCCTACTGGTCCTTGCTACGTTTTGCCTCTACTATTGTCACTGCTGCTATTGTTACTCTGTTGCTACTGCCGCCGCTGCTGCTACTGTTACTGTGTCACTACTGTTGTCACTGCTGCTACTATTATCGTTGCTATTGTTGCTATCACACCACCTTGCTACTGATACTTTGTTGCAGATACTAAGTCTTTCAAGTGTGGTTGAATTGACAACCCAACTGCTAATACTTGAGAATATTCTTTGGTTTCCCCTTGTGTCGAATCAGTAAATTTGGGTTGAATACTCTACCCTCGAAAACTGTTGCGATCCCCTATACTTGTGGGTTATCAACCACATGTTCATAATCATAGCTGGCTCCTTCACGCGAAGACATCACGAAGCCGGCTGCTTTGCACGATGGCATGGGTGTGCACGATATAATCCTACTTCATTGCCATCACCTTGGACCGATGAATTGAGATTGGACCACGTGGTTTACACGAGTGCCATGCGACTCCCGAGTCGCGACCTGCACACTTATCAAGCCCCTAAATCATCTCGCCAGATTGCATCACTGTTGGACATCGTATGATGCGGTGGGGCGGTTGCGGCCTTCTTTGCATCAGCAAGGCAGACTTTGAGGCCCTGGTTGTTGGGATTAAGAGCGGCTGAGCGAGGTCCTTTCCCTTCTCATAGGCCGTGTTGGCAGTTGTTGCGTTGCACAAGTCAAGGCGACCTCCTGCAGCGTCATCCCGTCGCCGACCTCCTTGATACATCTCCAACTTATCGATAATTTATGATGTATGCCATATTTGCCTATGTTTATAATAACTTTATATGGTATTGATGCACTTTATATGATTTATTTAGAACTAACCTGGACTGGCGCTGTTTTCAGCAGAATTACCTTGGTTTTGTTTTTTGTGTAGAAAATGGAAGTTCTCGGAATCGCCCCAAACTTTTTATGATTTTTTCTGAAACATATGAGCAACGTTGGAGCAAAGATCCATCAGTGGAGGGCTGCGACGGAGGCACAAGCCAACAGGGCGCGTCCTGGGCCTTAGCCGCGCCCTGATGGCTTGTGGGGCCAATCGTTGGAATTGTGCCCTAGAGGCAATGATAAATAAGTTATTATTATAATTCCTGTGTCAAGATAATCGTTTATTATCCATGCTATAATTGTATTGAATGAAGACTTAGATACATGTGTGGATACATAGACAAAACACCATCCCTAGCAAGCCTCTAGTTGGCTAGCTAGTTGATCAAGGATAGTCAGGGTCTTCTGGCTATGAGCAAGGTGTTGTTGCTTGATAACTGGATCACATCATTGGGAGAATCATGTGATGGACTAGACCCAAACTAATAGACGTAGCATGTTGATCGTGTCATTTTGTAGCTACTGTTTTCCGCGTGTCAAGTATTTATTCCTATGACCATGAGATCATATAACTCACTGACACCGGAGGAATGCTTTGTGTGTATCAAATGTCACAACGTAACTGGGTGGCTATAAAGATGCTCTATAGGTATCTCCGAAGGTGTCCGTTGAGTTAGTATGGATCAAGACTGGGATTTGTCACTCCGTGTGACGGAGAGGTATCTTGGGGCCCACTTGGTAATACAACATCACACACAAGCCTTGCAATCAATGTGACTTAGTGTAAGTTGTGGGATCTTGTATTACGGAACGAGTAAAGAGACTTGCCGTTAAACGAGATTGAAATAGGTATGCGGATACTGACGATCGAATCTCGGGCAAGTAACATACCGAAGGACAAAGGGAATGACATAAGGGATTATATGAATCCTTGGCACTGAGGTTCAAACGATAAGATCTTCGTAGAATATGTAGGATCCAATATGGGCATCCAGGTCCCGCTGTTGGATATTGACCGAGGAGTCCCTCGGGTCATGTCTACATAGTTCTCGAACCCGCAGGGTGTGCACACTTAAGGTTCGACGTTGTTTTATGCGTATTTGAGTTATATGGTTGGTTACCGAATGTTGTTTAGAGTCCCGGATGAGATCACAGATGTCACGAGGGTTTCCGGAATGGTCCAGAAATGAAGATTGATATATAGGATGACCTCATTTGATTACCGGAAGGTTTTCAGAGTTACTGGGAATGACGAATGGGTTCCGGGAGTTCATCGGGGGGGGGGGGGGGGAAGCCCACCCCGGGGAAGCCCATAGGACTTAGGGGTGCCGCACAAGCCCTTAGTGGGCTGGTGGCCAAGCCCAGAGAGGCCCCTGCGCAGGAGATAAGAAAATCAAAGAGAAAAAAAGGGGAAGTGGGAAGGAAGGGAAGGACTCCACCTTCCAATCCTAGTTGGACTAGGATTGGAGGAGGAATCCTCCTCCCCCCATCGGCCGAACCCCTTGGGGCCACTTGAGCCCCAAGGCAAGGCTCCTACCCTCCCACCTATATATACGGAGGTTTTAGGGCTGATTTGAGACAACTTTTCCACGGCAGCCCGACCACATACCTCCACGGTTTTTCCTCTAGATCGCATTTCTACGGAGCTCGGGCGGAGCCCTTGTGAGATTAGATCACTACCAACCTCCGGAGCGCCGTCACGCTGCCGGAGAACTCATCTACCTCTCCGTCTATCTTGTTGGATCAAGAAGGCCGAGATCGTCGTCGAGCTGTACGTGTGCTGAACGCGGAGGTGCCGTCCGTTCGGCACTAGATCGTGGGACGGTTCGTGGGACGGTTCGCGGGGTAGATCGAGGGATGTGAGGACGTTCCACTACATCAACCGCGTTTATTAATGCTTCTGCTATGCGATCTACAAAGGTACGTAGATCAGAAATCCCCTCTCGTAGATGGACATCACCATGATAGGTTTTCGTGCGCGTAGGAAATTTTCTGTTTCCCATGCGACGTTCCCCAACAGTGGCATCATGAGCTAGGTTCATGCGTAGATGTCTTCTCGAGTAGAACACAAAAGTTTTTGTGGGTGGTGATGTGCGATTTGCTGCCCTCCTTAGTCTTTTCTTGATTCCGTAGTATTGTTGGATCGAAGCGGCTCGGACCGACATTACTCGTACGCTTACGAGAGACTGGTTTCATCGCTATGAGTAACTTTGTTGCTCAAAGATGACTGGCGGGTGTCGGTTTCTCCAACTTTAGTTGAATCGGAATTGACCGAGGAGGTCCTTGGATGAGGTTAAATAGCAATTCATATATCTCCGTTGTGGTGTTTGGATAAGTAAGATGTGATCCTACTAGATACCCATGGTCACCACGTAAAACATGCAATAACAATTAGAGGACGTCTAACTTGTTTTTGTAGGGTATGCTTGTGATGTGATATGGCCAACTATGTGATGTGATATATTGGATGTATGAGATGATCATGTTGTAATAGATAATATCGACTTGCACGTCGATGGTACGACAACCGGAAGGAGCCATAGGGTTGTCTTTAAACTAACGTTTGTGCCTGCAGATGTGTTACTATATTTCTAGGATGTAGCTTTAGTAGTAATAGATGAGTAGCGCGACAACCCCGATGGCTACACGTTGATGGAGATCATGGTGTGGCACCGGTGACAAAGAAGATCGTGCCGGTGCTTTGGTGATGGAGATCAAGAAGCACGTGATGATGGCCATATCATGTCACTTATGAATTGCATGTGATGTTAATCCTTTTATGCACCTTATTTTGCTTAGAACGATGGTAGCATTATGAGGTGATCTCTCACTAAAATTTCAAGACGAAATTGTGTTCTCCCCGACTGTGCACCGTTGCTACAGTTCGTCGTTTCGAGACACCACGTGATGATCGGGTGTGATAGACTCAACGTTCACATACAACGGGTGCAAAGCAGTTGCACACGCGGAACACTCGGGTTAAGCTTGACGAGCCTAGCATGTGCAGACATGGCCTCGAAACACATGAGACCGAAAGGTCGATCATGAATCATATAGTTGATATGATTAGCATAGGGATGCTTACCACTAAAACTATCCTCAACTCACGTGATGATCGGACTTGAGCTAGTGGAATTGGATCATGAACCACTCAAATGACTAGAGAGATGTACTTTTTGAGTGGGAGTTTAGCAAGTAATTTGATTAAGTTAAACTCTAATTATCTTGAACATAGTCTAAGTCCACTTTGAATATATTTGTGTTGTAGATCATGGCTCACGCAACAGTCACCCTGAATTTTAATATGTTCCTAGAGAGAGCTAAGTTGAAAGATGATGGAAGCAACTTCGTAGATTGGGCTCGTAATCTTAAGTTGATCCTACAAGCTGGGAAGAAGGATTATGTCCTTGATGCTGCGCTAGGAGATGAACCACCCGCTACGGCTGACCAAGATGTTAAGAACACTTGCTTATCACGTAAGGAGGACTACTCAATAGTTCAATGTGCAGTCTTGTATGGCTTAGAACCGGGACTTCAACGTCGCTTTGAGCGTCATGGAGCATATGAGATGTTTTAGGAGTTGAAGTTTATCTTTCAGAAGAACGCCCCGATCAAGAGGTATGAGACCTCCGATAAATTCTATGCTTGCAAGATGGAGGAGAATTCGTCTGTCAGTGAACACGTGCTCAAAATGTCTGGGTACTCAAACCGTCTAGCTGAGCTGGGGATTGAACTCCTGCAAGAGGCTATCACTGACAGAATTCTTCAATCACTGCTGCCAAGCTATAAGGGCTTTGTGTTGAACTACAACATGCAAGGGATGAACAAGTCACCCGGCGAGTTGTTCGCGATGCTGAAAGTCGCAGAGTCAGAACTCCGTAAAGAACATCAAGTGTTGATGGTGAATAAGACCACTAGTTTCAAGAGAAACGGCAAAGGAAAGAAGGGTAATTCAAAGAAGAGTGGCAAACCTGTTGCCAATCCGATGAAGAAACCCAAAGCTGGACCTAAGCCTGAAACGGAGTGCTATTATTGCAAGGGTATGGGTCACTGGAAGCGCAACTGCCCCAAGTATCTGGCTGATAAGAAGGCGGCCAAAGAAAAATCAGGTATATTTGATATACATGTTATTGATGTGTACTTAACCAGCTCTCGTAGTAGTGCCTGGGTATTCGATACCGGTTCTGTTGCTCATATTTGCAACTCGAAACAGGAACTACGGAATAGGCGAAGGCTGGCGAAAGATGAAGTGACGATGCGCGTAGGAAATGGTTCCAAGGTTGATGCAATCGCCGTCGGCACAGTTTCACTTCAGTTACCATCAGGATTAGTTATGAACTTGAATAATTGTTATTTAGTGCCTGCGTTGAGCATGAACATTATATCTGGATCTTGTTTATTGCGAGACGGTTACTCGTTGAAGTCAGAGAATAATGGTTGTTCTATTTCTATGAGTAATATCTTTTATGGTCATGCACCCAATGTGAGAGGATTGTTCATATTGAATCTTAGTAGTGATAATACACATATACATAACATTGAGACCAAAAGAGTTAGAGTTAACAATGATAGCGCCATGTTTTTGTGGCACTGCCGCTTAGGTCATATTGGTGTAAAGCGCATGAAGAAACTCCATACCGATGGACTTTTGGAGTCACCTGACTTTGATTCACTTGACACGTGCGAACCATGCCTCATGGGCAAGATGACTAAAACTCCGTTCTCCAGAACAATGGAGCGTGCAAGTGACTTGTTGGAAATCATACATACCGATGTGTGTGGTCCGATGAGCGTGGAGGCATGCGGCAGATATCGTTATTTTCTCACCTTCACTGACGATTTGAGTAGATATGGTTATGTCTACTTAATGAAGCACAAGTCTGAAACATTTGAAAAGTTCAAGCAATTTCAGAGTGAAGTTGGAAATCATCGTAACAATAAGATCAAATTCCTATGGTCTGATCATGGGGGTGAATATCTGAGTTTCGAGTTTGGTGCTCACTTAAGACAATGTGGAATTGTTTCACAGTTGACACCGCCTGGAACACCACAACGTAATGGTGTGTCCGAACGTCGTAATCATACTTTATTAGAGATGGTGCGATCTATGATGTCTCTTACCGATCTGCCGTTATTGTTTTGGGGTTATGCATTAGAAATAGCTGCATTCACTTTAAATAGGGCACCATCAAAATCCGTTGAGACGACACCATACGAACTGTGGTATGGCAAAAGACCAAAGTTGTCGTTTCTTAAAGTTTGGGGATGTGATGCTTATGTCAAAAAGCTTCAACCTGAAAAGCTGGAACCAAAAGCGGAAACGTGCATCTTCATAGGTTACCCGAAAGAGACAGTTGGGTACACCTTCTATCTCAAATACGAGGGCAAAGTGTTTGTTGCTAAGAACGGAGCTTTTCTCGAGAAGGAGTTTCTCTCGAGAGAATTGAGTGGGAGGAAGATAGAACTTGATGAGGTTGTCGAACCTCTCATCCCTCTGGATGGTGGCGCAGGGCAAGGGGAAACCCGTGTCGTTGCGACGCCGGTTGAGGAGGAAGTTAATGATGAAGATCATGAAACTCCGGATCAAGTTCCTATCGAACCTCGCAGGTCGACGAGACCGCGTACTACTCCAGGGTGGTACGGTAATCCCGTCTTATCAATTATGTTGTTAGACAACAATGAGCGTGCGAATTATGAAGAAGCAATGGTGGGCCCGGATTCCAACAAATGGCTAGAGGCCATGAAGTCCGAGATAGGATCCATGTATGAAAACAAAGTGTGGATTTTGGAAGTACTACCTGAGGGCCGCAAGGCTATTAAGAACAAATGGATCTTTAAGAAGAAGACTGACACTGACGGTAATGTGACCGTTTATAAAGCTCGACTTGTGGCAAAGGGTTTTTCACAAGTTCAAGGAGTTGACTACGATGAGACGTTCTCACCCGTAGCGATGCTTAAGTCAGTCAGAATCATGTTAGCAATAGCTGCATTTTTCTATTATGAAATCTGGCAGATGGATGTCAAAACGACGTTCCTTAACGCTTTCCTTAAGGAAGAGTTGTATATGATGCAACCCGAAGGTTTTGTCGATCCTAAAAATGCTAACAAAGTATGCAAGCTCCAGCGATCCATTTATGGACTGGTGCAAGCATCTCGGAGTTGGAATAAACGCTTTGATGAGGTGATCAAAGCATTTGGGTTTATACAAGTGGTTGGAGAATCTTGTATTTACAAGAAAGTGAGTGGGAGCTCTGTGGCGTTCCTAATATTATATGTGGATGACATATTGCTGATTGGAAACAACGTGGAGTTTTTGGAGAGCGTAAAGGACTACTTGAATAAAAGTTTCTCTATGAAGGACCTAGGAGAAGCTGCTTACATTCTAGGCATTAAGATCAATAGGGATAGATCAAAACGCTTGGTAGGACTTTCACAAAGCACATACCTTGATAAAGTTTTGAAAAGGTTCAAAATGGAACAGTCCAAGAAGGGGTTCTTGCCAGTTTTACAAGGTACGAGATTGAGTAAGACTTAGTGCCCAACAACTGGTAAAGATAAAGAGCATATGAGCACCGTCCCCTATGCTTCAGCCATAGGTTCTATCATGTATGCAATGCTGTGCACTAGACCGGACGTTAGCATGGCCATAAGTATGGCAGGCAGGTTCGAGAGTAATCCAGGAGTGGATCACTGGATGGCGGTCAAGAATATCCTGAAGTACCTGAGAAGGACTAAGGAGATCTTTCTCGTGCATGGAGGTGACAAAG
The DNA here is from genome assembly GCF_904849725.1 of Hordeum vulgare subsp. vulgare. Lineage (NCBI taxonomy): Eukaryota > Viridiplantae > Streptophyta > Magnoliopsida > Poales > Poaceae > Hordeum > Hordeum vulgare. The sequence continues at coordinate 536,424,607 of NC_058520.1, read as the reverse complement.
AGGTCGCCATAAAAGGTTACATCGATGCAAGCTTTAACACAGATCGGGACGACTCTAAGTCACAAACCGGATATGTATTTATTCTTAATGGGGGTGTAGTAAGCTGGTTTAGTTCCAAGCAAAGTGTCGTAGCTGATTCTACATGTGAAGCGGAGTACATGGCTGCCTCGGAGGCGGCTAAGGAGGGTGTCTGGATGAAGCAGTTCATGACGGATCTTGGAGTGGTGCCAAGCGCACTGAAACCAATAACCTTGTTCTGTGACAACACGGGTGCCATTGCCTTAGCAAAGGAACCCCGGTTTCACAAGAAGACCAGACACATCAAACGACGCTTCAACCTCATCCGCGACTACGTCGAAGGGGAGGACGTAAATATATGCAAAGTGCACACGGATCTGAATGTAGCAGACCCGCTGACTAAACCTCTTCCACGAGCAAAGCATGATCAACACCAGAACTGTATGGGTGTTAGATTTATTACAATGTAATTCGCATGGTGATGTGAGGGCTAGATTATTGACTCTAGTGCAAGTGGGAGACTGTTGGAATTATGCCCTAGAGGCAATGATAAATAAGTTATTATTATAATTCCTGTGTCAAGATAATCGTTTATTATCCATGCTATAATTGTATTGAATGAAGACTTAGATACATGTGTGGATACATAGACAAAACACCGTCCCTAGCAAGCCTCTAGTTGGCTAGCTAGTTGTGACAACCCGAGACCGACGTTCCAGAAGATTCCCCTCTCTTTCCGTTTTCGTCCTGTGTCTATTTTTCCTTTGTCGCATCATCATCGCATCATGCACATCATCTGCATTGCATCGGAATCTCCGTTGCCGCCCGTTTTCAAAACTTGCATCCGTTGTTAGTTGCCGGTTCTCGTCGTTGTCCGTTCTGAGCCCGACCGCACACGCACGTGCCCGCGACACCGTCGAAACCCTGTTTTTAAAGTGTGCGTAAAACTTTCTCCGATCGGGGTGAAACTTGGCATGCGGTCGTGATTAGTTATAGCTAGGCCGCCTATCGAATTTCGTCGCGATCGGACTCCGTCTGGTACCCGAACGATCGACCGTAGCGGCACCGTATTCGGTCTACCGTCGGACGTGTTCCGGTGTTTTAAATTGTGTCGCCGCGCCGTCCGTTCTCCCTCTCGCCTCCAGTTATCCCCTGTACACGGCCGCGTACCCATACCTGCGTTCAGAATCGTCCGAATCTGACTGCACAGTTGGATCCGGAGCGCGATTCTGGTTAACCGAGCCCCTCTTTTCTCTATAAATACCCCCCGGTGCATTTTAGGCAGCCCCTCTCCCCTGCCTCGGGATCCGCGCACCTACCCCTCAAACCCTAGCCTCCCACCAGCCTCCAGCCGCCGGGCCCGACCGAGCCCGCGCGCGGCCCGCCCGAAGCCCGTCCAGCTGCCACTCGTTCTGCCCCCAAGCTCCCGAGCTCCCCGTCCATGGCTGCCCGTGCTCGAGGCCTGCCCGAGGCGCCGTCGCCCTGCGCGCAACCCGTGCCCTCGCCGGAGCCACCACTGGCCGGAGCCCCGCCGCCCCCGGACCCGCGCCGCCCCGCCTGCTTGCTTGCTCGCCGCCCCGCTCAATGTGCGCCGCCGTCGCCTTCGTCTGGCGCCGCCTCGAGGCCGGCTCAGGCCAGATCCAGCCCGGGGATCCTTCCCGGAGCTCCGGCCGCCCCGGATCCGCCGCCTCCCGACGCCCCCGCGCCGTAGCCTCGCCCCACCTCCTGCTCTCGTCCACGGGAGAGCGAGACCAGCGTCGCCGCCTCCTCTGGTGCGAGGAGAACGACGAGAGACGACGCGACCGCTCCTGCGCAGCTGGGCCCCACGCCAGCCGGCCCAGGTGGCCGCTGCAGCCGGCCCAACTCCAGAGCCGCTGCTGCAACCGCCTCCCTCCAGGCCTGCCCGAGCCGGCCCAGCTCGGTAGTGGCCTCCTCCCGGCTCGGCCCACTCCACCAGTCCCTCCAATCTGGCCCAAGTGGCTTCCCCCCCCCCCCCCCGAGGTGAGCTATTCCTCGCCCTAGGCGAGAGTTGCTAAGTTACGCCCATGGTTTCGGCCCGTTAACTATATAGGAATTTTTTCGGAATTTAATAAATTCCAGAAATATGACGATATTAAAACGTCCGTAACTTTTTAACCGTAATTCGGATCGCGGTGATTTAAATATGGTTTTCATGTAGTTTCTCGCGTAGAGTACATTGGCGCAACTTGCATAATCGTTTGACATTGTTTAGCATGCCGGATTCCTAGAATAACGTGCTGTTTTAATAGGATACGTCCCGTATCTAATTTTCGCGCAAATCCGGATTGCTCAAGTGCCTTAGGAAAAATGCCCATGTTTTAGGGACCTTTTTTCCATGCATTTTAGAGCGGTCATTTGTATTTTTGCGTATAGGGAATTGCCTCTAGTTTATTTTCCCGCATTTATGTGTGGCTTTATTTTGTTGTGCAACCCCACATATTTATATATGTTTCCGGGGTAGAAAAAAATCCATGTGATTTTTCTGTGCAATTAGTTTTAGCTTTTGAGCAAGTTAGTTCGCGTGATATTTCGCCGTGATGCCCTTTTGTTTAATTCGTAGGATTTATTCCGTGCGTCGTTTGATTAAGTTGTCAACTAGGGAGTTGTTCTTGGGTGTTTTGTCTGGCCTCTGGTATTTTTAGTTGCAATAGAAATGCATGCTTAGGTGTGATTTGCTTTCTCTCAAGTTGCTAGAAATAGTGCTGATTTTTGAGGAGCTGAAATATTTCTAAGTCTGGAATCTGTTACATTTTGTTGCTGTCTTGTCTTGCTTGCAGCTTGTGATCTGTAGCTCTTTTGAGGTTGGTCCAATGGAGTTAGTTGTACCCCTTGTGTTTCTCTAGCATGCTGTAAATTTTCATGCCATTTGGAGCCCTGTAGATATAGGTTTTGCTGCTGTCAATATGGCTTCAGATCGAAAACTACACTTTCATGAGGTGTAATTTTCACTAAGTCTGAAATAGTGAGTGAGATGCCTTTTTGTGACTTCTTTCCCTAGTGATCCATGATGCCATGCTAGTTGTTGTTAGTTGTTTGTAGTAGTGCTTCTTGCCCTCTTCCGTGCCATGCCTTGCTTGAGCATATCGGAGTTGTGTAGCCATAGTTGTGGAGCGTAGAAAATGCTATGTGGCTGATTTTGGCAGTTTGTAGTCAGTTCTTGTTTTGCTCGTAGTTTTAGAACCATAGCTCCGTTTTGATCGTGTCCTACATGAAACTTTCTTAGAATCTCGTGTAGTTTCATTTTCTCTTGCTGGATGCATGTTTTGAAGTGCTCGTAGCCGTCGTTGCACACACATTGCATTCATGCCATCATATCTTGCGGTGCTTGTATCTTTTGAACTGTAGCTCCGTTGGAGATCATATTTAAGTGTAGATTGCTTGCCTTGACGCATAGAATCACATGAACCTATTTGTTTTGCTGTTTAACAACTAATTAAATGCATTAGATCATATCTGGACAGAATTGTAAATTAACATATGAGGTCGTTTCGAAGGTGCTATAAGTCATTTCCGACCTCATTTAAAATGCCTAGATAGATAGTTTAATTACGCTTCACCTCTTGCCATGTTTAACCACATTTAATATTGCCGTGTATTTAATCGGGATAGAACTAAATAATTAACGTGGAGTTTCGTCAATATGCAACCCGTCGCATATCGAGCTTCACTTAAAGTGTAGTGTTTGCGTGATGTGAATTGCCATGCCATCCCTTGCATCGATGAACTTATCATGCATCATATTAGGGTTTGCATCATGTCTTGCTTTCGCGGTGGTGAATATCTGTGTTGATGCTTGTTTCCGGTTTGCTCCGTCTCGATAGAGTTCCGCAAGCGTGTCAGATTGTGAGGACCCGTTCGACTATGTCAATTCGTCTGCTTCACGGAGGCATTCTTCTTCCAAGCAGGATCTTAGGCAAGATGATCATTTCCCCAGATACCATTACTATCATTGCCATGCTAGTTTTATCGCTTCTATCGATTATGTCTCGTTGCCTACCACCTGTTAAATATCAGCCTCTCAACAATGCCATGTTAACCTTCAACCTGTTCGACCTAGCAAACCACTGATTGGCTATGTTACCGCTTGCTTAACCATGTGTTAGCGTTGCTAGTTGCAGGTGCAGTTGCTTCCATGTGAAAGCATGGGTTCCTTGTCATATCACCATATTAATGCTATTTAATTTAATGCACCTATATACTTGGTAAAAGGTGGAAGGCTCGGCCTTTCTAGTCTGGTGTTTTGTTCCACCTTTGCCCCCTTAGTTTTCGGCTACCGGTGTTATGTTCCATAATTGAGCGCTCCTAACACGATCGGGGTTGTTATGGGGACCCCCTTGATAATTCGTTTTAGATTAAGACTGGTTTGGCAAGGCCCAACTTTGGTACTACATTTGCCTAATCACCTAATAAAATTGCATAGGGACTTCCCGGGCCCCGAGGATAATTTAATCAACCCCCGGGCCAGTGCTCCTCATGAGTGTTGGTCCAAATTGGCAGACTACGGGGCCACCGCGGGGCAACCCGAGGTTTGGTTCTCCTAGTGTGACCCATCCGCGGTGTCCTGAGAACGAGGTACGCGACTCCTATCGGGATCGTCGACACGTCGGGCGGCCTTGCTGGATTAGTTTTACCTTTGACGGAACATCTTGTGCATCGGGATTCCGGTGATGCTTTGGGTAATCTCAGAGTTGAGGTTTTCCACTAGGGAATCCGATGAGATCGCGAGCTTCGTGATTGAGGATTTCTATGCGGCTTGTGGTAATTTGTGATGGACTAGTTGGAGCACCCCTGCACGGTTAAATCTTTCGGAAAGCCGTGCCTGCGGTTATGTGGAAACGTGGAAGCTTTATTTAACACTGGTTCTAGATAACTTGAAGTTAACTTAATTAAAATTTGCCAACGGTGTGCGTAACCGTGACTGTCTCTTTCATGAGTTCCTTCTCCGATCAAGGACACGGTGGGGTTATGTCTGACGTAGGTAGGTGTTCAGGATCATTCATTTGATCATCAGTAGTTCACGTCCGTTATGCGTGGATCTTCCCCCTCTTATTTCTTGTACTCGTAAGTTAGCCACCAAATAAATGTTAGCCGCTGCTGCAACCTCACCACTTAACCATACCTTACCCATTAAGCTTTGCTAGTCTTGATACCTTTGGAAATGAGATTGCTGAGTCCCCTGTGGCTCACAGATTACTACAACACCAGTTGCAGGTAAAGGTAAAGGTTACTTGACGCGAGCGCGTTGATTGTACATTTGGAGTTGCTTCTTCTTCTTCTTCTTCATCGATCTAGGATGGGTTCCAGGCCGGCAGCCTGGGATAGCAAGGGTGGACGTCGTTCTTCTTTTGTCGTTTGTTTTCGTCCGTAGTCGGACCCTGCTCTTACTCTTGATGATTATGTAATGTACTAAAGTGACTCTGATGTAGCTTGTGGCGCGTGTAAGCCAATTCTGTATTTATCTCTTCTTTTTAGTACATGTACTTGTAACGATATCCATTCTTGCGACACGACGAGATGCGCTTCTATCCCTGACGAGGCCTTCGTGCCAAATTAAGGATAGGGTCGCATCTTGGGCGTGACACTAGTTGATCAAGGATAGTCGGGGTCTTCTGGCTATGAGCAAGGTGTTGTTGCTTGATAACTGGATCACATCATTGGGATAATCATGTGATGGACTAGACCCAAACTAATAGACGTAGCATGTTGATCGTGTCATTTTGTTGCTACTGTTTTCTGCGTGTCAAGTATTTATTCCTATGACCATGAGATCATATAACTCACTGACACCGGAGGAATGCTTTGTGTGTATCAAACGTCACAACGTAACTGGGTGGCTATAAAGATGCTCTACAGGTATCTCCGAAGGTGTCCGTTGAGTTAGTATGGATCAAGACTGGGATTTGTCACTCCGTGTGACGGAGAGGTATCTCGGGGCCCACTCGGTAATACAACATCACACACAAGCCTTGCAAGCAATGTGACTTAGTGTAAGTTGCGGGATCTTGTATTACGGAACGAGTAAAGAGACTTGCCGGTAAACGAGATTGAAATAGGTATGCGGATACTGACGATCGAATCTCGGGCAAGTAACATACCGAAGGACAAAGGGAATGACATACGAGATTATATGAATCCTTGGCACTGAGGTTCAAATGATAAGATCTTCGTAGAATATGTAGGATACAATATGGGAATCCATGTCTCGCTGTTGGATGTTGACCGAGGAGTCTCTCGGGTCATGTCTACATAGTTCTGGAACCCGCAGGGTCTGCACACTTAAGGTTCGACGTTGTTTTATGCGTATTTGAGTTATATGGTTGGTTACCGAATGTTGTTCAGAGTCCCGGATGAGATCACGGACGTCAGGAGGGTTTCTAGAATGGTCCGGAAACGAAGATTGATATATAGGATGACCTCATTTGATTACCGGAAGGTTTTCGGAGTTACCGGGAATGACGAATGGGTTCCGGGAGTTCACCGAGGGGGGGGGGGGGGCAGCCCACCCCGGGGAAGCCCATAGGCCTTAGGGGTGCCGCACAAGCCCTTAGTGGGCTGGTGGGCAATCCTAGAGAGGCCCCTGCGCAGGAGATAAGAAAATCAAAGAGAAAAAAGGGGAAGTGGGAAGGAAGGGAAGGACTCCACCTTAGTTGGACTAGGATTGGAGGAGGAATCCTCCTCCCCCCATCGACCGAACCCCTTGGGGCCTCTTGAGCCCCAAGGAAGGGTCCTCCCCTCCCACCTATATATACGGAGGTTTTAGGGCTGATTTGAGAAAACTTTTCCACGGTAGCCCGACCACATACCTCCACGGTTTTTCCTCTAGATCGCGTTTCTGCGGAGCTCGGGCGGAGCCTTGCTTAGATTAGATCACCACCAATCTCCGGAGCGCCGTCACGCTGCCAGAGAACTCATCTACCTCTCCGTCTCTCTTGCTGGATCAAGAAGGACGAGATCATCGTCGAGCTGTACGTGTGTTGAACGCGGAGGTGCCGTTCGTTCGGCACTAGATCGTGGGAGGGATCGCGGGATGGTTCGTGGGATGGTTTGCGGGGCGGATCGAGGGACGTGAGGACGTTCCACTACATCAACCGCATTTATTAACACTTCTACTGTGCGATCTACAAAGGTACGTAGATCGGAAATCCCCTCTCGTAGATGGACATCACCATGATAGGTTTTCGTGCGCGTAGGAATTTTTTTGTTTCCCATGCGACGTTCCCCAACACCAACATGGCTCCGTTGCCCGTGATTCCAACGCTGAAAAATCCTATAAATCCCAGAAACCCCAGAAATTAAGAGAGAAATTTTGCTCCGCCACTGCAACTCTCTGTATCACATAAAAAGCAATCTGGAGCGATTCTAGTACCCTGTCGGAGAAGGAAAACCAACACCGGTGGCCATCTTCATCCTCTCGGCGGAGGCCATGACAAGGAGGGAGTAGTTCACCCTCGAGGCTGAGGGTATATACCTGTACCTATGTGTTCAATCTCTCTCTCTCTAACGTGTTCTTGAGATAGCATAATCTCAAGGACACGGGCTTTGTTAATATACTTGGATCATATGATGTATTTTCCTTACCATCTAGTTGTGATGAATTGAGTCTTTTCATTTAAGATCTCGTCTTGTTGGATTGAGCATATTGGTATGACAACACTTGATGTAAGTCTTGCACGTGATACCCGTAGTGACATTGGGGTATTCTATTGATTCACTTGATATATGTTGAGGCATCAACTTACGGGTTCCGGTGACCTTGGGGATCTATGCATAGGGGTTGATTGCACGTTTTCATACCATGTTCTCCGATAGAAATATTGGGTTGCGCCCTGCACGTTCTTTGTGTTGGATTGAATATGATAACTCTGAAATTGTTTGATGCATGTCGCATAATTTACGCCTGGATACTTGAGGTGACATTGGAGTATCTAGGTGACATTAGGGTCGATTGATATGTATCATTGGTGTTATTCTAGTATGAACTCTTAGATAGATCGAACGAGAAGGATAGCTTGATGTTTTTTGTATGAACTCTTGAATAGATTGAGCGGAAAGGATAGCTTGATGTTATCTTAGTACGAACTCTAAATAGATTGATCGGAAAGAATAACTTCGAGGTGGTTCTACTACCTACACCAATTTCATCCTATTGTTCTCCACTAGATAGGAACTTTGGAGTGATTCTTTGTTGCATGTTGAGGAATCCAACTATGTTAGCATTGTTGAGAGATTGCACTTGTGAAAGTACGTACCCTAGGCCTTATTTCCAAGTATTAATACAACATTTTGCTCGCTGTTTGACACTTGTAACCTTGCTGTTTTTATATTTTCAGATTATAAAAACCTATATCTACCATCCATATTGCACTTGTATCACCATCTCTTCGCCGAACTAGTGCACCTATACAATTTACCATTGTTTTGGGTGTGTTGGGGACACAAGAGATTTCTTGTATTCGATTGTAGGGTTGCTTGAGAGAGACCATCTTCATCCTACACCTCCCACGAATTGATAAGCCTTAGGTCATTGATACGTCTCCAACGTATCTATATTTTTTTATGGTTTCATGCTATTATCTTGTCAAACTTTGGATGTTTTGCATGCCTTTTATATATTTTTTGGGACTAACTTATTGACTCAGTGCCAAGTGCCAGTTCCTGTTTTTTCCATGTTTTTGACCCCTTTCAGAGGAGATTTTGAAACGGAGTCCAAACGGAAGAAAATCCCCGAAAATATTTTTTTCGTAACGGAAGAAGGTCGAGAAGCTTGGGAGCCAAGGCAGGGGAGCCTCAGGGGCCCCACAAGCCCCCACCCCGTGGCTAGGGGGTAGGTCGCGTCCCACAGGCTTGTGGGCCCCCTGGGCGCCCTCTGCCCTAGGGGTTGCGCCTATATATTCCCTAAAAATCCCAAAAAATCAGGAGATCATCGAAATCACTTTTCCGCCGCCGCAAACTTCTGTCTCCGCAAGATCCCATCTGAGGCACGTTCTGGTGCCCTGCCGGAGGGGGGATTCGAACACGGAGGGCTTCTTCATCAACACCATGACCTCTCTGATGATGCGTGTGTAGTTCACCATAGACCTACGGGTCCATAGTTAGTATCTAGATGGCTTCTTCTCTCTCTTGGATCTTCAATACAAAGTTCTACATGATCTTCATGGAGATCTATCCAATGTAATCTTCTTTTGCGGTGTGTTTGTCGAGATCCGATGAATTGTGGATTTATGATCAGATTATCTATGAATCTTATTTGAGTTTCTTCTGATCTCTCTTATGCATGATTTCATATCCTTGTAATACTCTTCGAGTCGTGGGTTTTGTTTGGCTAACTAGATCTATGATTCTTGCAATGGGAGAAGTGCTTGGTTTTGGGTTCGTACCGTGCGGTGACCTCACCCAGTGACAAAAGGGGTAGCGAGGCACGCATCGTGTTGTTGCCATCAAGGGTAAAAAGATGGGGTTTTCATCATTGGTTTGAGATTATCCCTCTACATCATGTCATCTTGCTTAAGGCGTTACTCTGTTCGTCATGAACTCAATACACTATATGCATGCTGGATAGCGGTCGATGTGTGGAGTAATAGTAGTAGATGCAGAAAGTATCGGTCTACTTGTCTCGGACCTGATGCCTATATGTATGATCATTGCCTTGGATATCGTCATGACTTTGCGCGGTTCTATCAATTGCTCGACAGTAATTTGTTTACCCACCGTGATATTTGCTATTTTGAGAGAAGCCTATAGTGAACACTATGGCCCCCGGGTCTACTCCACACCATATTTCCAGCCTTACACTTTTTACTTCGTTGCACTTTCCGCCTTCAGATCTCACTTTGCAAACAATCTTGAAGGGATTGACAACCCCTTTGAAGCGTTGGGTGCAAGCTCGTTTGTGTTTGGCAGGTACTCTGGACTTGACGAGACCCTCCTTCTGGATCGATACCTTGGGTCTCAAACTGAGGGAAATACTTACTGCTCCTGTGCTGCATCACCCTTTCCTCTTCAAGTGAAAAACCGACGCAAACAAGAGAAGTAGCAAGAATAATTCCTGGCGTTGCTTGGGAAGGACTTTTGTTGCCGCAACAGAAGAATTTCTGGCGCCGTTGCTGGGGAGGAAGATCAAGTCAAGAACTCATCCAAGTAGGTGTCGCAAACTCATCTCTTGCATTTACTTTGTTTGCCAGTTGCCTCTCGTTTTCCTCTCCCCCACTTCACGAATTTGCCTTTTTCGTTTGCCTATTTCGTTTGCCTTTTCGTTTTCCCTTTTTCTCGCCTGCTCTTTGTTTGCTTGTGTGCCTGCTTGCTTGCTGAAGTCACCATGAATGAAAACACCAAACTTTGTGACTTCTCGAATACTAATAATAATGATTTTATTAGTACTTCGATTGCTCCCGCCACTAGTGCGGAGTCATACGAAATCAATGCCGCTTTGCTGAATCTTGTTATGAAAGAGCAATTCTCTGGCCTTCCTAGTGAAGATGCCGCATTCCATCTCAATACCTTCATTGAGATTTGCGATATGCAAAAGAAGAAAGATGTGGATATGACATGATTAAATTGAAGCTTTTTTCCTTTCTCGTTGCGAGATCGCGCAAAAACTTGGTTTTCTTCTTTGCCCAAAAATAGTATTGATTCTTGGGATAAGTGCAAAGATGCTTATATATCCAAGTATTTTCCGCTGGCTAAGATCATCTCTCTCCGTAATGATATCATGAATTTCAAGCAACTTGATCATGAACATGTTGCACAATCTTGGGAGAGAATGAAATTAATGATTAGAAATTGTCCCGCTCATGGCTTGAGCCTTTGGATGATTATTCAAATCTTTTACGCTGGCTTGAATTTTGCTTCTAGAAATATCTGGGACTCCGCCTCAGGTAGAACGTTCATGGAAATCATGTTAGGAGAAGCCACAAAGCTTTTAGACAACATCATGACGAACTACTCTCAGTGGCACACTGAAAGGTCACCTACTAGTAAGAAGGTACACGCTATAGAGGAAATTAACTCATTGAGTGCTAAGATGGACGAGTTAATGAATTTGGTTACCACTAGAAGTGATCCTTTGTATCCTAATGATATGCCTTAGTCTTCTTTGATTGAGAGTAGCAACGCTAGCTTGGACGTTAATTTTGTTGGTAGGAATAACTTTGGCAACAACAATGCTTTTAGAGGAAACTATGTTCCTAGGCCTTTTCCTAGTAACTCCTCTAATAATTTTGGCAACTCCTACAACAATACTCATGGAAATTACAATAGATTACCCTATGATATAGAGAGTAATATCAAAGAGTTCATCAACTCTCAAAAGATTTTCAATGCGTCCGTAGAGGAAAAGCTACTCAAAATTGACGATTTGGCTAAGAGCGTTGATAGAATGTCTAGTGATGTTGATGCTTTGAAAGTTAGATGTGCTCCTCCCAAAATCAGCATGGATGAAACTTTGAAAGCTATGCGTGTTTCCATGATTGAGAGCCAAGGAAGAACCGCCAAAATTCGTGCTAGACATGAATGGCTTAAAAAGGCGTGCTCTCGTGATGAGAATCACGAAGATCTTAAAGTGCTTGGTGTGACTCCCATTGAATATTTGTTTTCTTGTGTCAAACCTAATGATTATGGGGCTGGATATGAATCCACTTTGGTTGAAAAGTGCCCCAATGATCCAGAGTCCATCTATCTTGATGCTAAAAGCATTGAAAGTGGAGTAGAAGAGGTTACAACTTTGAGTAGTAATGAAATTACTACCGTGGATTTCAAGGAATTCAATTATGATAGTTGCTCCTTGATTGAATGCATTTCTTTGATGCAATCCATGTTAAACTCTCCACACGCTTATAGCCAAAACAAGGCCTTTACGATCATATCGTCAAAGCTATGATAAAATCTCTTGAAGAGAAACTTGAATTGGAAGTCTCTATCCCTAGAAAGCTTCATGATGAGTGGGAACCTACCATCAAAATCATAATCAATAACTATTAGTGCAATGCTTTGTGTGATTTGGGTGCTAGTGTTTCTGCGATTCCAAAGTCTTTATGTGATGTTCTGGGTTTTAATGAGATTGAAGAGTGTTCTCTTAATTTGCATCTTGCTGATTCCACTGTCAAGAAACACATAGTAAGGATCAATGATGTGCTTATTATTGCAAATAGGAACTACGTACCCGTGGATTTCATTGTGCTTGACATTGATTGCAATCCTACTTGCCCTATTATTCTTGGTAGACCTTTCCTAAGGACTATCGGTGCTATCATCGATATGAAGGAAGGGAATATTAGATTTTAATTTCCTTTAAGGAAGGGCATGGAACACTTTCCTAGAAACAAAATAAAATTTCCTTATGAATCCATGATGAGGGCCACTTATGGTTTGAGCACCAAACACGACGATACGTGATTCTATCGCTTTTATGCCTAGCTAAGGGCGTTAAACAATAGCGCTTGTTGGGAGGCAACCCAATGAATTTATCTTTTTTCTTTTTGTTTTGTTGCGTCAACACCATCACAATTATGTTGTGATTGTGTTTTTTGTGTTTCTTTTTGTGTTTGAGCCAAGCAAAACCTTTATGACTAGTCTTGGTAATGGTTGTTTGATCTTGCTGGAAAAAGACAGAAACTTTTCGCTCACGAGATGATTTTTCATTTTTATTCAGAAAGAGATTTTTAGTTGATTCTTTTTTCTGCTGGTTGATATTCTTTTTTCCCAGGCCTTCGTAATGTTTCAGATTTTTTGAGGTACATAAGTATACGAAGTATACAGATTGCTACAGACTGGTCTGTTTTTGACAGATTCTGTTTTTGTTGAGTTGGTTGCTTGTTTTGATGAAACTATGATTATTATCGGGGGGGGGGGGGGGGTACTAGCCATGGAAAAGTGAGAATACAGTAGCCCAACACCAATATAGATGGAATTCAAGTTTGCTACAATACCAAAAGAAGTGGTAGTTTGTTTTCTTGTACTAATGTTATCACGAGTTTCTGTTTAAGTTTTGTGTTGTGAAGTTTTCAAGTTTTGGGTGATGTTCTCATGGACGATGAGATAATGAGTGGAAAGAGCTCAATCTTGGGGATGCCCAAGGCATCCCAAGCCAAATTCAAGGACACCAAAAAGCCTAAGCTTGGGGATGCCCCGGGAAGGCATCCCCTCTTTCGTCTTCAATCCATCGGCAACATTACTTGGAGCTATATTTTTATTCACCACATGATATGTGTTTTGCTTGGAGCGTCTTGTATCGTAGGAGTCTTTTCTTTTTGTGTCACAATCATCCTTGCTGCACACCTTTTTGAGAGAGAGAGACATGCACTCATCGTGATTTTGCTAGAATGCTCATAGTGCTTCACTTATATCTTTTGAGCTAGATACTTTTGCTCTAGTGCTTCACTTATATCTTTTAGAGCACGACAGTGCGTGATTTGGTAGTTGGCTTATGCTATGAAAGTAGTCCCAAATGTGATAGGTACCCAAAGAGGATGCAAAAACCTCCATCTTCATGTGCATTGAGTAGAAAGAGAAGTTTTGATTCCTCTCAATTAGTTTTGAGACATGGATTTGGTAATATTAAGAGCTATGTTAGTAGGGTGTTGTGAATCTCGAAATACTTGTGTTGAAGTTAGTGATTCCCGTAGCATGCACGTATGGTGAACCGCTATGTTAGGAAGTCAGAGCATAATTGATCTATTGACTGTCATCCTTTGTGTTTAGGTCGGGATCGCGCGATGGTTAACACCTACCAACCCTTCCCCTAGGAGTACGCGTTTAGCACTTTGTTTCGATTACTAATAAAAACTTTCGCAACAAGTATGCGAGTTCTTCATGACTAATGTGAGTCCATGGTATAGATGCACTTTCACCTTCCACCATTGCTAGCCTCTTTAGTGCCGCGCAATTCTTGCCGGTACACAAACCCACCATATGCCTTCCTCAAAAAAACCACCATACCTACCTACTATGGCATTTTCATAGCCATTCCGAGATATATTGTCATGCAACTCCCACCGTTCCATCTCATGACTTGTGCCGTCACTCTCATATTGCCATTGCATGATCGTAAGATAGATAGCGAGATGTTTTCAACGTCATAAGCCATGCTAGATCGTTGCACATCCCGGTATACTGTTGGAGGCATTTCCTTTAGAGTCATCATCATTTTGAGCTGTGAGTAAATAAAAGTGTGATGATCATCATTATTAGAGCATTGTCCCATGTGAGGAAATCAAAAAATAGAGGCCAAAGAGCCCAAAAATAAAATAAAAAAAGAGAAAAAAGAGGCCTAAGAGCCCAGATGAAGAAAACGAAAAGAGAGAAAAAGAGAGAAGGGGAATGCTACTATCTTTTTCCACACTTGTGCTTCATAATAGCACCATGTTCTTCATGATTGAGAGCTTCTTGCTTCGTCACCACCATATGCTAGTGGGAATCTTCATTATATAACTTGGCTTGTATATTCCAATGATGGGCTTCCTCAAAATTGCCCTAGGTCTTCGTGAGCAAGCAAGTTGGATGCACACCCACTAGTTTTCCTTTTGATCTTTCACATACTTATAGTTCTAGTGCATCTCTTGTATGGCAATCCCTACTCATTCACATCGATATCTATTAATGGGCATCTCCATAGCCCTTTGATATGCCGAGTCAATCTGACCATCTCCTCCTTTTTGTCTCACAACCACCACTACACTCTATTCCACTTATAGTGCTATATCATGGCTCACGCTCATGTATTGCGTGATAGTTATAAAAAGTTTGAGAAAGTAAGAGTGTGAAAACAATTACTTGGCCAATACCGGGGTTGTGCATGATTTACATTAGTTGTGTGAGGATGATGGAGCATAGCCAGACTATATGATTATGTAGGGATAACTTTCCTTGGCCTTGTTATTTTGAAAGTTCATGATTACCTTGCTAGTTTGCTTGAAGTATTATTGTTTTCATGTCAATAGCAAACTATTGTTTTGAATCTTACGGATCTGAACATTCATGTCACGTGAAAGAAGTTGCAAAGGACAATTATGCTAGGTAGCATTCCACATCAAAAATTCATTCTTTATCACTTCCCTACTCGAGGACGAGCACGAGTTAAGCTTGGGGATGCTTGATACGTCTCCAACGTATCTATAATTTTTGTTGGTTTCATGCTATTATGTTGTCAAACTTTGGATGTTTTGCATGCCTTTTATATATTTTTTTGGGACTAACTTATTGTCTCAGTGCCAAGTGCCAGTTCCTGTTTTTTCCATGTTTTTGACCCCTTTCAGAGGAGATTTTGAAATGGAGTCCAAACGGAAGAAAATCCCCGAAAATATTTTTTTCGTAACGGAAGAAGATCGAGAAGCTTGGGAACCAAGGCAGGGGAGCCTCAGGGGCCCCACAAGCCCCCACCCCGCGGCCAAGGGGGTAGGCCGCGGCGCACAGGCTTGTGGGCCCCTTGGGCGCCCTCTGCCCTAGGGGTTGCGCCTATATATTCCCTAAAAATCCCCAAAAAATGAGGAGATCATCGAGATCACTTTTCTGCCGCCGCAAGCTTTTGTCTCCACAAGATCCCATCTGGGGCACGTTTTGGTGCCCTGTCGGAGGGGGGATTCGGACACGGAGGGCTTCTTCATCAACACCATGACCTCTCCGATGATGCGTGAGTAGTTCACCATAGACCTACGGGTCCATAGTTAGTATCTAGATGGCTTCTTCTCTCTCTTGGATCTTCAATACAAAGTTCTCCATGATCTTCATGGAGATCTATCCGATGTAATCTTCTTTTGCGGTGTGTTTGTCGAGATCCGATGAATTGTGGATTTATGATCAGATTATCTATGAATCTTATTTGAGTTTCTTCTGATCTCTCTTATGCATGATTTCATATCCTTGTAATTCTCTTCGAGTTGTGGGTTTTGTTTGGCTAACTAGATCTATGATTCTTTCAATGGGAGAAGTGCTTGGTTTTGGGTTCATACCGTGCGGTGACCTCACCCAGTGACTGAAGGGGTAGCGAGGCACGCATCGTGTTGTTGCCATCAAGGGTAAAAAGATGGGGTTTTCATCATTGGTTTGAGATTATCCTTCTACATCATGTCATCTTGCTTAAGGCGTTACTCTGTTTGTCATGAACTCAATACACTAGATGCATGCTGGATAGCGGTCGATGTGTGGAGTAATAGTAGTAGATGCAGAAAGTATCGGTCTACTTGTCTCAGACGTGATGCCTATATGTATGATCATTGCCTTGGATATCGTCATGACTTTGCGCGGTTCTATCAATTGCTCGGCAGTAATTTGTTTACCCACTGTGATATTTGCTATTTTGAGAGAAGCCTCTAGTGAACACTATGGCCCATGGGTCTACTCCACACCATATTTTCAGCCTTACACTTTTTCCTTCATTGCACTTTCCGCCTTCAGATCTCACTTTGCAAACAATCTTGAAGGGATTTACAACCCCTTTGAAGCATCGGGTGCAAGCTCGTTTGTGTTTGCGCAGGTACTCTGGACTTGACGAGACCCTCCTTCTGGATCGTTACCTTGGTTCTCAAACTGAGGGAAATACTTACTGCTCCTGTGCTGCATCACCCTTTCCTCTTCAAGGGAAAAACCGACGCAAACAAGAGAAGTAGCAAGAAGAATTCTTGGTGTTGCTTGGGAAGGACTTTTGTTGCCGTAGCAGTCATCCACTTGAGGGAAAATTGCTATTGTCCTACAAAACTCTGCTCTTGGAGGCCCAACACGAGTCTACAAGAATAAAGTTGTGTGGTAGACATCAAGCTATTTTCTGGCACCATTGTCGGGGGGGGGGGGGGGGTGAGTGCTTGAACGTATATCTTTAGATCTTGCAATTAAATATTTTGTTTCTTGTTTTTCACTAGTTTGGTTTTATAAAATAAAACTACAAAAAATGGAGTTTACATTGCCTCAATGGTTTAGTTTTTTATGTCTTTCGTGAAAATAATGGTTTGGAGATTTGTGCTGTATTGTTAGACGAAGAAATTGTGAGAATATTAATGAGAATTCCTTGAATGATGAACATGATTGCAATGTTGTTAGTTTAAATTCTCTGAATGTCCATGATTTTAATATTAGCCAAAACTCCCGCACCAAGTAGAGATACTACTTGTGCATCCATAAACCTTCAAACCAGTTTTGCCATGAGTGTCCACCATACCTACCTATGGATTGAATAAGATCCCTCAAGTAAGTTGTCATTGGTGCAAGCAATAAAAAATGCTCTCTAATATGTATGATCTATTAGTGTGTGGAAAATAAGCTTTATACAAACCTGTGATGAGGAAGACATAAAAGCGACAGACTGCATAATAGAGTTCTTTATCACAGGAGGCAATATAAAGTGACGTTCCTCCACACTAAGAGGACACGCATCCAAACCTCAAAAGCGCATGACAACCTCTGCTTCCCTATACGAAGGGCCTATCTTGTACCTTTACTTTTTGCCCTTGAAATAGTCATGGTGATCTTCACCAATTCCTTATTTTGCCTTTGTCTTGGCTACCGTCACATGCTTTGGAAAGATCTATATTCATATGTCAACTTGGAGGTAAGTATTCATGAATTATTACTGTTGACATTACCTTTGAGGTAAGCAGTTGGTAGGCAAAACTATAAGCCCCTATCTTTCTTTGTGTCTAGCTAAAACTTTGATCTCATGAGTACCATGTGAGTTGTAGCAATTGTAGAGAACGAAAGAATGATTGAGTATGTGGATTTGCTTTACAAGCTCTTATTGTCTCTTTCTGATGTTTGATAAATTGCAATTGCTTCAATGACTAAAGGCTATCGGTTGTTACTTCTCGGTAAGGTTCTTGATCCATGCTTTACTTTGTGAAGGAATTATCACTTTAGCATGAGAGATTATATGTTGGTATGTTGTTCTGATCATGATCATGATGCATGCATGTTCGTATCTTGTTTTGTCAACACCTCTCTCCCTAAACATGTGGACATATTTATTGAGCTCGGCTTTCGCTTGAGGACAAGCGAGGTCTAAGCTTGGGGGAGTTGATACGTCCATTTTGCTCGCTTCTTTGGCTGTTATTTCACTTCACGGTACTATTCTTATGCCTTTTCTCTCTTATTTTGCAAGGTTTACATGAAGAGGGATAATACCGGCAACTGGAATTCTGGCCTGAAAGTGGAGCAAAGTTGAGATACCTATTCCGCGCAACTCCAAACACCATGAAAATCAACGGGGATTTTTTCCCCAATATATAAAAAATACTGGGACGAAGAAGTACCGGAGGGGCACCAGGGGGTGCCCACAAGCCTGCACGGCGCGGCCACCCCCCAGGCCACGCCATGGGGGCTTGTGGGCAGCCCACTGGCCCACTGGCCCCCTCTTTTGCTATATGGAGGGTTTCGTCAAGGAAAAATCAGAAGGGAGCTTTTTCGTGGTTTCGCCGCCGCCACGAGGCGGAACTTGAGCATAACCAATCTAGAGCTCCGGCAGGACGATCCTACCGGGGAAACTTCCCTCCCGGAGGGGGAAATCGTCGCCATCGTCATCACCAACACTCCTCTCATCGGAGGGGACTCATCTCCATCAACATGTTCATCAACACCATCTCATCTCCAAACCCTAGTTCATCTCTTGTAGCCAATCTCCGTCTCGCAACTCCGATTGGTACTTGTAAGGTTGCTAGTAGTGTTGATTACTCTTTGTAGTTGATGCTAGTTGGATTACTTGATGGAAGTGTTTATGTTCAGATCCTTGATGCTACTCATTACACCTCCGATCATGATTATGATTATGCTTTGTGAGTAGTTACTTTTGTTCCCGAGGACATGGGATAAGTCATGCTAATAATAGTCATGTGAATTTGGTATTCGTTCGGTATTTTGATATGTTGTATGTTGTTTTTCCTCTAGTGGTGTTATGTGAACGTCGACTACATAACACTTCACCATTATTTGGGCCTAGAGGAAGGCATTGGGAAGTAGTAAGTAGATGATGGGTTGCTAGAGTGACAGAAGCTTAAACCCTAGTTTATGCGTTGCTTCGTAAGGGGCTGATTTGGATCCACTAGTTTAATGCTATGGTTAGACTTTGTCTTAATTCTTCTTTCGTAGTTGCGGATGCTTGCGAGAGGGGTTAATCATAAGTGGGATGCTTGTCGAAGTAAGGTCAGTACCCAAGCGCCGGTCCACCCACATATCAAACTATCAAAGTAACGAACGTGAATCATATGAACGTGATGAAACTAGCATGACAGAAATTCCCGTTTGTCCTCGGGAGCGTTTTTCCTCTTGTAAGACTTTGTCCAGGCTTGTCCCTTGCTACAAAAGGGATTGGGCCACTTTTCTGCACCGTTGCTACTTTTGTTACTTGTTGCTTGCTACGAATCATCTCACCACACAATCACTTGTTACCGACAATTTCAGTGCTTGCAGATTTTACCTTGCTGAAAACCACTTGTCAGATCCTTCTGCTCATCGTTGGGTTCGACACTCTTACTTATCGAAAGGACTACGATTGATCCCCTATAATTGTGGGTCATCACCCGGCAACCCCGGAGTGACAATAGCCGGAAGCACTCCTGGAGATGACCATAGTATGAAGAGTTCATGTATTCACCGCATGTTAATGCGTTGGTCCGGTTCTTTATTAAAAGGAGAACCTTAATATCCCGTAGTTTCCATTAGGACCCCGCTGCCACGGGATGGATGGACAATAGATGTAATGCAAGTTCTTTTCCCTAAGCACGTATGACTACATACGGAATACATGCCTACATTAGATTGACGAACGGGAGCTAGTTACATATCTCTCCGTGTTATAGCTGTTACATGATGAATCACATCCGTCATACTCATCCATCACCGATCCACTGCCTACGAGTCTTTTACTACTGGTTCTCGCTATGTTACTTTGTCTAGGCTTGTCCCTTGCTACAAAAGGGATTGGGCCACTTTGCTACTGCTGTTACTTGTTACTTTGCTGCTGCTTCTACTGCTGTTCTTTGCTACTCCGCTGCTACTTGTTGCAAGACTTTTCTGGAGCCGTAGCCGGGGAAGCATTCTTCTCAAGAATAATCCCCCATCAATGTGCTGGCGCCATTGATACAAAAGTTAGGAATAGTCTGCCGTCAACAGATTGTTTCTGGCACCGTTGCTATCATACTACTTTGCTACTGATACTTTGCTTGCAGACATTAATCTTTCAGGTGTGGTTGGATCTGATACATTCAGCTGCTAATACTTGAGAATATCTTTTCTCTTCCCGTCGTGCGAACCAACAAATTTGGGTTGAATACTCTACCCTCGAAAACTGCTGCGATCCCATACGCTTGTGGGACATCAAAAACCCCTCGCTAAACCCTCCCAATTTATAGGACGGGTCGCGAGGGCTAGCCTCCCTTACTCCAGAAGACACCACCCTCTATGGCCAATCGCTCGATCTCACGGGCGAACAGAGAACCGCCCTGATGGGCCAATGCATGCACAGGCGGGCCCAGCCACTACTACGCCTTTCAAGGCCTCGACTACCACCTGTCCATCAATGACTGCGCATGCCACGCGCGTGGTAGAGGCGTTTCAAGAGGCGGAGAGGCCACTCCGCGCAATACCTCCCACTTCGCGCATCTGATGCGCGGCGTGGGGAAAGGCAACTGCCACCAGATCCAGCCGCAAAGGCCCGTACACCTCTTTGGGCCTGGCCCAACAACGCTCCGCACACGTGTGTGGCCCAGGCCCGGGGGCTCCTGTCGGTGCACTAAAGTCTAGGGTCTCTAGTGCCCTAGACCTGTGCACGGGCGCGAAGAGCCCATGACGGAAGTGTGCGGCAGAATCCACACAAGAAGCACCCCAAGGTATCCAAGGCCCCAGCAAGCCTGCCTTGCCGGGAAGACACCCAAGGCCATGTCCGTCTAATGGACGTGATGACCGCACCTAGCGTAGGGCCCTGATACGTCTCCAACGTATCTATAATTTTTGATGGTTTCATGCTATTATCTTGTCAAACTTTGGATGTTTTGTATGCCTTTTATATCTTTTTTGGGACTAACTTATTAACTCTGTGCCAAGTGCTAGTTCCTGTTTTTTCCGTGTTTTGACCCTTTTCAGAGGAGGATTTTAAATGGAGTCCAAACGGAACGAAACTTCCAAAAAGATTTTTTCCAAAATAGAAGAAGATCGCGAAGCTTGAGAACCAAGGCAGGGGGTCTCCAGGGACCCCACAAGCCCCCTAGCCGTGGCCAGGGGGGCCCACGCCTCCCAGGCTTGTGGGCTCCGTGGGCCTCCTCTGCCCTAGGTTTTCCGCCTATATATTCCCATAAATTCCAGAAAAAATCAGGAGATCATCGAAAGTACTTTTCCGCCACCACAAGCTTCTGTCTCCGCAAGATCCCATCTGGGGCACGTTCTGGTGCCCTCCCGGAGGGGGGATTCGGATACAGAGGGCTTCTTCATAAACACCATGACCTCTCCGATGATGCGTGAGTAGTTCACCATAGACCTACGGGTCCATAGCTAGTAGCTAGATGGCTTCTTCTCTCTCTTGGATCTTCAATACAAAGTTCTCCATGATCTTCATGGAGATCTATCCGATGTAATCTTCTTTTGCGGTGTGTTTGTCGAGATCCGATGAATTGTGGATTTATGATCAGGTTATCTATGAATCTTATTTGAGTTTCTCTCATCTCTCTTATGCATGATTTCATATCCTTGTAATTCTCTTCGAATTGTGGGTTTTGTTTGGCCAGCTTGATCTATGATTCTTGCAATGGGAGAAGTGCTTGGTTTTGGGTTCATACCGTGCGGTGACCTCACCCAGTGACAGAAGGGGTAGCGAGGCACGCATCGTGTTGTTTCCATCAAGGGTAAAAAGATGGGGTTTTCATCATTGGTTTGAGTTTATCCCTCTACATCATGTCATCTTGCTTAAGGCGTTACTCTGTTCGTCATGAACTCAATACAATAGATGCATGCTGGATAGTGGTCGATGTGTGGAGTAATAGTAGTAGATGCACAAAGTATCGGTCTACTTGTCTCGGACGTGATGCCTATATGTATGATCATTGCCTTAGATATCGTCATGACTTTGCGCGGTTCTATCAATTGCTCGACAGTAATTTGTTCACCCACCGTAATATTTGCTATTTTGAGAGAAGCCTCTAGTGAACACTATGGCCCCCGGGTCTACTCCACACCATATTTTCAGCCTTACTCTTTTACTTCGTTGCACTTTCCGCCTTCAGATCTCATTTTGCAATCAATCTTGAAGGGATTGACAACCCCTTTATAGCGTTGGGTGCAAGCTCGTTTGTGTTTGCGCAGGTACTCTGGACTTGACGAGATTCTCCTACTGGATTGATACCTTGGTTCTCAAACTGAGGGAAATACTTACTGCTCCTGTGCTACATCACCCTTTCCTCTTCAAGGGAAAAACCGACGCAGGCAAGTCTCCGTCAACGTGTCAATTTTTGGCGCTGTTGTTTGAGAAGTAGCAAGAAGAATTTCTAGCGCCGTTGCCGTGGAGGATCAAGTCAAGAACTCATCCAAGTAAGTGTCGCAAACTCATCTCTTGCATTTACTTTTTTTTGCCTCTCGTTTTCCTCTCCCCCACTTCTGAAAAAAACAAAAATTTACAAAAATATTTCCCTTTTTCGTTTGCCTTTCCTTTGCTTGTGTGCTATGTGCCTTCAATATGCTTGCATCTTCGCTTGCTGAAAATCTAGTGATATGGATCCTCATCCACTTGCTAATCTCTTTAAGAGATCCAATTATGTTGATCCAATTGCTAGTGAGTTGAGTGCACTTGACTATCTTTATGGAGTTTTGCTTGAGATGCGTGAATCTGAAAATCGTAATGAATAAATTTATGAAATGATTCACGAGGGCTCCTTGAATGAAAATCATGATTGCAATGATTTCATTATAAATTCTATTAATGACAATCATGCTAAAAATCTGCAAAACCGTAAGCTTGGGGATGCTAGTTTTGCTATGTCCACTACTTGTTGCAATGATATCTGCAATAATATTGAAAGTGGGTTTGGAGAAGTCATGACTTTAGTTGATGATAATCCCACTATTTTTGAAGAGCGTCAACTTTGCATGCATGTGGATCATGAAAAGAATATCCTTTGTGGTAGCTATTTTGTTGAATTTGATTATGATCCCACATGTAATTGCTATGAGAGAGGAAAATATTGTGGTAGAAACTTTCATGTTACCAAATTACCTCTCTATGTGGAGATTGCTATTGTCTCTTTCTCCTTCCTTGCATATGGCAACTATTGGTTGTCTTGACAATCTGTTTTCCTATAAAATGCCTATGCATAGGAAGTATGTTAGACTTAGATGTGATTTTCACATGCTTTATGATGCTCTCGTTGTGCTTCAATTCTTGTCTTTTGTGTGAGCATCATTGATTTATCAATGCCTAGCTAAGGGCGTTAAACAATAGCGCTTGCTGGGAGGCAACCCAACGAATTTATCCTTTTCTTTCTGTTTTGTTGCGTCCACACCATCATAATTCTGTTATGATTGTGTTTTTTGTGTTTCTTTTTTTTGTTGAGCCAAGCAAAACCTTTATGACTAGTCTTGGTGATGGTTGTTTGATCCTGCTGGAAAAAGACAGAAACTTTTCGCTCACGAGATTATTTTCATTTTTATGTAGAAAGAGCTTTTGAGTTGATTCTTTTTTGCTGCTGGTTGATATGCCTTTTTCCCAGGCAGTCGTAATTGTTCAGAATTTTTTAGGTAGCAGAAGTATACGAAGTATACAGATAGCTTTAGACTGGTCTATTTTTGACAGATTTTGTTTTTGTGGAGTTGGTTGCTTGTTTTGATGAAACTATGGATAGTATCGGGGGGGGGGGGGGTTACTAGCCATGGAAAATTGAGAATACAGTAGCCCAACACCAATATAAATAGAAATCAATATTGCTACAGTACCTAAAGAGGTGGTAGTTTGTTTTCTTGTGCTAATGTTATCACGAGTTTCTGTTTAAGTTTTGTGTTGTGAAGTTTTCAAGTTTTGGGTGATGTTCTCATGGACGAAGAGATAAGGAGTGGAAAGAGCTCAAGCTTGGGGATGCCCAAGGCATCCCAAGCCAAATTCAAGGACACCAAAAAGCCTAAGCTTGGGGATGCCCCGGGAAGGCATCCCCTCTTTCGTCTTCAATCCATCGGTAACATTACTTGGAGCTATATTCTTATTCACCACATGATATGTATTTTGCTTGGAGCGTCTTGTATCTTAGGAGTCTTTTTTTTGTCACAATCATCCTTGCTGCACACCTTTTGAGAGAGACATGCACTCATCGTGATTTTGCTAGAATGCTCATCGTGCTTCACTTATATCTTTTGAGCTAGATAATTTTGCTCTATGTGCTTCACTTAGATCTTTTAGAGCACGGCGGTGCGTGACTTGGTAGTTGGCTTATGCTATGAAAGTATTCCCAAAGGTGATAGGTACCCAAAGAGGATACAAAAACCTCCATATTCATGTGCATTGAGTAGAAAGAGAAGTTTTGATTCCTCTCAATTAGTTTTGAGACGTGGATTTGGAAATATTAAGAGGTATGTTAGTAGGGTGTTGTGAATCTAGATATAAATGTGTTGAAGTTAGTGATTCCCGTAGCATGCACGTATGGTGAACCGCTATGTTAGGAAGTCGGAGCATGATTGATCTATTGATTGCCATCCTTTGTGTTGAGGTCGGGATCGCGCGATGGTTAACACCTAGCAACCCTTCCCCTAGGAGTATGCGTTTAGCACTTTGTTTCGATTACTAATAAAAACTTTTGCAACAAGTATGTGAGTTCTTCATGACTAATGTGAGTCCATGGTATAGATGCACTTTCACCTTCCACCATTGCTAGCCTCTCTAGTGCCACGCAACTTTCGCCGGTGCACAAACCCACCATATGCCTTCCTCAAAACAACCACCATACCTACCTACTATGGCATTTTCATAGCCATTCCGAGATATATTGCCATGCAACTCCCACCGTTCCGTCTCATGACTTGTGCCGTCACTCTCATATTGCCATTGCATGATCGTAAGATAGCTAGCGAGATGTTTTCAACGTCATACGCTAAGCTAGATCATTGCACATCCCAGTACACTGCCAGAGGCATTTCCTATAGAGTCATCATCGTTCTGAGCTTTGAGTTATGAGTAAATAAAAGTGTGATGATCATCATTATTAGAGCATTGTCCCATGTGAGAAAAAAAGGCCAAAGAGCCCAAGAAAAAAAAGAGAGGCCCAAGTGCCCAAATAAAAAAAGAGAAAAAAGAGAGAAGGGACAATGCTACTATCTTTTTCCACAGTTGTGCTTCATAATAGCACCATGTTCTTCATGATTGAGAGCCTCTCGTTTCGTCACCACCATATACTAGTGGGAATATTCACTATATAACTTGGCTTGTATATTCCAGTGATGGGCTTCCTCAAATTGCCCTAGGTCTTCATGAGCAAGCAAGTTGGATGCACACCCACTAGTTCTCCTTTTGAGATTTCACATACTTATAGCTCTAGTGCATCCTTTGTATGGCAATCCCTACTCATTCACATTGATATCTATTAATGGGCATCTCCATAGCCCTTTGATATGCCAAGTCAATGTGACCATCTCCTCCTTTTTGTCTCACAACCACCACCACACTCTATTCCACCTATAGTGCTATATCCATGGCTCACGCTCATGTATTGCGTGATAGTTATAAAAAGTTTGAGAGAGTAAGAGTGCGAAAACAATTACTTGGCCAATACTGGGGTTGTGCATGATTTACATTAGTTGTGTGAGGATGATGGAGCATAGCCAGACTATATGATTTTGTAGGGATAACTTTCTTTGGCCTTGTTATTTTGAAAGTTCATGATTACCTTGCTAGTTTGCTTGAAGTATTATTGTTTTCCTGTCAATAGCAAACTATTGTCTTGAATCTTACGGATCTGAACATTCATGTCACACGAAATAAGTTGCAAAGGACAACTATGCTAGGTAGAATTCCACATCAAAAATTCAGTCTTTATCACTTCCCTACTCGAGGACGAGCAGGAGTTAAGCTTGGGGATGCTTGATACGTCTCCAACGTATCTATAATTTTTGATGGTTTCATGCTATTATCTTGTCAAACTTTAGATGTTTTGTATGCCTTTTATATCTTTTTTGGGACTAACTTATTAACTCAGTGCCAAGTGCCAGTTCCTGTTTTTTCCGTGTTTTTGACCCTTTTCAGATCATGTCATCTTGCTTAAGTCGTTACTCTGTTCGTCATGAACTCAATACACTAGATGCATGCTGGATAGCGGTCGATGTGTGGAGTAATAGTAGTAGATGCAAAAAGTATCGATCTACTTGTCTCGGACGTGATGCCTATATGTACGATCATTGCCTTATATATCGTCATGACTTTGCGCGGTTCTATAAATTGCTCGACAATAATTTGTTCACCCACCGTAATATTTGCTATTTTGAGAGAAGCCTCTAGTGAACACTATGGCCCCCGGGTCTACTCCACACCATATTTCTAGCCTTACTCTTTTACTTTGTTGCACTTTCCGCCTTCATATTTCACTTTGCAATCAATCTTGAAGGGATTGAGAACCCCTTTATAGCGTTGGGTGCAAGCTCGTTTGTGTTTGCGCAGGTACTCTGGACTTGACGAGATTATCCTACTGGATTGATACCTTGGTTCTCAAACTGAAGGAAATACTTACTGCTCCTGTGCTGCATCACCCTTTCCTCTTCAAGGGAAAAACCGACGCAAGCAAGTCTCCGTCAACGTGTCACTTTTTGGCACTTTTGTTTGAGAAGTAGCAGGCCCAGGCGAGCATCCCTCGCCGAGAAGATAGCCGAAGCTCCCGGCAAGCTTCCTTGCCGGGACGAAGCACCAAAGCCCCGGCAAGCATCCTTGCCGGGATGACGTGGCAAGATACTAGAGGGCGACTGCCCTTGCCACAGTGCCACCGCCCCCCGAGTTCCAGCGCATTCCGCATGCGCCAGCGGGGCGTCCAGGTGTCGAAACACCTGGACACATGTCTTCACCAGTACTTAGCTGACATGGACAAGACGTGCATTTAATGCACCTGACAGCGGTAGATAGATAAGCGCCGCTGTAGGTTCAGTGTAACATCTCGTGAACCTACCATCAAGCACTGTAGGTGACCCCTTTGCCTATAAAAGGAGGCCCTTAGCTCATTCACAAGGGGTTATACTTTTTGGAGATTGGCCAACAAGACGGTTATCATCCCTGTAACGAACAACGAAAGAACGCTTAACACGATCAGACGAGTAGGACATAGGGTTTTACGCGTAAGCAGCCCGAACCTAGGTAAAAGGCTTGCCGGGTGTTGATCGTTAGGTCTGCTCTTGACGTTGTTCTCCCCCTCCCTACGATTACAAGGGTATCACGTTGATCCCCATAGGTGTCGACCTAGCATCGCCGACACCGATATGAGGAGAATAAGGAGTGACAAGAACCTAAGCTTGGGGATCCCCAAGGCACCCCAATGTAATATTCAAGGAATACTCAAGCATCTAAGCTTGGGCATGCTCCGAAAGGCATCCCCTCTTTCATCTTCAACACTATCGGTATATCTTACTTGGAGCTATATTTTTATTCATCACATAATACATGTTTTTCTTGGAGCATCATTTTATTTTGTTGCTATCTATTAGGTGTTATTTATAATCTTGTTTTTCAATAAAAAGTTTCAAGAATTTCCTTTAGGATATTTGAATGGTATGTGTGATTTGTGTTGTGTAAAGATAGAAACTCTTGTTGTAGTATTTGAGTTATGTAACTTTACTGGAAAGTGGAAAGTTTATGAAATTCTTACACAAAAGGTCCATACAAATTATTTATCATGTCCTAAAGTTTCATAATTTTGAGATATACTTAAGTACATTGTTTTAATAAATTGTTACAGATTGTCTTGTTTAGACAGATTGCTTTCATAGTTTTGTTATCTACTTCTTCTATACTTTTCATGTCTTATATTGGTAGATATAAATTATGGAAAATGATAGTATAAAGTAGATAATGTTTGAAAATTATTATGCAACTTGTCTTGACTGTACATGAAGTGTTGATTTATTCTTATGTGTACCAACCTATCTCACGAGTTATTTTCATGTTTTGTGTGGATGAAGTTTTTGAGACATAGGTGAAACTGGGACATGAGAGGATTGAACGAGATTCAAAAGCTTAAGCTTGGGGATGCACAAGGCACCCCAAGACAAAATTACAAGAAGTCTCAAGCATCTAAGCTTGGGGATGCGACGCATCCCACCCTTCTTCATCCACTATCGGTTAGCCTATGTTGAGCCTAAATTTTTATCCGTTCAAATGATATATGCTATTCTTGGAGTGCTATTTTTGTTTTGTTTGTTGTTTGAATAAAATATCAAGATCCAAAAATCTTTACTGAGAGAGGGAGTCTTCATATAGCTACTTAATTGTCTGACTACTCATTGATCTTCACTTATATCTTTTGAGAGTAGTTTGATGTTTACACTTGTGCTTCACTTATATCCTAAGAGTAAAACGTTGAATGAACTGAATATCATAAATGTGAAATCATATATATGCTTCATATGCTTATCCCATGGGGAGTAGTGACTTCACATACTAGGAGTATAAGCGGTAAAATTTATTGGAAGTTAGCAAACATAACATTGGTCATTTAAACGATTCATGAAAGAACATTGAAGGAAGAGAGGTTTCACATATAGATATACTATCTTGGACATCTTCTATGATTGTGAGCCCCATTAATTATTTTCAAACTTGATCAAGTAGTTGACGTTGGACAAGGAAGACAACTTAATGGTTATGTTTGTTTATATTCACATATCAGTTATATTGTCATGGATCCTCTAACATTAGGTGCTTGTTTAGAACATTTTGCTGGCCAAAACTTCGTACTAAGTAGAGATGCTACTTGTGCATACAAATCCTTGAACCTAATTTCTTGCCATGAGATTCCACCATATCTACCTATGGATTGAATAAGACCCTTCAAGTAAGTTGTCATCGGTGCAAAAAGCAATAAAAATTGCTCCTAAATATGTATGATCTTTTATTGGAAGGGAAAAATAAGCTTTGTACACACTTGAGATGGTGAAGAAATAAAAGTGACGGACTGCATAATAAAGGTTGCCATCACAAGGGGCAGTATAAAGTGACGTTCCTTTTCATTAACGGATTGCACATCCAAAAGTAAAAAGAGCATGACAACCTGTGCTTCCTCTGCGAAGGGCCTATCTTTAAGTTTTCATGTCGAGTCAACTTCTTATTCCAATCTATTAATTACTTAGTTGGCAAGCATCATGTGGTGGGGAAAGATCCAAACACATATATCCAATTGAATATATGTGATTGATACGTCTCCAATGTACCTATAATTTTTGATGGTTCCATGCTATTATCTTGTCAACTTTGGATGTTTTATATGCATGATTGTGCTATTTTATATCTTTTTTGGGACTAACCTATTAACTCAGTGCCAAGTGCCAGTTTATGTTTTTTCGTGTTTTTGACCTTTTTCAGAGAAGAATATTAAACGGAGTCCAAACGGAATAAAACATGCGGGATGATTTTTTTCATAACAGAAGATACGCAGGGAACTTGAGAACCAAGGCAAAGGACCTCGGGGGGGGGGGGGGGGGTCACAAGCCCCCTAGCCCGGCCTGGGGGGCGCCTAGCAGGCTTCTGGGCCCCACGTGGCTCCTTTGCCCTACTTCTTTCGCCTATAAATTCTCTAAAAATCCAGAACCATCGGAGAGAGCCACAAAATTACTTTTTCGCCGCCACAAGCTTCTGTCTCCGCAAGATCCCATCTGGGGACCGTTCTGGTGCCCTGTCGGAGGGGGATTCGGACACGGAGGGCTTCTTCATCAACACCATTGCCTCTCCGATGATGCGTGAGTAGTTCACCACAGACCTTCGAGTCCATAGCTAGTAGCTAGATGGCTTCTTCTCTCTCTCTCTCTCTCTCTCTCTCTTGGATCTTCAATACAAAGTTCTCCATGATCTTCATGGAGATCTATCCAATGTAACCTTCTTTTGCGGTGTGTTTGTCGAGATCCGATGAATTGTGGATTTATTATCAGATTATCTATGAATATTATTTGAGTCTCCTCTGATCTCTTATATGCATGATTTCGTATCCTTGTAATTCTCTTCGAGTTGTGGGTTTCGTTTGGCCAACTTGATCTATAATTCTTGCGATGGGAGAAGTGCTTGGTTTTGGGTTCATACCATGTGGTGTCCTCACCTAGTGACAGAAGGGGTAGCGAGGCACGCATCATGTTGTTTCCATCAAGGGTAAAAAGATGGGGTTTATATCTATTGCATGAATCTATCCCTCTACATCATGTCATCTTGCTTAAGGCGTTACTCTATTTATTACGAACTCAATACACTAGATGCATGCTCAATAACGGTCGATGTGTGGAGTAATAGTAGTAGATGCAGAAAGTATCGGTTTACTTGTCTCGGACGTGATGCCTATATGTATGATCATTGCCTTAGATATCTTCATGACTTTGCGCGATTCTATCAATTGCTCGACAGTAATTCGTTCACCCACCTTAATACTTGCTATCATGAGATAAGCCTGTAGTGAACACTATGGCCCTCGGGTCTACTTCACATCCTATTTTCAGTTCCACAAAATTACTTTGTTGCACTTTTCACCTTCAGATCTCACCTTGTAAATAATCATGAAGGGATTGGCAACCCCTTTATAGCGTTGGGTGCAAGTTTGTTTGTTTTTTGCGCAGGTACATTGGTGCCTCATCTTGATACTCCTACTGGATTGATACCTTGGTTCTCAAACTGAGGGAAATACTTATTGCTACTGTGTTGCATCACCCTTTCCTCTTCAAGGGAAAAACCAACGCAAGCTCAAGAGGTAGCAGTGATCATGATTCATTATTTGTTCACATTATCCCCGAGATAAATAAGTTGGGAGGCGAAACTTTAAGCCCCTATCTTCCTTGTGTTGACTGAAATCGTTTGTTCTAAAAATATACATTGAGTGTCAGCAATCATGGAAGATCTAATGATAGTTCAGTATGTGGAATTTGCTGAACGAAAGCTCTTGCATAGACCCTTCCTGAAAATAAGCTGAATTGTAATTGTTTGATGACTGAAAACATAGTTTGCTATTTTTCAAGACAGTTTATGGTCTATACTTTAACATGTGAATAACTTGCTACTCGATCTTGAGAAGCTTTATGAGAAATACTTGCTAGTTATGGTGCTAGAAAAATGGCTGAAATTATCCATGATCAATATTATACATTATGCTAGCATTCACACTTCATAAATTATTTCTTTTATCATTTACCTACTCCACGAAGAGTAGGAATTAAGCTTGGGGATGCTAATACGTCTCCAGCGTATCAATAATTTATGAAGTTTTCATGCAATATTTGCCTATGTTTATAATAACTTTATATGGTATTGATGCACTTTATATGAACTAACCCGGACTGACGCTGTTTTCAGTAGAATTACCGTGGTGTTGTTTTTTGTGCAGAAAATGAAAGTTCTCGGAATCGCCCTAAACTTTTTTATGATTTTTTCTGGAACATATGAGCAACGTTGGAGCAAAGAACCACCAGAGGAGGGCTGTCACGAAGACACAAGACAACAGGGCGCGTCCTGGGCCTTGGTCGCGCCCTGATGGCTTGTGGGGCCCACATGGCTCCGTTGCGTGTGATTCCAATGCTGGAAAATCCTATAAATCCCCCAAACCCCGGAAATAAAGAGAGAACTTTCGCTCCGCCACCGCAACTCTCCGTATCACCGAAAACCAATCTTGAGTGATTCCAGTACCTTGTCGGAGAGGGAAAACCATCACTTGTGGACAACTTCAAAATAATAGCCGGCAAACGCGAGCCGAACCCAGTCCCGTGGGGGGCGCCTGGGAGCGCGGGTCAAAGTGAAAAGCCAAGCGGGCCCGCTCCATCGGCTGCAGCCGGGCCTATTCCATCGTTTTCTCCCCCTTCCTCCTCCCTTTCCCTCATTTTACCCGCCTCCTCCCGCCATTCTTCTCCAGCTCCCGCCATCTAGACACCATGCCACCGTAGAAGAAGAACACCTTCCCACCCCGCCACCGTTGTCGATTCCAGCCAGCCGAAGCACAAGAAGCCGAGGAAGCCGATGCCTAGGTGTCGTGGTTTTGTCACGGCAGATGTCCTCGTGAAAGGACTTAGTACTGGAGCCATCGCACCTTGGCGGCGACTCAAAGGGGTTAAGCGGGAGAGACACGGCGATTTACCCAGGTTCGCCCCTCGTGAGGAGGTAAAGGCCTACGTCCTACTTTGGTTTGTATTGATGTGGTTTCAATTACAAGGAAGGCGTAACTCGCCAGACCTAGCACGCGATGATTTCTAACCTGCCCCTCTTCTTCCCTAGGGCTCGCCTTTATATACAGGTCGAACCCTTAGGGTTTACAAGGATACTTTCCTTTCTACAAATCGTGACCCCTGTGGTCTCTAAGTCGCCGTCCTTCAAAGCTTGGAGACTTTCCAGAAATCATAAACGGCCATAGGACCTTCGTGCTGATAACGCCAAGGCCCAAATCATTGTTTAGGTGAATCGCCTGATTTGGTGACCCGGCCCAACTAGGGCGGGTTATTAACAGGTAATATCCCCAACATTAGGCCCCAGATTGACTTGAATTCCTTTCACGCCAATATTTCTTCTCAGTTAAAGGCGATTCATTCCTTATTTTTCTCCATACGTCTGAAATTGTGACCCGCCATCTGGCACTGAAATTTTTTAAGTCGCCAAACCATTTCTCGTCAGCATCTTCTTATCCCTCGAATTCCGAGAAGACTGACGTAATCCCAACGGATCCTTGTGCATCGTTATCCCAAAACTTTTGGAACGCCATTATGGCAAATCTTTTTATTGCCCAGCGGTTCCCGCTCATGGCGCCTCGATTCTAGCGCCCGCCCTGTTAAATAGATGGGAGGGGACA
This sequence comes from Hordeum vulgare subsp. vulgare, assembly GCF_904849725.1. Lineage (NCBI taxonomy): Eukaryota > Viridiplantae > Streptophyta > Magnoliopsida > Poales > Poaceae > Hordeum > Hordeum vulgare. The sequence goes on along the minus strand of NC_058520.1, from coordinate 536,391,626 downwards.
AAACTAGCGCTTCCCACCTACCAGTCTCGTCAACCTCCTCCCCATTATCACAGCGAGGAAGTCTCATTGCCTCCCGAGGGGTCCGCCGCTGTCCGTACTTCCCGTCTTCGCCTGAGAGGCTTCGGCGCCGCCCTACAGATTTTCGCCGTCGTCAAGCTCCGTGTCGCGGCTGCCCCGTTCGCCGCCATTGACCACTGCGTCGTCGTCGAACACCTCGCCGCTTGCCGAAAACTCCGTCGCTGCCGAGGATCTCCTTGCTCGACCAGACCTCCGTGCTTCTCCAACAACCTCCGTTGCTGTCGACTACTTCCGTCTGAAAGCATCAGGTTAGGCCACCGCCCATTTAAGAACAGATCTACTCTTTGTTCGAAGCTCCAACACTGCCATGTTCTTGATGTTCTTTGCGAGCATTCGTCGCCTGTCCTTGATTAATTAACACAAACGTCTACAAGATAGCCAATGCTTTGTATACCTTCATTTACCCGCTCCCACTTGCGAATTCGGAGTAATGTTTTGTCAAGCGGAGGACATCGCCTTGCCCTGGTAGTAAATTGCGGCATCCAGCCATTTTTCTCATGTTTTTTCACCTGTCCAGCAGATCCATAATTTTCCTACTGATTGCAGAAAGCTGTTTGTAGTCTTCACACTTTGCCGTTTTGAATGAATGTTTCCGACACCTTTAGAACGCAGCTCTCGTGAATAGCCAATCTTCGTAAGTCGCCATAGCAACCCAACTCGGCCCTTAACATGGCGGGTCAAGGTTTTCCCTTCAGTCCGCAAACAAATTTATTTGGCGAGTCAAATGAACTTATTTCACCTTTTACAGTAGATGTTCGAGGTGCGTAAATTCATCTGTACTTTACTTCTTTGTAGCATGGGCACCATCTTCAAAAGCAACCGGCTTCCCACCAAAGTCGACGACACCATACTAGCTGACTATGTGAAAACGGGCAACTTGGACCCTCAGAAAGTTATCGGCTGGCGTACAGGGCTCGGAGAGGATCTCCCCAACCCCAAAGAAGGGGAGATAATCGTTTTTGTTGAACACCTAGAGCGAGGTTTTAAGCCGCCCGGATCAAAGTTTCTTAGAGACGCCATGGCTTTCATGAACGTCCGCCTCCAAGATCTGGGCCCCAACTCGATAAGTAACCTATGCCAATTCCAAGTGTTCTGTGAAGCTTATTTGCGGATTGAACCCTCGGTCCCCTTATTCTGGTACTTTTTCCACCTGAATCGCCAAACGGAATTTAACAATGGCCCCAGCCTGGAACTCGGCGGTGTCAATGTTCAGCGCCGCAGGGATAACCCGTTTCCCTCACTCGCCATGGCAAGCCATCCCAAAGGTTGGGGCGAGTCTTGGTTCTATTGTCAAGAGACCTCACCTGCGGGCGAAAACAAGCTTATGGGCTATAGGAAAGATCGCCTTCCAACAAACTTCAAGCTTCGAGACAAACTCACCGAGGAGGAGGAATCAGACTTCATCCCAGTATTGTCCGAGTTAAGATCTTTGACAGACAACGGCCTTACTGGGGTTGACTTGATGCGCTGCTGGGTCGAATGGCGCATCCTCCCTCTGAGTCACCGGGATGGGCTAATGTGCGAATTTGATGGCACTTTAGATCACCCTCAATGTTATTTCCATACGGCTTTAACAGAAAAGGATATTGTCACCATCATCAAGAAGCTGACTGGCGAGCCTGCGGGAAAATGCGGCCAAATCGGCCTCAAGCCTTTGTGCAAAATTAATCCGGCGCCCAAGGTGAGCAAATCTAACCTGCCTTTTGTCTTTACTTCTTATGTTTCACTTGTATCGTGGCCTTTGTAACATATGCTATTTTAGAAAGGTGATAAATTTTGGTCCAAGAAACCCAAAAGGCCAGCCATGAAGCAGGCTAGGCCGCCCCCAAAGAAAACCAAGGGCAAGGGCAAAGCTGCTGCGGCTGAGCCATCCGAAGTCGATGAGTCTCAAGTCGGCGATGCACTTTCGGAGGTAAAAACCTATCCTCTTTTCACTCGTCATCCACTACTGTTAACTTTTGTATTTATATCTCTGCTTCTCTTGAATAGAATGAAGACAACGAAAGCCAGGAGGACTCTGTTGAGGTAATTTCTGTTTCCTCCGATTCATCTCCTTCTCCACCTAAGTCGGCCAGGTGAATTTATGGGAAGTTCCCTTCTCACACCCAAATGCTTGTTTGGACCCAAATTTCCTACTGAAGAAAGCACAACATACTTCAAATCGGAAGACCCAAAGTCATTCCAGTGATCTGGTGTCCGGCTTACCAGCAAAAAACAAGAGGAAAACAAATGAGGTACTCATGAATAACAATCCTTCATGTTTCTTTGGATCATGTCTGTAACCCGCCTATATTTTTGACGTATAATTCATGCAGAACTCTCCTCCTACATCTGACGACTCAGTGATGTCGACACTTCCGCCAATGATTCGAGTCCCTGGGTAAGTCTTTTGATAATCTTACTTTGAATCTGAAGGTAATAAAATTTAAGTTCTTTAATGCGCTTCTCCCCTCTTTTAGGGCACATGCCAAGAAAAGGAAAACCAGCGGACCAACTCCTGTCATAATTTCAGAGCCCATCAAAGAGTCAGTGCAGATCCAAGATAACCCGGATCAAGGCGAGCCCGAAAATCAAATGGATCTTCCAAACTCGCCCAAGGAAACAATGGATGCCCCTAAGCCGCCAAGTCCATTGATGACAGCAGAAGACCCGGATGCTGTAGTTATTACTGGTACCTTCAGGATGATTGCGTGCTGATGCTGAAGGCGGTTTACACGCTCATAGAACAACTATACACCGGAAGTGTTTTAACTGTCAAAGCTGTGATGGGTGCCAAAGAGCCTATAACTTCCATAAAGAAGATGCTTGGCTGCCTATCCACGCTCCCCCCTCAGATTGGCGAGTTAACTCGGTCAGCCGCTCGGAAGGGGATTCTGACTGCCTTGAGTCGCTGCTTGGCATATGCTCCAGAGATCAACCCAGAAGAGGTAGCGGCAGGCTTTCCTCAACTCAAAGATGATGGGTCAGAATTCGTCGAAGAGGATTATCAACGTGTTGTCAAGGACTCCCGGCTGGTAGCAACCCAACTCGCAGCAAGTCTGGATTTATCAAAGTATCAGGCTGCTTATGACAGCAAGAACAAGAAGGTCAGCCCGCCAACCTTTGTGTCGACCAGTTTAACTCCTCGGCGACCCAAGAACCCTTTTGACTTGGCAGCAGATCTGGCATCAATCCTGACCGATGAAGATGACTTCGCAGCTCTGACCAAGTGTAACTGGGTACTGGGCGACTTGCAAATTGAGGCCGGCCAAAGCTCGCAGCAAAATGATCCGAAGGCGCCAACAGAGTAAACTTCATTGATTTGGCCTAAGAGCCATGTAATAGGTCTTTTTCATAAGTCGGTACTGCTTTTGTGATACTCTCGAAAGAATCTTTACATCGCCCTTAAGGTGATTTGAAATATTTGATCCGCCATTTGAGAATCCTTTAAAATGCTTAATCCGCCATGGATGAAGTGACTTTGATCATCAACCTGACTTAGGTTTTGAAAACAACATACATGAAACCAAATAAATGATAACAAATATTTTCAAGATAAATCAGGAAAAAGATTTTGAAAACCTCGTGGTCATGCCATGAAGGAAAATAAAAACAGTAATTTTGTTGGCTCATAAGGTCGCGACAGGATGGGGCGAGTCAGAAAGGTCGAGCGCACACCCTAAATGATGGTTTCATCGGCTCATAAGGTCGCGACAGGATGGGGCGAGTCAGGAAGCTCGAGCGCACACCCTAAATGATGGTTTCGTCGGCTCATAAGGTCGCGACAGGATGGTGCGAGTCAGAAAGCTCGAGCGCACACCCTAAAATGATGGTTTCGTCGGCTCATAAGGTCGCGACAGGATGGGGCGAGTCAGAAAGCTCGAGCGCACGCCCTAAAATGCTGGTTTCGTCGGCTCATAAGGTCGCGATAGGATGAGGCGAGTCAGAAAGCTCGAGCGCACACCCTAAAATGCTGGTTTCGTCGGCTCATAAGGTCGCGACAGGATGAGGCGAGTCAGAAAGTTCGAGCACACACCCTAAAATGCTGGTTTCGTCGGCTCATAAGGTCGCGACAGGATGAGGCGAGTCAGAAAGCTCGAGCACACACCCTAAAATGCTGATGATTTCGTCGGATCATAAGGTCGCGACAGGATGAGGCGAGTCAGAAAGCTCGAGCACACACCCTAAAATGCTGATGATTTCGTCGGCTCATAAGGTCGCGACAGGATGAGGCGAGTCAGAAAGCTCGAGCATACACCCTAAAATGCTGATGATTTCGTCGGCTCATAAGGTCGCGACAGGATGGGGCGAGTCAGAAAGCTCAAGCGCCACCCTAAGATGATGATGTTTTCATCGGCTCATAAGGTCGCGACAGGATGGGGCGAGTCAGAAAGCTCAAGCGCCACCCTAAATGATGATGTTTTCGTCGGCTCATAAGGTCGCGACAGGATGGGGCGAGTCAGAAAGCTCAAGCGCCACCCTAAATGATGATGTTTTCGTCGGCTCATAAGGTCGCGACAGGATGGGGCGAGTCAGAAAGCTCAAGCGCCACCCTAAATGCTGATGTTTTCGTCGGCTCATAAGGTCGCGACAGGATGGGGCGAGTCAGAAAGCTCAAGCGCCACCCTAAATGATGATGTTTTCGTCGGCTCATAAGGTCGCGACAGGATGGGGCGAGTCAGAAAGCTCAAGCGCCGCCCTAAATGCTGATGATTTCGTCGGCTCATAAGGTCGCGACAGGATGGGGCGAGTCAAAAAGCTCAAGCGCCACCCTAAGATGATGATGTTTTCGTCGGCTCATAAGGTCGCGACAGGATGGGGCGAGTCAGAAAGCTCAAGCGCCACCCTAAATGATGATGTTTTCGTCGGCTCATAAGGTCGTGACATGATGGGGCGAGTCAGAAAGCTCAAGCGCCACCCTAAGATGATGATGTTTTCGTCGGCTCATAAAGTCGCGACAGGATGGGGCGAGTCAGAAAGCTCAAGCGCCACCCTAAGATGATGATTCTGTCGGCTCATAAGGTCGCAACATGATGACAAAATTGTTCTTTAATGAAGAAGCCCCCAAGTCGGGGAGTATTTTTAACTTTATTAATTTTATAATGAAACTGAAAAACTTACAAAATGCAGAGCTCAAAGCTCAAGTGTAATAAGGCCGCAGGTGGGCAATATTCCAGGGGCGAGTTGACTCAGCCTCCGTGGTTGGCTGGTTAGGCCGAAGATCCACCAGGTAATAAGAGCCATTGCGGAGATTCTTGCTGACGACGAACGGTCCTTCCCAAGGCGGTGATAACTTATGCATGCCAGCACGATCTTGTATCAATCGAAGAACCAAGTCGCCTTCCTGAAAGGTCCGACTCTTAACCCGACGGTTGTGATAACGCCGTAGATCCTGCTGGTAGATAGCTGAACGGGCCGCAGCCAGGTCACGTGCCTCCTCTAAGGCATCCAAAGAGTCTTGACGCGCCAGCTCATTGTCTTGTTCCACATATGCGACGACTCTAGGTGAGTCACGCCTTATATTAGTGGGAAGAACGGCTTCTGCTCCATAGACCAGAAAGAAAGGGGTGAAACCTGTGGGCCGGTTCGGGGTAGTCCGAATACTCCACAGTACTGAAGGTAATTCTTCAACCCAACACCCTGGGGTTTTCTCCAGGGGAACCATGAGTCGGGGCTTAATTCCTCGCAAAACCTCCTGATTCGCCCGCTCCGCCTGCCCATTAGATTGTGGGTGAGAGACTGCAGAAACATCAAGCCGGATATGCTCTCGACGGCAAAACTCGTGCATCGCCCCTTGGGACAAGTTAGTACCATTATCAGTAATGATACTGTGCGGATATCCAAACCGGAAAATCAGCTTCTTCAAGAATTTGACCGTTGTTTCCGCATCGCAAGCTCCAACAGGTTCCGGCTCAACCCACTTGGTGAACTTATCAATTGCCACCAGCAGATGGGTCTTCTTGTTAGAGGACATTTTAAAGGGGCCGACCATGTCCAACCCCCAGACCGTAAAAGGCCAAGTGATGGGGATCATTCTTAATTCTTGAGCCGGCACATGAGCCTGTCGCCCATAACGCTGGCAGCCTTCGCACCGACGAACTATATCTTCTGCATCAGCATGAGCCGTCAGCCAAAAGAAACCATGACGAAAAGCCTTTGACACCAAAGAGCATGACCCAGCATGATGCCCACAGTCTCCGGAATGAATGTCATTTAAGATTATGCATCCTTCTTCGGAGGAAACACATCGCTGAAAGACTCCAGAGGCGCTCCGCTTATATAACTCGCCATTGATGATGACCATGGATTTGCTGCGGCGAACGATTTGACGAGCCGAAACTTCGTCTGTTGGTAACTCGCCCCTGGCGAGATAAGCCAGATAAGGAAGAACCCAATCTGGCGTGACGTGGAGAGCCGCCACGAGCTGAGACTCGGGATCTGGTATTGCCAACTCCTCCTCCGATGGTAGAATCACAGATGGTTTATGTAAAATATCCAGAAAAACATTGGGAGGAACTGGCTTTCACTGGGAACCAAGTCGTGAGAGGGCGTCAGCTGCTTCATTGAGGTGCCGATCAATGTGGTCCACCTGATAACCATGAAAATGACCCGCCACATCAGACACAGCTCTTCTGTAAGCCGCCATCATGGGGTCCCGAGGATCCCAGGTACCCGAAACTTGCTGCGCCACCAAATCAGAGTCGCCAAAGCATCTGACTCGTGTCAAATTCATCTCCTTGGCGAGTCGCAAGCCGTGAAGCAAAGCTTCGTATTCCGCCGAATTGTTAGTGCATGGAAACATGAGTCGGAGAACGTAGCAGAATTTATCTCCTTGAGGGGATACCAACACCACACCAGCCCCCGAGCCTTCCAGCTTCCTAGATCCATCAAAATAAATAGTCCAGTAAGTGAGATCAGGCGTGTCTTCCGGAGCCTGCAACTCTGTCCAGTCGTTGACGAAATCAACTAAAGCCTGAGACTTGATGGCTGTGCTGGGGGTATACTGTATGTGGTGCCGCCCAAGTTCAATTGCCCACTTGGCAATGCGCCCTGTTGCCTCCCGATTCTGGATGATGTCCCCAAGGGGGGCAGAGCTAACCACTGTGATAGGGTGTTCTTGAAAGTAATGCTTAAGTTTCCGACTCGCCATAAACACCCCATATACCAACTTCTGCCAGTGTGGGTACCGCTGCTTGGAAAGGGTTAGCACCTCGCTGATAAAATATACTGGGTGTTGAACTAGGTATTCCTTCCCTTCCTCCTTTCTTTCAACGACCACTGCCACACTTACTGCTTTGGAATTTGCCGCGATATACAGAAGCATGGGCTCTTTTTCAGTCGGGGTGGCCAGGACCGGCGGGTTAACCAATTGGCGTTTCAGGGCTTCGAGCGCCTCGTCTGCCTCATTCGTCCAAACAAACCGATCAGATTTCCTTAATAACTGATAAAGAGGGATCGCCTTCTCACCCAGGCGACTTACGAAACGACTTAGGGCCGCAATGCGACCCTCCAATCATTGAACTTGATTAACGTTCGCCGGCCTTCCAAGGGATGTAACTGCTTCGATCTTGTCCGGGTTAGCTTCAATGCCGCGCTCCGATACCAGGAAGCCCAGCAATTTCCCTGCAGGCAGACCAAAAACACATTTGGTGGGATTTAGCTTCATCTGATATACTCGTAGATTATCGAACATTTCCTTGAGATCCTCTAGTAGTGTCTCCCCCTGGCGGGTTTTGATTACAATATCGTCGACATAGGCGTGTACGTTGCGACCGATTTGGTTGCGGAGACAATTCTGGATGCAGCGCTGGTAAGTCGCCCCCGCACTCTTGAGTCCAAAAGGCATGGACACATAACAAAAAGCCCCAAAGGGGGTTATAAAGGCTGTTTTCTCATGATCCTCCACGACCATCTTGATTTGGTGATATCCTGAGTAAGCATCCAAAAAGCACAATCGTTCGCATCCCGCAACCGAGTCAATGATCTGGTCGATGCGGGGAAGAGCGAAGGGATCTTTTGGACAGGCTCTGTTGAGATCTGTGTAGTCAATGCACATACGAAAGGTACCGTTCTTCTTGAGTACCAAAAACGGGTTAGCCAGCCATTTGGGGTGAAAAACTTCCATGATGCATCCGGCGGCTAAAAGACGGGCAACCTCTTCCCCAATCGCCTTGCGTCGCTCCTCGTTAAATCTGCGAAGGTACTGCTGGATGGGTTTTGCCTTTGGGTCAACATTAAGATGGCGCTGAGCGAATTCTCTCGGCACACCAGGCATGTCAGAAGGCTTCCATGCAAAGATGTCCCGATTCTCACGGATGAATTTGATGAGCGCGCTTTCCTATTTGGGTTCCAGACCCGTCCCAATGGTGAACTGCTTGGATGAATCGCCAGGAACGAAATCGATTGTCTTTAGTGTCATCCGTTGGCTTGAACTTGAGGGGCGACTCAGCATCTGTAGTCGGCTTCTTTAGGGGTGACATGTCCGCCGGGTCAACATTGGCCCGATGGTGTTTGAGCTCCTCTGCAGCGCAGGCGACTTCCGCATAAGCCGCGTCCCCTTCTTCACATTCCTTTGCAATCCTTCTATCTCCATCAACCGTGATGGGTCCTTTGGGACCAGGCATTTTGAGCTTGAGGTAAACATAACACGGGCGAGCCATGAAGCGGGCGTAAGCCGGGCGCCCAAATAACGCATGGTAGGGGCTTTTCAATTTGACCACCTCGAAAATCAGTGACTCCGACCTGTAATTCTGCGCAGTTCCAAACGCCACTGTGAGTCTGACTCGGCCTATGGGGTAGGCCGACTTGCCCGGGACGATTCCGTGGAAGACCGTGGTTGAAGGCATCAGGTCCTTTTCCAATAGGTTCATCCTTTGGAAAGTGTCAAAATATAAGATATTAATGCTGTTGCTACCATCCATTAGCACTTTGGACAGGGTGTAACCCCCAACTTGGGGAGCCATGACCAACGCTAAATCGCCTGGGTTGTCAACTCTTGGCGGGTGATCCTCCCTGCTCCATGTTATGGTCTGCTCAGACCAATGGAGGTATCTGGGAAGCGTCGGTTCAGATACACTGTACGCCCGGTGACTCACCTTCTTATGCGCCTGCAAGCATTGGTGGTGAAAACATGATACTGCCCATTACTTAACTGTTTGGGGTTGCTGCGAAAACCCCCGTTATCATCCTGACCCTGCGGAGCCCCCTGTGGGGGTGGCTGTTGAAAGGCTCCTGTGGTGCACCGGGTATTGGCCGCCGCCTGGCTGTGGGCCTCCCTGAGCCCCCTGTTCAGGAAAGCTGCCGAAGGGGTTCTATCGTTGGTTGGGTGCGGCGAACTGCTCCTGGCGCTGGTCCGGGTCATCGTTTTGACTTTTCTTGATCGCCTCCGCCCGAAACTCCCGCATTACGAAGCAATTCTCCCAGGAGTGAGTCGCCGGACCGTCTGCCGTGGCATGGTGCGGGTAAGGGCCTTTGAGTAGCTCTTCATAGTTACGCGGCCTCTTCCCACTAAACCCCCTGTTTTTCTTCTGGCGTTGGTTGCCATTGTTGGCGTTGGTATTGGCGACTAAGTCCGAGGGCTCCTCTTGCGGTCTTCTCTTGCTATTGGCCCCTTGATTGTGGCGGTTGCGTCCCTGGAACCGGGTATGGTTTTTGGATGACTCGCCCTTTTTGGGCGAATTAGCCTTACCATCCTCACCAGGATCTTTGGTGTCATCTGCCTGAGCGTACCTAGTGAGGGTGTCCATCAGCTCTCCCATGTCTTGGACCTTTCTCTTGAGTCGCCCCAATTTTTGCACCAAGGGTTTGTAATGGCAATTCTGCTCGAGGATCAGCACAGCTTGAGCCGCCGTAATACCATCTGACGAATGGATAATTTCTGCAACCCGCCGTGACCAATGGTGAGCCGACTCATCCGGGCGCTGAACAGACTGTTGTAGATCGACGATCGTCATCGGACGTTTGCAAGTTCCTCGAAAGTTTTTGATGAAATGCTCTTTTAACTCGGCCCAGGTCTGGATGGAGTTGGGAGGTAAGTTTTTCAACCAAGTACGTGCTGACCCCTCGAGCATCATCGTGAAGTATCTGGCGCAAACTGCCTCGTTTACGTCGAGCATGTCCATGGCGATTTCATAACTCTCGATCCACGATGCCGGCTCAAGGTCCGGGGTGTAATTAGGCACCTTTCTTGGTCCCTTAAAATCTTTGGGCATCCTTTCATTACGAAGGTCGAGGGCCAAGCATGGCACCCCAACTCGCCCTCCGCCCCCGACGAGGGGGGCCGGGGCGTCTTGGGTGTTCGGGAGATCCCGGCCCGGCGGGTTCCGATCAGGCGGGTTGTCCTGTGGGACGTTTCGCGACCCGCTGTTTACGGCGGGATGGTCCTCTGGCCGGCTCCTGGTGTAGCTTGCCTGGGAAGTGGAATGCAACCTCTCGAGGCTGTGTGAGAACTGGGCGTTTTGAACCACCGCCGTCTTCAACATCTCGATGGCGTTCCTTGCTTCTATCTCGGCAGGAGTGTTGCCGTGAGTCGGAAGAGATTCCAGATGGTGAGTTGCGGCAAGGACGTTGTCCACCGGGTTGGAAAAGTGGCCTTGAGGCGTCCGGAATCGGGGAATGTGATCCTCAGCCGGCTGACCCGGCGGGTTAGGCGGGCGACCCAGCCCTCCCCCGGGGCGGCTCCCGCCCCAGGGGTTCGTGGAGTGTCGAACAGGCAGGTCGGGTTGAGATCATGGGGCAGGCGACCCTGGTGTCTCCGTTGATGGACGACATCAGATGCGCGCTGTTGTCTTTCGAGCCGCCAGTTGTCAGTGTTTAAACGCATTCTTTCGGCCGCAATTTGAGCTTGCCGAGTCTCGATCCTAGCAGACTCCACCTCGGCATCCCGATGAGCCTTTGCCACTGCCTCTCTGAGTTTGCCAGTTCCGCGTTTATCTCCTCCTGGTTTTCTGGTGTAAGGGGAGTCGCCATCAGGCTTGTGATTTCTGCCACTAAATCCACCAGGACTGCGGCCGGGCTTCTGGACGTCACGCCGGCTCCATCGCCTCCGGTGGGGTTTTGTTTGGGTTGAGTCGCCCCCACCATGTAAATGGCGATCTGACGGCGGGTTCGGTCAAGGACTTCGGGGTCCATGGCCAGCGACAAGCCCCCAAGACAATCCCCATGTAGAGACCGGATTGAATCTGAATCGCCCATGGATGATTCGTCCTCAGAGTTGACCGGTGTAGTTTCCTGAGTCGCCGAGCGCTCTGGCTCCTCCGATCCCTGCGTGAACCCCACCAAGACCGGGTGAGTCAGATTTGGCGTTATTATTGGGCAGATGTACCTGGCCGGCTCGACGATGTCGGTGGAGATGTCCGGCTCAGGCACGGATGATCCGATCATGCCGATGAAGATGTTGATCTTGCCGAAGAGGACCCTGTAACCAGATTCAATCGAATCTGCTTCGGGCCCCCATCGCTGGTTGTCGATGTAGGTTTTCCCGCGGCGGCTCTGGGTCATGAGCCCTGTCGCGTAACTCCCAAACCCTGGTAGGGCTCCCTTTGAGAACTCAACTCCACCGTGCGCAGGCCCCAACAGGTATTTCGGACACCGAGTGGAGGGCGGATGTCCATCACGAGAAGGAGGTCACAACAGACCGGCGGAGGAGGCTGGACGCCAAGAGGACCAGGGATGCGGCGGAGGCGGTGGCGGTGCCCGCGGTCGATTAGGAAGAGGCATCCCGTGCGGGGATGATGAATCTGCCTGGACGGAACCCGCAAGCCGCATGGAGGGGTCGCCAGGGCGTTGCGTTTCCGGCCAACCTCTCGTTGACGATGCCGCCCTGGGGGTACGTGCCCTCACCTCGTGCTACCTCTTGAGCTTGCGTTGGTTTTCCCTTGAAGAAGAAAGGGTGATGCAGCAAAGTAGATAAGTATTTTCCTCAGTTTGTTGAGAACCAAGGTATCAATCCAGTAGGAGGAACAAGCAAGGCCCCAATAGTAGTACCTACACAAATAATCAAAATCTTGCACCCAACGCTATAAAGGGGTTGTCAATCCCTTCAGAGTTATTTGCAAGGATGAGATCTGATAGAGATAGATATAAAAGATTGCAGAAACAAAAGTAAATAAATTGTAGCAAAGTGTTTTTGGTTTATAGATCTGAAAATATAATATGGAAAATAGACCCGGGGGCCATAGGTTTCACTAGAGGCTTCTCTCATAAAGGAAAATAATATGGTGGGTGAACAAATTACTGTCGAGCAATTGATAGAAAAGCAAATAATTATGAAGATATCCAATGCAATGATTATGCATATAGGCATTACGTCCGTGTCAAGTAGACCGAAATGATTATGCATCTACTACTATTACTCCACACATCGACCTACTCGTGCATGCATCTAGAGTATTAAGTTCATGAAGAATAGGGTAACGCATTAAGTAAGATTACATGATGTAGAGGGATAAACTCAAGCAATATGATGAAAACCCCATCTTTTTATCCTCGATGGAAACAATACAATACGTGCCTCGCTACCCCTACTTTGTCACTCGGTGAGGACACGACAAGATTGAACCCAGAACTAAGCACTTCTCCCATTGCAAGAATTACCAATCTAGTTGGCCAAACCAAACCAATAATTAGAAGAGACTTGCAAAGATATGAAATCATGCATATAAGAATTCAGAAGAGACTTAAATAATATTCATAGATAATCCGAACATAAACTCACAATTCATCGGATCTCGACAAACACACCGCAAATGAGTATTACATTGGATAGATCTCCATGAAGATCATGAAGAACGTGGTATTGAAGATCAAAGAGAGAGAGAAGAAGCCATCTAGCTACTAGATATGAACCTGTATGTTTGTGGTGAACTACTCACACATCGAAGGGGCAATGGAGTTGATGTAGATGCCCTCCGTGATCAGTTCCCTGTCTGGCAGATTACTGGAAAAGGCTCCCAGATTTGATTTCTCGGGAACAAAGGCTCCCATCGGCGTAAAAGTATTTTTGTGGCTCTTTTTGGTGATACGGGAATACTTGGGAACTTATAGGCCAAGAAACAAGGTTAGGAGACCTGTAGGGGGCACAAGCCAGGGGGCACCGCCATCCCCCTAGGGCGCGCCTTGTAGGCTTGTGGCCTCCCGGCAAGTGCCTAGCCCCCTACTCCAAGTCTCCTACATGTCTTCTGGTCCAAGAAGAATCTTTCCGGAGATTTTGTTCCGTTTGGATTCCGTTTAATATTCCTTATATGCAATATTCAAAAAACGTGGAAAAAACAGAAATTCGCACTAGGCTCTAGATTAATAGGTTAGTCCCAAAAATAATATAAAACGACATATTAATGCATATAAAACATCTAAAACAGATAATATAATAGCATGGAACAATAAAAAGTTATAGATACGTTGGAGACGTATCAAGCATTCCCAAGCTTAATTCCTGCTCATCCTTGAGTAGGTAAATGATAAAAACAATTTTTTTGATGTGGAATGCTACCTAACATATTTATCCATGTAATATTGTCTAATGTGGCATGAATATTCAGATCTATAAGATTCAAAACAAAATTCTAATATTGACACAAAAAGAATAATACTTCAAGCATACTAATAAGGTAATTGCGTCCTTTCAAAATAACATGGTCTTAGAAAGTTATCCCTACAAAATCATATGGTGTGGCTATGCTCCATCTTCACCACACAAAGTATCTAAATCATGCACAACCCCGGTGGAAATCAAGCAATTGTTTAACACCTTTTATATTCTCAAACCTTTTCAACTCTCATGCAATACATGAGCGCGAGCCATGGATATAACACTATATGTGGAATAGAGTGTGGTGGACGTTGCAAAAAGAAGGGAAGAAGATAGTCTCACATCAACTAGGCATATCAACGGGCTATGGAGATGCCCATGAATAGATATGAATGTGAGTGAGTAGGGATTGCCATGCAACAAATGCACTAGAGCTATAAGTGTATGAAAGCTCTAAAAGAAAACTAAGTGGTTGTGCAAAAGATGTGATACCACTAGTTATATGAAAGTGGCAAAGTAGGAGACTCTTTGTGAAGAACATGGTGCTACTTTGAAGCACAATCATGGAAAAATATAGTAGCACTGTCCCTTCTCTCTATCTCTCATTTTCTCTCCTTTTTTGGATGGGCTTCTTTGGCCTCTTTTAGTTTCATGGGCTTCGCTGACCTCTTTTATTTTTTGTAAAGTCCGAAGACTCATCCCAACTTGTGAGGTAATCATAGCTTCCATCATCCTTTTCTCACACGGAACAATGCTCTAATAATGCAAATCATCACACTTTTATTTACTTACAACTCGAAAGATTACAACTCTATAAGCAATATGGAAGTGATGGTGCGTGTCATAAAAATGAGATGGTGGTGTTTCATGGCAATATATATCGGAATGGCTATGAAAATGCCATAATAGGTAGATATGTTGTCTGTTTTGAGGAAAATATATGGTGGCCATTTTGAGGATGGTGGGTTTAATGTACGAGCAAAAGTTGCACGGTACTAGAGAGGCTAGCAAAGGTGAATGGGTGTGAGTGTGCATAGTCCATGAAATCAACGTTAGTCATAAAGAACTCACATACTTATTGCAAAAGCCTATTAGTTATCGAAGCAAAGTATTAAACGCATGCTCCTAGGGGGAGGGTTGGTAGGAGTTAACCATCACGCGATCCCGACCTCCACACAAAGGTTGACAATCATTAAACAAATCATGCTATATGAAAGGAATCAAAATTACTAGCATGACTCTCATATTACCATCTTCATATCTCAAAACTATATGAAATGAATCAAAATTCTCATCATAGTCAATGCACTTAATATGGAAGTTTTAATTATATCCCTCTTGGATGCCTATTATATTAGGAATAAATTCATAACCTAAACCAATTACCGTGTTGTTTGAAGGAATCCCAAAATAATATAAGTGAGGTACGAGAGTTTAATAATTTCTATAAAACAAAACACCGCCGTGCTCTAAAAGATATAAGTGAAGTACTAGAGCAACATTGCCTAGCTCAAAAGATATAAGTGAAGCACAAAGAGTATTCTAATAAATTCACGATTCAGCGTGTATCTCTCTCAAAAGATGTGTGCAGCAAGGATGATTGTAGCAAACTAAAAAGTGAAGACTCATATCATACAAGACGCTGCAAGCAAAACACATATTATGTGGTGAATAAAAATATAGCCTCAAGTAAATTTACCGATGGATTGAAGACGAAAGAGGGGATGCCTTCCGGGGAATCCCCAAGCTTAGGCTCTTTGGTATCATTGAATAAGGCTAGGGGTGCCTTGGTCATCCCCAAGCTTAGGCTCTTGCCACTTCTTATTCCGTAGTCCATCAATTCTTTACCCAAAACTTGAAAACTTCACAACACAAAACTCAACAGAAAACTCATGAGATCCGTTAGTATAAGAAAAATAAATCACCACTTAGGTACTGTTGTTAACTCATTATTTATTTATATTTATGTAATATTTACTGTATTACAACTTCTCCATGGTTCATAGCCCCCGGTACAACCCATAGATTCATCAAAATAAGCAAACAACACAAAGAAAAATAGAATCTGTAAAAACAGAAAAGCCTATAGCAATATGTTTACTTTGAATACTAATGTAACTCCAAAAATTCTGAAAAATTAGGAAGATCTGGTATATTTGTAAAAAACAATTGTGTAAAAAATCCAGAAAAAAATAACGTTCCAGTGAATTTAGAAAATTCCTAGACTGAGGGCAAAAGTTTCTGTTTTTCAGCAAAATCAACTTGCAAACACCATAGACCATCCCAAAGGTCTTACTTGACTCAAACACTATTTAAAACAATAAAACACAATAATTACAGAGGTAATAATATGTGCAACACTAAAAAACATAAGCAAAAACAAAAGCAAAACAAAAGCAAAACAAGTAAAATTGGATTGCCTCCCAACAAGCGCTATTGTTTAACGCCCCTAGCTAGGCATAATGCAATAGATCTAGGTATTGTCATCTTTGGTATGCAATCCATATGTAGCTCTCATAATAGATTCATAAGGTAATCTTATTTTGTTTCTAGAAAATTTCTCCATGACTTTACTTAATGGAAATTGGAATCTAACATTACATTCCTTCATATCAATAATTGCACCAATTGTTCTAAGGAAAGGTCTACCAAGAATAATAGGACATGTAGGATTGTAATCTTTATTAAGAACAATCAAATCTATGGGCACATAATTCCTATTTGCAACAATAAGAACATCATTAATCCTCCCCGCATGTTTCTTAATTGTAGAATCCGCTAGGTGCAAATTTAAAGAGCAATCATCAAATTCATGAAATCCTAGCACATCACATAAAGTTTTTGGAATCATGGAAACACTAGCACCCAAATCACATAAATCATGGAACTCATAATCTTTAATTTTAATTTCAGTAGTAGGTTCCCACTAATCATAAATCTTTCGAGGTATAGAAACTTCCAACTCAAGTTTTTCTTCATAAGATTTCATCATGGCATCCATAATATGTTTAGTAAAAGCTCTATTTTGACTATAAGCATGCGGAGAATTCAACATGGATTGTAACAAGGAAACACAATCAATCAAAGAGCAACTATTAAAGTCCTTGAAATCCTAAAGAGTGGGCTCATTGCTATTTAAAGTTTTGACCTCTTCCATCCCACTTTTATCAATCTTATCATTAAGATATAAAAACTCCAAATCATTGGGACGCTGTTTAACTAAAGTTGACTCATCTTGAGTCCCATCTTTTTAAATATTTATACTAGAAAACAAAGGTTCAATAGGTGTCTCACCAATCACTTTAAGATCTTCATCATTATTATCACGAGAAAACACCTTTTCAAGCCATTCACGCTTAGCATGTATTCTAGCGGTTCTTTCCTTACACTCATCAATAGAAATTCTCATATCTTTCAAAGACTCATTAATATCATGCTTGGGTAGAATAGATCTAATTTTCAAAGAATCCATCTCAAGAGAAATTATATCAACGTACCTAGCCAAATCATAAATCTTGAGCAATTTTTCTTCAATCACAACATTGAAACCCTTTTGTGAGCTAATGAATTCTTTAATATTATTCTCAAGATCATAGGGCATCTTATTATGATTTCCATAATAATTGTTGTAGGAATTACCATAACTATTAGAGGAATTACTACGAAACGGCCTAGGATTGAAATTACGTCTATATGCGCTATTGCCAAAATTGTTCTTACCAACAAAATTCACATCCATAGATTCATTATTATTTCCAATCAAAGAAGACAAAGACATATCATTGGGATCAATAGGAGCCCTCTTACTAGCAAAAAAAATCATTAATTCATCCATCTTTCCACTCAAAATATTTATTTCTTCCAAAGCATGCACTTTTTTACTAGTAGGAGATCTTTCGGTATGCCATTGAGAGTAATTAGCCATAATATGATCCATGAGTTTACTAGCTTCTCATAGCGTGATTTCCATAAAAGTACCACCCGTGGCGGAATCTTAAAGATTTCTAGAAGGAAAATTCAATCCCGCATAATTGTTTTTCTATAATCATCCATAAGCTCAAACCATGCGCGGGGCAATTCCTAATCATTAGTTTCATCCTCTCCCAAGATTGTGCAACATGATCATGATCAAGTTGCTTAAAATTCATTATATCGTTCCTAAGGGAGATAATCTTAGTGGGCAGAAAGTACTTGAAAAAAGCATCTTTACACTTATTCCATGAATCAATACTATTTTTAGGTAAAGATGAAAACCAAGTTTTGGCACGATCTCGTAGTGAGAAAGGAAATAGATTTAATTTAACAATTTCATTATCCACATCTTTGTTATTTTGCCTATCACACAACTCAATGAAAGTGTTTAGATGGGATGCATCATCTTCACTAGGAAGGCTAGAAAATTGTTCTTTCATAACAATATTGAGCAAAGCGACATTAATTTCACAAGATTCCGCACTAGTGGCGGGAGCAATCGGAGTACTAACAAAATCATTATTAGTAGTAGTGGAAAAGTCACATAACTTGGTATTCTCTTGAGCCATCGTGACAAAGCAAGCAATCTAGCACACAAGCAAGCAAACAAAAAGAGACAAACGGAAAAAGGGCGAATAAAAAGGCAAATCTTTTGGGTATTTTCTGAAAATATTTTTAGAAGTGGGGGAGAGGAAAATGAGAGGCAAATGGCAAATAAAGTAATTGCAAGAGATTAGTTTGTGATGGGTACTTGGTAGGCGTGATCTTGTTATGTATCCTCCCCGGCAACGGCGCCAGAAATCCTTCTTGCTACCTCTTGAGCTTGCGTTGATTTTCCCTTGAAGAGGAAAGGGTGATGCAGCGAAGTAGATTCCCTCAGTTTGTTGAGAACCAATGTATCAATCTAGTAGGAGGAACAAGCAAGGCCCCAATAGTAGTACCTCCAGAAATAATCAAACTCTTGCACCCAACGCTGTAAAGGGGTTGTCAATCCCTTCATAGTTATTTGCAAGGATGAGATCTGATAGATATAGATATAAAAGATTGCGGAAACAAATGTAAATAAATTGCAGCAAAGTATTTTTGGTATTTTTGGTTTATAGATCTGAAAATATAATATGGAAAATAGACCCGGGGGCAATAGGTTTCACTAGTGGCTTCTCTCATAAAGGAAAATAATACGGTGGGTGAACAAATTGTTCTCGAGCAATTGATAGAAAAGAAAATAATTATGAAGATATCCAAGGCAATGATTATTCATATAGGCATCACGTCCGTGTAAAGTAGACCGAAACGATTCTGCATCTACTACTATTACTCCACACATCGACCGACTCCTTCCTGCATCTAGAGTGTTAAGTTCATGAAGAACAGACTAACGCATTAAGTAAGATGACATGATGTAGAGGGATAAACTCAAGCAATATGATGAAAACCTGATTTTTTATCCTCGATGGCAACAATACAATATGTGCCTCGCTACCCCTACTTTGTCACTGGGTGAGGACACCGCAAGATTGAACCCAAAACTAAGCACTTCTCCCATTGCAAGAATTACCAATCTAGTTGGCCAAACCAAACCAACAATTTGAAGAGACTTACAAAGATATGAAATCATGCATATAAGAATTCAAAAAAGACTCAAATAATACTCATAGATAATCTGAATATAAACTCACAATTCATCAGATATCGACAAACACACCGCAAAAGAGTATTATATCGAACAGATCTCCACGAAGATCATGAAGAAGCCAACTAGCTACTAGCTATGGACCCGTATGTCTGTTGTGAACTACTCACACATCATCGGAGGGGAAATGGAGTTGATTTAGATGCCCTCCATGATCAATTCCCTCTCCGACAGATTATCGAAAAAGGCTCACAGATTCGATCCATCGGGAACAGAGGCTCCCGGGCGTAAAAGTATTTCAGTGGCTCTTTTTGGCGATACGGGAATATTTGGGAATTTATAGGCCAAGAAATAGGGTTAAGAGACCTGCAGGGGGCCCATAATCCAGGGGGCGCGGCCACCCCCCAGGGCTTGTGGCCTCCCGGCAAGTGCCTTGCCCTCTACTCCAACTCTCCTCGGTGTCTTCTGGTCCAAGAAAAATATTTTAGGATATTTTGTTCCGTTTGGACTCCGTTTAATATTCCTTATCTGCAATATTCAAAAACATGGGAAAAACAGAACTTGCACTAGGCTCTAGATTAATAGGCTAGTCCCAAAAATAATATTAAACAACATATTAATGCATATAAAACATCCAAAACAGATAATATAATAGCATCGAACAATCAAAAATTACAAATACGTTGGAGACGTATCACCTCGCTACTCCGACGGCGACGCGCATGGCGGCTTCAATCCCAACACTACCTTCCCACATGGCGCTCCGCATAATTCCTCCCCATCGGTTTCGGCCGCGACCCGCGCACTCCTTCACCCGCGTTCAGCGCCGGCCTCAACACCTAGTACAACTACTCATTGTCGGCGTACTCGTCAGCAGCCTCGCCTGCGCCGTCTCTGCGCCATGATGTCCTTCCGTTCGTGCCCACTTCATCACTACGATTTAACTACGCTGATGCCGACATGGACGAGATCATCACGAGCGGCTCCGTTGCCGCCACGTCGCACCCGGAGTTCGGGGCGCGGGATGAAACAATGGAGATCGTCGACGACATTGATGACGAGCTCGAAAATGCCAAGGAGGAGGAGGGAAGGAAGAGGCGGTGAAGGTGGAACCGTAACCGGTGCCGAAGAAGAAGGGAGGGAAGAGAAAGCGGGCGGCGAACGCCAACCCAGTCGAACCACATGTCAAGTGGACGTCATAGGAAGACGAGTGGCTTTCCGAAGTGTGAAAGATCGTCCGCATCGACCCGACCACTCGCGCGATGAATCAAAACGGCATTCAACGGACGCAAGCTAGTCGACCCCGACTTCGCCAACATCCAAATGGACCGCGGCGAGAAGGCCAAGTCGAACCGCTGGTGGACGATCCAGACGACCTGCAACAAGCGGCATGGGGTCATCGAGGAGGTCGCTGCTTGCCCGGAAAGAGACCCCAATGTCGAGGGCCAGGTATGGACAAAGTTCATCGGCCCTAGTTCGTCGCATCGCGGCGTACTTTGCCAACATGTTGTGGTCCGCGGTTTTGTGCAGATGATTCGAATGTTCGCCATGTATCGTGCCAATAACGAGGACCAAGAGTTCAAGTTCCATCACGTGTTCTCCAGGATTGAGTCGTGCGAGAAGTGGAAGGAAGTTCGGCTCGCTCTCGACAGGGCCAAGGAGACCTACAACCCAGACGCGCCTTCCCCGGCTATGGCACAAGGGCACCCAGATGGCACCAAAAAAGCTAGGGCAGCGAGGGATGCGGCGCTTGCTGCCGAACGACTGCAAGCTTCGATCGAGCAATGCATCACCGACATAAAGAGGAGTGCTGCCAGGAGAGAGTACAAATCCGACGAGCAGTGGTATGCATTGATGATCAATGTCGCTACAAAGAAGAGGAACACCGACCTGGACTTCTTGACGGCGGCAGACTCGTCGACAATGGATGAGAAGGTGAAGGCGTGGTACATAGTGCAACGCGGCCTCATCTTAAGCCAGATACCCATGTCGGCAGCGACCACAACGGCGACCACAACGGTACCACCAAAGATGACGCCCAGCCCGAGCGCAGAAACCATGCCGACAACGAGCCCGACTACGCTGTCGATGAACAACCCGACTAGGCCGATGACGAATCCGGCCAGTCCAGCGGAAAAGGAGTCGCACCACGTCGAGTCGTTCTTTTGATCCGTTTCATCCCTATTTTATCCTATTATTTTGATTGCCGAACTATTGGGTGCGTTTGATCGCCGAACTATGGCATGGTGATCACCGACATGTGGCATGATGATCGCCGAACTCACGGTGTCTTTTTGGCAACGGAAAAGAAGAATTTGAAAACGTTGCCATCCGGGAGCCGAAACCTGGGGGCGCAGCTGGAAAATTGCTCGCCCTCTGGGCGAAAATAGCGCCTGCGCAATGCCAAAAAGGCTTTCGTCAGGGTGCGTTTTGGGCAAAACGGCTAGAGATGCTCTTAGACATCAAGGCCACGAGGAATAAGAGCGGATGCCCTTGGGCCAGAAGAGTCGACGACGATGTGGTGGAGGCCGACAGTCGGCGAAAGCCATAGCTCCACCACGAAGACCATCGATGAAAAACAACACCCTCATCAACAAATTCCAC